>NC_133663.1:182347207-182699707 GCF_037893015.1 Macrotis lagotis
AAGTATATGAGATGGCAAAATTGCAAAATAAGATAATGATTTAAATTTTTTTTAAAATTAAAGTTAATAGTCTTTAGTCTTTGTTCAAACTCCACAATTCTTTCTCTGGATACAGATGGTATTCTCCATTGCAGATATCCCAAATTTGTGCCTAATTGTTGCTGATGGAATGAGAAGTCCATTAAGGTTGATCATCACCCCCCATATTGCTGTTAGGGGTGTACAATGTTCTTTTGGTTCTGCTCATCTCACTCAGCATCAGTTCATCTAAATCCTTCCAGATTTCCCTGAATTCCCATCCCTTCTGGTTTCTAATAGAACAATAGTATTCCATCACATACACATACTACAGTTTATTAAACCATTCCCCAATTGAAGGATATTCACTTAATTTTCAATTCTTTGCCATCACAAACAGGACTGCTATGAATATTTTTTGTACAAGCGATGTTTTTAACTCTTTTTCATAATCTCTTCAGGGTATAAACCCAATAGTGGTATTGCTGGATCAAAGGATATGCACATTTTTGTTGCCCTTTGGGCATAGTTTCAAATTGCTCTCCAGAAAGTTTGGATGAGTTCACAGCTCCACCAACAATGTATTAGTGTCCCAAATTTCCCACATCCCTTCCAACAATGATCAATGTCCTTTCTGGTCATCTTGGCCAGTTTGAGAGGTATGAGGTGGTATCTCAGAGCTGATTTAATTTACTTTTCTCTAATAAGTAATGATTTAGAGCAATTTTTCATTTGACTATTGATCACTTTGATTTCCTCATTTGTAAATTGCCTTTTCATATCCTTTGACTATTTGTCAATTAGGAATGGCTTGTTGTTTTGAAAATTTGACTCATTTCTCTGTATATTTTAAAAATGAATCATTTGTTGAAAATACTAGTTGTAAAAATTGTTTCCCAATTTACTACATTTCATTTGATCTTGGTTACAGTGATTTTGTCTGTGCAAAAGGTTTTTTTTTTTTAGGTTTTTGCAAGGCAAACCGGGTTAAGTGACTTGCTCAAGGCCACACAGCTAGGTAATTATTAAGTGTCTGAGGCTGGATTTGAACTCAGGTACTCCTGACTCCAGGGCCAGTGCTCTATCCACTGCGCCACCTAGCTGCCCCATGTGCAAAAGCTTTTTAATTTAATTTTTAATTTAATACAATTGCAATCAAAATTGTCTAGTTTGTTTTGTAATGATGTTCTCCATCTCTTCCTTGGTCATAAGCTGTTTCCCTTTCCATAGATCTGACAGTAAACTATTCCTTCTTCTACTAGTTTGCTTATAATCTTGCTTTTTTATGTCTAAATCCTGTATTCATTTGGAACTTACCTTAGTATAGGGTGTGAGGTGTTGGTCTAATCCAAGTTTCTGCCTTAATAACTTCCAATTTTCCCAATAGTTTTTATCAAAGAGAGAGTTTATATCCCAATAGCTGGACTCTTTGGGTTTATCAAACAGCAGATTACTATAACCATTTCCTGCTATTGCATCTAGTCTATTCCACTGGCCCACCACTCTTTTTCCTTAGCCAATACAGGACAGTTTTGATAACTGATGCTTTATAATATAATTTTAGATCTGGTAGGCCTAAGTGACCTTCTTTTACACTTTTTTCATTGAATCCCTGGAAATTCTTGACTTTTTATTTCTCCATATGAATTTACTTACTTTTTTTTAACTCCTTAAAGTAATTTTTTAGAATTTTGATTGGTAGGGCACTACAACACCTTGATGGGCTTATCACTAAGCATATTTTCATGATGGGGATAGCTTTTATAGCTTTAAGACAAATCAGAAAGTTCACCTCAGCAGAACAAGTTGGGCCCTTGCATTTTATTTCCTCCCCAAAATAACAAGAATGCCAAAATTTACAGGTAAGGATATGCCACTTAAAATAGGTGATACAAAAAGCTGCAGTTTTGGTGTCTCCCTTCCCACTAGATCCTCCCCTAACACTGATTGACAAGCAGGACTGGGAACAATGGAATGCTGAGTCAACATAACTTTTTTATTAGAAAGATTTTATTTATTTTGAATTTTACAATTTTCCCCCCTAATTTTTCCCTCCCCCCCCCCCCCCCCGCAGAAGGCAGCCTGTCAGTCTTTACATTGTTTCCATGGTATACATTGATCTAAGTTGAATGTGATGAGAGAGAAATCATATCCTTAAGGAAGAAAAACAAAGTATATGAGATGGCAAAATTGCAAAATAAGATAATGATTTAAATTTTTTTTAAAATTAAAGTTAATAGTCTTTAGTCTTTGTTCAAACTCCACAATTCTTTCTCTGGATACAGATGGTATTCTCCATTGCAGATATCCCAAATTTGTGCCTAATTGTTGCTGATGGAATGAGAAGTCCATTAAGGTTGATCATCACCCCCATATTGCTGTTAGGGTGTACAATGTTCTTTTGGTTCTGCTCATCTCACTCAGCATCAGTTCATCTAAATCCTTCCAGATTTCCCTGAATTCCCATCCCTTCTGGTTTCTAATAGAACAATAGTATTCCATCACATACACATACTACAGTTTATTAAACCATTCCCCAATTGAAGGATATTCACTTAATTTTCAATTCTTTGCCATCACAAACAGGACTGCTATGAATATTTTTGTACAAGCGATGTTTTTAACTCTTTTTCATAATCTCTTCAGGGTATAAACCCAATAGTGGTATTGCTGGATCAAAGGATATGCACATTTTTGTTGCCCTTTGGGCATAGTTTCAAATTGCTCTCCAGAAAGTTTGGATGAGTTCACAGCTCCACCAACAATGTATTAGTGTCCCAAATTTCCCACATCCCTTCCAACAATGATCAATGTCCTTTCTGGTCATCTTGGCCAGTTTGAGAGGTATGAGGTGGTATCTCAGAGCTGATTTAATTTACTTTTCTCTAATAAGTAATGATTTAGAGCAATTTTTCATTTGACTATTGATCACTTTGATTTCCTCATTTGTAAATTGCCTTTTCATATCCTTTGACTATTTGTCAATTAGGAATGGCTTGTTGTTTTGAAAATTTGACTCATTTCTCTGTATATTTTAAAAATGAATCATTTGTTGAAAATACTAGTTGTAAAAATTGTTTCCCAATTTACTACATTTCATTTGATCTTGGTTACAGTGATTTTGTCTGTGCAAAAGGTTTTTTTTTTTTAGGTTTTTGCAAGGCAAACCGGGTTAAGTGACTTGCTCAAGGCCACACAGCTAGGTAATTATTAAGTGTCTGAGGCTGGATTTGAACTCAGGTACTCCTGACTCCAGGGCCAGTGCTCTATCCACTGCGCCACCTAGCTGCCCCATGTGCAAAAGCTTTTTAATTTAATTTTTAATTTAATACAATTGCAATCAAAATTGTCTAGTTTGTTTTGTAATGATGTTCTCCATCTCTTCCTTGGTCATAAGCTGTTTCCCTTTCCATAGATCTGACAGTAAACTATTCCTTCTTCTACTAGTTTGCTTATAATCTTGCTTTTTTATGTCTAAATCCTGTATTCATTTGGAACTTACCTTAGTATAGGGTGTGAGGTGTTGGTCTAATCCAAGTTTCTGCCTTAATAACTTCCAATTTTCCCAATAGTTTTTATCAAAGAGAGAGTTTATATCCCAATAGCTGGACTCTTTGGGTTTATCAAACAGCAGATTACTATAACCATTTCCTGCTATTGCATCTAGTCTATTCCACTGGCCCACCACTCTTTTTCCTTAGCCAATACAGACAGTTTTGATAACTGATGCTTTATAATATAATTTTAGATCTGGTAGGCCTAAGTGACCTTCTTTTACACTTTTTTCATTGAATCCCTGGAAATTCTTGACTTTTTATTTCTCCATATGAATTTACTTACTTTTTTCCTAACTCCTTAAAGTAATTTTTTAGAATTTTGATTGGTAGGGCACTAAACAAGTAGTTTAATTTAGGTAGAATTGTCATTTTTATTATATTAGCTCAGCTTACCCATGAGCAGTTGCTATTTGCCCAGTTATTTAAATCTGATTTATTTCTGAGAGAAGTATTTTGTAAATATTTTCAAAAAGTTTCTGAATCTGCCTTGGCTCTTGTTATTCATATATAGAAATGTTGAGGATATATAAGGGTGTATTTTATATCCTAAAGTTACTAATTATTTCTAGTAGTTTTTAAGATGACTTTTTTGAGGCTTCTCTAGATATACTATCCTGTTATCTGCAAAGAGTGAGAGTTTTATCTCTTCCTTCTCAATTCTAACTCCTTCAATTTCTTTTCCTTCTCTTATTGCTGAAGCTAATATTTCTTTTTTTGTTGTTTCTTAAAGATTTTATTTATTTTGAGTTTTACAATTTTTCCCTTAATCTTACTTTCTTCCCCCCACCAGAAGACAATTTGCCAGTCTTCACATTGTTTCCACGCTATACACTGATCCAATTTGATTGTGATGAGAGAGAAATCATATCTTTAAGGAAGAAGCATAAAGTATAAGAGAACACAAGATCATTTTTTTCCTAAATTAAAGGTAATAGTCCTTGGTCTTTGTTCAAACTCCATAGTTCTTTCTCTGGATACAGATGGCATTCTCCATTCCAGACAGCCCCAAATTGTCCCTAATTGTTGCACTGATGGAATGAGCAAGTCCATCAAGGTTGATCATCACCCCCGTGTTGCTGTTAGGGTGTACAGTGTTTTTCTGGTTTTGCTCATCTCACTGAGCATCAGTTCATGCAAATCCCTCCAGGCTTCCCTGAATTCCCACCCCTCCTGGTTTCTAATAGGACAGTACTGTTCCGTACTGTTCCATGACATACATATACCACAGTTTGCTAAGGCATTTGCCAGTTAAAGGACATTTACTTGATTTCCAATTCTTTGCCAACACAAACAGGGCTGCTATGAATAATTTTGTACAAGTGATGCTTTTACCCTTTTCATCATCTCTTCAGGGTATAGACCCAGTAGTGGTATCGTTGGATCAAAGAGTATGCACATTTTTGTTGCCCTTTGGGAGTAGTTCCAAATTTCTCTCCAGAAAGGTTGGATAAATTCACAGCTCCACCAACAATGTAATAGTGTCCCAGATTTCCCGCAACCATTCCAATATTGATCATTATCCTTTCTGATTATATTGGCCAGTCTGAGAGGTGTGAGATGGCACCTCAGAAAAGTTTTAATTTGCATTTCTCTAATAAGTAATGATTTAGAGCAATTTTTTATATGACTATGAATTGCTTTGATCTCGTCTGTAAAATGCCTTTGCATATCCTTTGACCATTTGTCAGTTGGGGAATGGCTTTTTTAAAAAAATTTGACTCAGTTCTCTGTATATTTTAGAAATGAGTCCTTTGTCAGAAACATTAGTTGTAAATATTGTTTCCCAGTTTACTACATTTCTTTTGATCTTGGTTACAGTGGTTTTGTCTGTGCAGAAGTTTTTTTTTTAATTTAATGTAATCAAAATCATCTAGTTTGTTTTTAGTGATGTTCTCCACCTCTTAATTAGTCATAAACTGCTTACCTTTCCATAGATCTGACAGGTAAACTAGTCCTTGATCTTCTAGTTTGCTAATAATATTGTTTTTTATGTCTAAATCCTGTATCCATTTTGATCTTATCTTGGTATAAGGTGTGAGGTGTTGGTCTAATCTAAGTTTCTTCCATACTAACTTCCAATTTTCCCAACAGTTTTTATCAAAGAGAGAGGTTTTATCCCAATAGCTAGACTCTTTGGGTTTATCAAACAGCAGATTACTATAAACATTTCCTGCTATTGCACTGTTATTCCTAGTCTATTCCATTGGTCCACTACTCTATTTCTTAGCCAGTACCAGACAGTTTTGATGACTGATGCTTTTATAATATAATTTTAGATCAGATAGGGCTAAACCACCTTCCTTTGAACTTTTTTTTCCATTGAATCCCTGGAAATTCTTGACTTTTTATTTCTCCATATGAATTTACTTACAACTTTTTCTAACTCATTAAAGTAATTTTTTGGAATTTTGATTGGTAGGGCACTAAGCATGTAGTTTAGTTTTGGTACAATTGCCACTTTTATTATATTAGCTCTACCTATCCATAAGCAGTTGATGTTTGCCCAGTTATTAAAATCTGATTTAATTTGTGTGAGAAGTCTTTTGTAATTGTTTTCAAAAAGTTTTTGAGTCTGCCTTGGCAAATAGACTCCCAGGTATTGTATATTGTCTGAGGTTACTTTGAATGAGATTTCTCTTTCTAGCTCTTCCTGCTGTATCTTGCTAGTCATATATAGAAAAATTGAGTATTTATGAAGGTTTATTTTATATCCTGCAACTGTGCTAGAATTGTTAATTATTTCCAGTAGTTTTTTGGATTATTTCTTGGGTTTCTTTATCTGCAAAGAGTGAGAGTTTTGTCTCTTCCTTCCCAATTCTAATTCTTTCAATTTCTTTTTCTTCTCTAATTGCTGAAGCTAATATTTGTAATACAATATTAAATAGTAGTGGTGATAATGGGCATCCTTGTTTCACCTGTGATCTTACTGGGAATGCTTGTAGCCTATCTCCATTGCATATAATACTTGGTGATGGTTTCAGATAGATATTGCTTATTATTCTAAGGAACAAACCATTTATTCCTACACTGTCTAGTGTTTTTAGTAGGAATGGGTGCTGTATTTTGCCAAAACTTTTGCAGCATCTATTGATAGAATCATATGATTTCTGATAGGTTTGTTATTGATATCATTAATTATACTAACACTTTCCCTAATATTGAATCAACCCTGCATTCCTGGGAAAAATCCTACTTGGCTGTAATGTATTATCCTAGTAGTAGATTGTTGTAATTGTTTTGGTAAGATTTTATTTAAGGTTTTTGCATCTATATTCACCAGGGAGATAGGTCTATAATTTTCTTTCTCTGTTTTAATTCTTACTGGTTTAGGTATCAGCACCATATTGGTGTCATAGAAAGAGCTAGGCAGAGTTCCATCTTCACCTAGTTTTCCAAAGATCTTATATAGAATTGGAACTAATTTTTCTTTAGATGTTTTATAGAATTCATTTGTGAATCCATCTGGCCCTGGAGAATTTTTTTTGTTAGGGAGTTCAGCAATTGCTTATTGAATTTCTTTTTCTGAGATAGGGTTGTTTAAGTATTTAATTTCCTCTTCATTTAACCTGGGCAACTTATATTTTTGTAAGTATTCATCAATTTCACCTAGATTATCAAATTTATTGGCATAGAGTTGGGCAAAATAATTGTGAATTATTACTTTAATTTACTTGTCATTGGTGGTGAGTTCACCTTTTTCATTTATGATACTAGCAATTTGGTTTTCTTCTTTCTTTTTTTTTAATCTAATTGACCACAGGTTTATCAATTTTATTTGTTTTTTTTCTAAAATCAACTCTTGGTTTTATTTATTAGTTCAATAGTTTTCTTGTTTTTGATTTTTTAAATTTCTTCTTTAATTTTTAGAATTTCTAATTTGGCATTTAATTGGAAGTTTTTAATTTGTACTTTCTCTAATTTTTTAGTTGCATATTTAGTTCATTGATTTCCTCTTTCTCTAATTTATTCATGTAAGCATTTAAAGATATAATATATCCCCTTACAACCACCTTGAGTGTATGCCATAGGTATGAGATTTAGTATGTTATTTCATTATTGTCATTACCTAGGACAAAATAATTTATTCTTCCCATAATTTGTTGTTTGAGCCACTCATTCTTTAAAATGAGGTTATTTAGTTTCTAATTAGTTTTGGGTCTATATCTCCCTGGACCAATATTGCATGTGATTTTTATCACATTTTGATCTGAGAAAGATATATTCACTATTTCTGCCTTTCTTTGATTATTAGGTTTTTATGCCCTAGTACATGATCAATTTTTGTGTAAGTGCAGGAAAAAAGTATATTCCTTTCTGTCCCCATTCAATTTTCTACATAACTCTATTATGTCTAGGTATTCTCACTATCTATTTATCTCCTTAACTTCCTTTTTTTATTTTATGATTAGATTTATCTGAATCTAAGAGTGGAAGGTTGAGGTCTCCCATGAGTAGAGCTTTTCTGTCTGTCTTCCTGTAACTCCTTCAACTTCTCCTCTAAGGATTTTGATGCTATACCATTGAGTACATACATATTTAGTATTGAGATTACTTTATTGTCTATGGTACCTTTTAGAAGGATATAGTTTCCTTCCTTATCTCTTTTAACAATATCTATTTTTGCAGCTGCTTTGTCTGAGATCAGGATTGCTACCCCTGCTTTTTTTCACTTCAGCTGAAGTAAAATATATTTTGTTCCAACCTTTTACCTTTACTCTATATGTATCTCTCTGCTCTAAATGAGTTTCTTGTAAGCAGCATGTTGTAGGATCCTGTTTTTTAATCCACTCTGCTATTTGCTTTCATTTTAAGGTAGAATTCATCCTATTCACATTCAAAGTTATAATTACCAACTCTTTATTGCCCTTCATGCTCTCTTCCTTCTGTTTGTATTCCTCCCCTTTTTCACTTTATCCATATTCCCCACTATTTTGTTTCTAAATACCACCACCTTCAGTGTGTTTATGCTCCATATCAACTCCCTTTTCCTTTCTTTCCCCTTTCCCTTTGCTCTTCCTTCCTTCCTTCCCTTCCTTCAGTTAGTTCCCCCTTTCCTCTTTTAATACTTGAAAGGTGAGATAACTTTCTTAATTTAACTTAGTGTATGTATGTATGTATGTTAACTTTAAGCCAAATCTCTTGAGATTAAGATTCAGGTGATTCTCACTTCTTCCCTTCTTCCCCTCTATTGTAATAGGTCCTTTGTACCTCTTAATGTAATGAGATTTACCCAATTTAATCTCCATCCTCCCATCTCCTTACTGTCCCCTTTTTCAAGGAGATATTGTTTTTAAATCATTCTATCTGAGTCACAGAAAAGTCATGAGTCTATCACTTCTGGCTAAGTATATTCTCTCTATTTATAGAGTTACAATTCTTCAGAGTTAACTGAGGTAGGGATATAGCCAGTTTCATCTTATTGGATAGTAGGATTTTTTCTTTACCATTTTTTTAACCATTTCATGTGTCTCTTGAGCCTCCTCTTTGATGACCAAATTTTGTATTTAGCTCTGATCTTTTCATCAGGAAATGTTGGAAGTCTCCTATTTCATTAAATGTCCGTCCATCTTTTCCCCTGGAAGAGAAGGCTCAACTTTGTTAGATAGTGGATTCTTGGCTGCATTCCAAGTTCCCTTGCTCTTCAGAATATCTCATTCCAGGCCCTTCAGTCCTTTAATGTTGATGCGTCCAGGTCCTGTGTAATCCTTACTGTGGCTCCTTGGTATTTAAATTGTTTCTTTCTGGTTGATTGAAGGATTTTCTCTTTTATATAATAGTTCTGGAATTTGGCCACAACATTTCTTGGTGTTTTCATTTTAGGATCTCTTTCTGGAGGGGATTGATGTATTCTTTCAATAACTATTGTGCTCTCTGGTTCCATGATATCAGGGCAGTTTTCCATCACTAAATCCTGTAAATTTTTTTTTCCTCTTCAATGTTTTCAGGACATCCTATAATTCTCAGATTGTCCCTTCTCAATTGGTTCTCGAGGTCAGTGGTTTTGTTGTTGAGGTATTTTACATTTTCTTCTATTTTTTGAACTTTTGGTTTTGTTTAAAAGAACTTTGTTGTCTCATGAAGTCATTAGTTTCCACAAATTCCATTCTTTTTTTTAGAGAAGAATTTTCTTCATTTAAATTTTGCAACTTCTTTTCCAATTGTTCAGTTCTATTTCTGAAGTTTTCCATTTACCCAAGTGTAGTGAGAGAATTATTTTTTTTGCATTTGCCCACTTTAGGATTTGAAAGAATTTGTTTTTGTCCAATTGTATTTTCCAAGGATTTGTTTTCTTATTGTGAGATGTTAGCTTTCTTTTGCAAGGTATTAATTTTCTCTTGAGTTTCGTTTTTCCAGTTGATTTTTAAATTCCTTCTTGATTTCTTCAAAAAATCTTTTTTGGACTGGAGACCACTTCACATTCTCCTTGGAAGTTCTATATCTCTCTGGGTTAGAATCTGAAACTTCTAAGTATTTCTCCTTTGGCCCTCCTTTCTGCTGGCCTTTCTTCATTTTCCTAGGATCTTTCTTGGGGGAGAGGAGCTGGCTCATTGAGGTTTGCTTTTGAAGACCCTAGAAGATTTGTTCACTTGTAGCTCCAAGTGGGCCAGCCAGCAGGGGATGCTGGTCGATTTCTCTGGAGTGTTTGAGGCCCTCTCCCTAGGCCTGAAGGAACTGAGGGGGTGGCAGGGGCAGCAGGGATTGAATTATCCTAGAACAATGATCTGGGCCCTGGCAGAGGTAGTGAATCTCCCTTTCAGCTGAGAGAGCTCTGCTGCTCACACCTGAGCCTTGGGGTGGGGGAGGGGTGGGATGGAGTGCAATTACTGTTTGTTCTGGGAAGAGGGCTCTGCTAAAAGTATGGCGCTCAGACTCCAGCCCCAACTCAATGTCCAGTGGTGCTCTGCAACTCTCTGTGCTGAAACTCACCCTCCAGCCTGCCTGGGACTTCCCAGACCTCCACTGCCCCAGCCAAAGATTCTTCAGCTAAAATTGGTTCTTGGACCTGTCATTCACCAAAGCCTCTACAGCTAAGGCTAGTCCTCTGGCTTCACCATGCTGCAGCTGGCTCTCTGTTCTCCACTCCTCGTTCTCCCACAGTCCCCTGAGACAGACCCTTTGGTAGGTGTTCTCCTAGCTTCTCTTTTCTGGGTTTTGTCAATCAAATTTCTGCTAAAAGGTTTTTTTTCCATGTTATGTTTGAGGGGAAACCGGGAGACCTTAGCTCAGTGCCTGTCTTCTTTCCACCATCTTGGCCAGAAGTCCTCAATGTAACTTTTAACACTATTGTGCAATATCATAAAGGGGCATTGGGAGGACCCTAGGGCTGGATGAACTTATAAGAGGCAGATTGAGACTCAGCCTTTGCTGAGCATAAATGCCTATATCTTAAACAAAAATATGAAGGACAGTGAACTTGGATCTCTATTGTATGGCTTTCACAGGACCTTAGGTAATGTTTACATATATTTCAGAGATACACCATTGGAGGAGAACCTTTAAACTGGAATTTTCTTCTACAGGTAGCTAAGTGGCATAGTGGATAGAACAGTGAACTGGAATCAGGAAGGCCCAAGTTCAAATCCTGCTTTGGACATTAATATCTGTGTGAACTTGGGCAAGTCACTTACTGTCATTCTGTCTCAGTTTTTTTAACTGTAAAATGGAGATAATATTAGCACCCTCCTCCCAGATTAGTATGAGGATAAAATAGGATATTTCTAAACCCATTTTGTAAATGTTAAAGCACTCTATCAATGCTATTTTTAAATATAATAAGAACTTGTAGTCTCCATTTTTCAATCAATTGTGTGATAGTAAATATAAGACTATCTGTGTATTATCACACAATAGCATCCCTCTTTTCTTTTTTTTTTGTTTGTTTTTTAAGATTTTTATAAGGCTAATGGGGTTAAGTGGCTTGCCCAAGGCCACACAGCTAGGTAATTATTAAGTGTTTGAGACCAGATTTGAACCCAGGTACTCCTGACTCCAGGGCTGGTGTTTTATCCACTGCACCACCTAGCAGCCCCGCATACCTCTTTTCTTGTGACAAAATATGCCCTTGAAATATATGTGCTATTTTTATAAGATACTTTAATGACTGAGTTATATAGTTACATGGGTGGGTAGTTATAGATGATTCTTTTGACTGATATTTTTTTGGATGATAAAATTTGAGATTTTTTTTCCAAGCCTTTAGTGTCTTTTATTCCCTTGGATGCCTTTGGAATTAGATTCTAAAGATCCTCAAAAACCCTCTTAGAAATTAGAGTAAATTGATTGCTAGAAATTTATGAGATGTTTTAACAAGTCAAAGAAACATGAGGGATCTATATAGAATTGTTAAGCCCCTATATGTGGTAGACTTTATTCCATGTACTTTATAAGTATTATCTACTTTGATAGTCTTATAGACAGAAGAAACCATACCTTCTACAGTAAGAAAAACTGGAATTTTGCAGGCATTATTATTATATGAGCATTTTTCCCAGTGTTGTGACAAAGTAGACTCAAGTCAGAGCTTAATAGTCAGACACTTATCCCTTAGAGCAACAACTTGCCAGATGTTTGCATTTTTCTCATAATAAAATGAAATTTTTTTCTTGGTAATTTCTTCAATTTTTCCATATATAAGATCATATAAGATATTTAAGGATAGGTATCTTGCCTCATGTCCTTGAGAAATACTATGGTAATAGCAGAGCCTTGGACTTGGAATAAAAAAAAAATCCTGAATTTAAATCACATTGTTGGGAGGAACTCAGGGGTCATTTAGTACAAATTGTACCTGGAAAGAAACTTCCTCCACAGTCTCCTCAACAGATGATCATCCAGCATTGGTGGACGTGTCTCCAGGGAGAGGAACCCCAAGACGTGTTCAAGCCATCCAATCCATTTTTCAAAAGCCTATATTGGCTCTATGCCTGATAGGCATTGTTCTTTGATGGTATTGATGCTTTATGGAGCTCCACTGGTTACATGGTCATTATTACCAGACCGAGTTTTGACTGTCTTGGGTCCAAAGGAATGAACTTTCTCTTGACATCCAGCTCTGACTTCAGCTTTAATTGTTTCTGAGGAGCTACCTCTGCCCCATAAGAAGAAGAGTAGACTATGCCATCTCCCATTTAGTGTAGAACCCAGGGATTTAAATTTCTGCTCTTAAAAAAGAAAGCTAGGGCCCTTACATACACATAAGACTGAGAAAAAATAGCACACTGTTTTCTTACTTCCATAAAGTAGTCCTCACCATTGCGGCAGGCTCTTTAGAATATAAAAGAGCCATTCAGCTAAAGTAAATTCAGTAGGCATTTTTTTATTGTTTATTTATATGCCTATCAATATCCTAGAATCCTAGGCGAAGTAACAGCTACCCTTGTGGAGAATAGATGTGAACTAGGTGAGTGAGCACTAAGCTCATAATTTATTATAATTTGTTTAGCCAGTCTTCAGTTGATGGGTACCCTTTTTGTTTCCAGGGTCTTGGCTACAAAAAAAGACTGATATAAATATTTTTGTTGATATCGTAATTTTTCCCTTTTTAAAAAATCTCTTTGAGGGTATAGACTTAGTAGTGATATCACTGATTAAAAGGGTTTGCAAGTTTAGTGGCTTTGGACATTTATCCAAGTTCATTTCTAGAATGTCTGAACTCACTCATACCTTCACCATATGTCTCTTTTCCTATGGCCTCTCTGACAATTGTCTGTTTTTGGTCATTTTTGCCAGTCTGATGGGAGTAAGGAAGCATCTCAGAACTGTATCAGTTTGCATTTATGAAGTCTTTTTTTTTACATGGATTTTATTGTTTTGATTTCTTCATTTGATAAATTCCAGGACTTATCCTTTTACCTTTACCTTTTATCATTTATCCTTTGGGGGATGAGTCATTATTTTATATTTGCATATAGGTGTTTTTTAAATCATATAAACTTAACTGTTTCCCTTTTAATTTCATTCACATTGATTTAATTTGTATGAAATCTTTTCAATTTTATTTAGTAAAAATTGTTTATTTTATTTTCTATGTCTGATCATGAATTCTTTCCCTAGACAGAGATTTATGGAGGTGTATTCTTCTTTTCTCCACCAAGATTTTTATGATAAGATCTTTTATATCTATTAACCTCTCGTTTTACAGATGATGAGACCTAAGACCTAGAGATGGAATATGTGGATAGTAGCAGACCTGAGACTGAATTTAGGTCTTCTCACTCAAAATTCACTTGTTTTCCTTGAAATTATACCATGCTGCATGTTAAATAAGAATTATATCTAGGTTTTGTAGACAGGCTCATCATCAGATTGAATATGTATTGGCAACTTTTTCCATATAAAACTTATTCTTCCACTCCCATATAACATAGCTTTAATGTGAAATCATAAGGGTCAGGGGACTGGTCTATTTAAAGAATCTTTTTACATTTCAGGTCTGTTAAGTGATGTTTATATTGTTTTTGTTCCAAAATATCATCAATGAGACTTATTACAAAGTACAAACTGGGATGGCTAGGTGGCGCAGTGGATAAAGCACCGGCCCTGGAGTCAGGAGTACCTGGGTTCAAATCTGGTCTCAGACACTTAATAATTACCTAGCTGTGTGGCCTTGGGCAAGCCACTTAACCCCATTGCCTTGCAAAAAACCTAAAAAAGAAAAAAAACCCAAAGTACAAACTGAAGTTAAATAGGGTATTCTGGAATGCTGTATTGGGACCAAAACATACAGATCTTTGGATTTCTTTCTATTTTTTTTTTCTTGAGTCAAAACAATATTTGGAAAGTAACAGATGCCTGAAAATCAGGCCCTGTCTATATTGAAGTTAGTGCTATGTTCTTTTCTCTAATGCTTTAGTTGGTTTCTAGAACTAATTTAATATTTTAAAGTAGTATTAACTGCTATGGTATATAACAAAGTTTAGTCAGCAATCAGCTATCAAAAGAAAAAAATTCCTGAAAAATCATTCTATATTCTGGGCAGATGGGCAATCTTGTAATAGCTGGCACATATCATAGATATAGAAAGTGTTGTTATTCTATAATGCACATTTTTAAACAGAGTTTATTTAGCCAATTGGCATGTTACAGATTGAGACTTCTTTCTAGGGTCACTGTTATTTGGATCTTTTAGGATCATAGGAACATAAACTAAAAAACCTCTATTCATTATTTCCTTCAAGTATTCAAAATTGGGTCTGGAAGTAAGATCAAGTTTTATTTGTTTGTTTTTCCAGTTATTCTTGTCATTCTTATACAAAACTGTTAATTTTTTCTGCATCAGCCTGGTTTTATTATATGGATTGTGTATATAACATCTTTCTTATTTGTGGGATAATCCTGGGCCCAAGACCCTTTATTGAAGAGTTTGCTAATAAAACCTCAAATTCTTTTCTTTAGCATCTTTATTATTCAAGGCTAGGAATGAAACTTTGTGCTATATATGCTATAGTGTGCAGTATATATATTCTGTAAACTACAAAACTCTTGACTTTGATGCTATATGTTCAGCAATTGAACAATTTATAACATATATTTTTGTCTCTGCATTGAACAGTGCTTTGTAAATCATAAAACATTATATAAATTGTCAGCTTTATTTAACTATCATGCAATCAATTGTATAATAGCCTTATGAATATAGGCATCCCTTGCTTAACAGAGTTTCACTAGAATTCTGAAATTATTGACACTTGAATTAAAGTTACAAATTCACCATAAGGTAGAGCAACCATCGTGTACAAAATACCTTTTTTCATTTCTGTCTCTGATCATGGACCTTAGTTTCTAGTATAGTATAATATATATTGTATCCTACCTTTAACCCCAGAATATTAAGTAACAAATAATCAGGGATTTCAAAGAGTATGTTAGAGAACTAAAGAAAGGGGGGAAATAATAACATCTCTGCTATAACTGAAATGTATTTAGTATCTAAGGTTTAAAAGTGCTTTCCTCACAATAACCTATGAAAAAAGGTAGTCTGAGGGGGAGTGTCTTATTTTAGGGAAATTGCATATTAGAAGGAAGGTGTAATGATTGGAAGAGGGAGAGAGTCAAGCGAACAGTTTACTCAAGGACAAACAAGCCCAATTGAAAGCAGACTGAAGGAAGGAATTCTGTGGGTGGAGGGGTAAGTAAATACACTCTACCACCATTGAATAAGGCCCTCAGTTGTTCTTTCATTCTTATTTGACCCCAAGCTATGGATTATTACTGAAAGTCAACAGAAAAAAAAAAGTTTTCAAAAGATATTTAATTGAGAGGGTTAAAGCTAGCTAATAATAAGGTCAACCAGAGTTTACATAGAATTTTAAAGTTTGTAAATTGCTACACATGAGTTATCTCACTTGATGCAACTGAGGTAGGTGCTGCTTTTCTCATCCTTCAGATGGGCAACCAGGCTGAGAAGTTAAGTTAAACCTAATAGTGTCTGAGTCAGAATTTGAACTCAGTTCTTCCTATCTCCAAGTTCAGGACTGTATTTCTACACTACCTAGATAAGATAAGAACCAAAAGCATAGCCTGAGAGAAAATGTGATGGGGATTGGAATGAAAATTTAAGACACTAAGGATACCTTGTTGTGTTTAAACATTTATTTTCCAACTTTGGATGGTGATAAATTGAAATTATTTTCCAGCTTATGTTCAAGGATTTACTGCCTTGATAATTATCATCCTGGGAGTCTTCATTCTCTATATACTATACAGGTCAGTTTGTTTTTAAAGCATTTTTTCAAAGTTATATTTAGGACTTGAAGTATAATGAAATAACTGGGAATGATGATTCTGAGATCCTTTCCCCCCCTCTGACTCAATGATCCCACAATTCTCCTGTCATTTCCTCTGACTGACCCACCTTCTCCTCCCCCACACTACTTTGGATTTCACAATGTGGAAGAAGAAACCCACCACTACAATTCCTGTCTCAACTGTCTTTTTGAGACTTTTACAGGATTTTTGCCACTATTCAGCTCACTGACCAGGCTGGTTTTCCTCAGAACCCCAATTCACATTCAAGTTTATCAAATATTGTCCCAGCTCTGATAATAGCCCATGTGCAATCAACTAAGCATCTGCCCTTCAAGTTCCAACCCTGCTGAGGACTTAATGCTCTTTTAGTAATCTTGGCTCCATCTTGTTACACAGCCCCCAGCTTCCTGCCTTTGGTCTCCTACCTTTCCTTTTTCCTCTTCAGATCTCAATGTAGTAGCTGAGAAGCTGTTTTCCTCCACTGGTGAACCTAGTTATCAGATAGAATAGGATAATGATGAAGGTAGGAGAGGGGTAAGAAAAGGGAATGGTTGAGTGATGGTAATGGACCTGAAGAAGTGCTAGACCAAAAGAGACTAATGATCTCTCTTGTTACCCACCAAACCTCTTTCTTAAGAAATACTTGTTGGGACAATATGCATTCATTGGGTAGCACACCGACTTGAAGTCAGAAGGACCTGAGTTCAAATCCCCCTTAGACATTTCCTAGTTGTGTGACCTTGGGCAAGTCACTTAAGCCTAATTGTCACACACGCAGGGCTAGCTCCAGTCATACTATTTCATATCTGGCCACTGGACTGGGACAGCTCCAGAGGAGAAAGGGAGACTGGTGACTTATCACAGTGCCCCCTCACTCAAATCCAATTCATTTTGTGCATATCATGGCATTAGCTCCTTGATATCATGGTCTTCTTCAAAAAACTACCATTTGCAAGACACATTATTTATCATGTGCCATATGATCTTCAGGGAGGACATTTTGTTACTGAAAGGAGTCCAGGACTTTTTGGCCAGATGTTGATTCTTTGAATGAATTGCATCTATATTGCCGTCTGACCTCACACCTTGTCCAAATGATTGATCAGTTCTTGCTCTTTGAAAGGGAAGAATGTCAAAAAACCTGCACCAAGAATCCTGACTAACTTTTCTTGTCATGATTACTAAGTACTTTGTGCTTAGTGATATCAGCGGCAAGATAGTATTGTGAAAAGAAAACTGAATTACAAGGACATTTGAGTTTTAGTTTCAGTCTGTCCTTAATTAGGATTTATCTTAATCTATCATCATCTTTTTAAAGTCTATGGAATGAAATGACTGTAGGATTGGATTTAGATGGATTCTATGGATTGGACTCCAAGCCTATGAAGTGCCTTGATTCCACAACCTGTTAGCATAAGTAATTTCAGCTAACTTGTTGTCTGCTATTCCCTGACCCTTGCATCTCCCTAATATTCTGTTCTAGAGAGGAAGGGGAAATACATTAAAGGAAATATGCAAGCCTAAAACCCTCAGTGCAAGTAGTATATAATCTTGTTTTCTCAAGAATCCATGTGTCTAGATTTCTACTATTCCATAATTATTCTGAACTCTAATGAAATCATAACATCTTAGAATTAATTGTATTGGGCTTTTAGTTCAATCTCACTTAATAGATTAATAGAGGCCTGGGATGTTATGTGACTTTTAGTAGAAAAGAAACTCTTTAAAGGCAAGAACTATTTTCATTTTTGTCTTTGTATTCCCACCTAGAACTGTTTTAAGTATAAAGTAAAAACAGTTAACATATAGTATACTATAAGTATAATAAAATATAAAATGTAAAAAATAAGTATAAAAGCATAAAAAACTTTATTAAGTATAAAGCAAAAAAGTTAAAGTATAGTGTAAAGTAGACATTTCAGAAGAACATGTTACATTCTAAAGAATGTAAGCTCTTTCAGCTCAGGGACTGTTTCATTAATGTTTTCATATTGTAGCACTGCCTGTCTCAGAGGAGCACTTAATTATTTGGTGGGGGTGGGGTGGGAGGGAGTGTTGTTTGATCTTTTGTAAAATTAAATTGAATAAAATCTGTCAGCAAAATTGAAACTGGAACTTTGTTCTTTTGACTCCCAACCTGATGACCTTTCCATTATACCATGATGTTGCAATTTGCCCAGATGATTTTTAAATTTTGGGGGGAAAAGGTCATTTTATTTATTCATTGATGTTAAAAACAAGAAAGAAAATTCTAAGACACAGAGTTAATGTCCACTGATACTTAAATGAGGGGATGGATTTGATAACTCATTGAGGTTTCTGCTAATTTCTACAAATTCAAAATACTATTTTTTATCAGAGTTGTACAGGGACAAAATAAAAAAACTACTCAAAAGCAGGGCAGATCATGTCAAAAGAAGACCAAACCAAGGCCTGATTGTACCACAGTGAAGCGTGAGAAAGCTGATGAAGAAGGTATATAATATATATATATATATATGTATAGGTATATTCATATATTTCTGTGTTTAGAAATCATAGAATTCTAGAATCTCAGTTCTGAAAAGTCCTTATCAGTCATCTAACTAAAAGTCCTTCCCAAAGAATGAATCTCCCCCACAATATTACCTATGAGTGGTAGACATCATGATGTCTAATCAGAAATGAAACAGATGAGTGAATAGTCCAATAGATATATACTGGTTTTTAAGCAAATATGAATATTCTGTTTGTTAATTTGGCTACCCTAATGGTTCCTTTCTTTCCTAAAATGTATATAGTCTATGATTTTAAAAGGCAAATACTACTCTCAACTTTTATTTCCTTCTTTTATTCCCTTGCTGTAAAAATTTTTTTGGTGCCAACTTATAAACATGACAAACTGAACCAAGAGATGAAAAAACTGACAGCTAACAATGAGAAATCAAATACAGAGACGTCAGAAGAAGAAGGTATTAAATTCAACTGTATGTAAATCATAGAGGCCTAGGATTTCAGTGTTTAAAAGACCCTTATTGACCATTTTAGCTCAAGTCCCTCCCCACTGAAAGAATCTCCTTTAAAATATTACCTATGCGTTGTAAACACCATGGCTTTGATCAGGAATGAAACTGTTTAGAAAAGGAAACCAACAGATAACTAGTTTTTAAACAAACACAATGATTCTGTTTATGAATTTGGAAAGCAGTCTTATTTTCTCTGTTTTTCTCTCCTCTCGCTGTTACTGTTTGTCTTTTTGTCTTTTTATCTCTCTCTCTCTCTCTCTCTCTCTCTCTCTCTGTCTTTCTGTCTCTTTCTTTCTCTAGGTCTCCATCTGTGTTTCTGTTTCTGTTTCTGTCTTTGTCTCTGTCTCTGTCTGGGTCTCTGTCTCTCTCTCTCTCTCTCTCTCTCTCTCTCTTTCTCTCTCTGTGAGTCTCTGTCTCTGATTCTGACTGTTTTTCTCTGTTCTCTCTTTGCCTCTGTCTCTCATTATCGAAAGATCTAGTACTATAGAATGATAAATTTCATTCTCAGCTTCTATTCCCTTACTATAAAAACCCAATATGGAAAAAAACCCCAATATGATAAAGTTTCCTAGGACTTAAAATTTATCATTCTCCCCAAACCTTTCCTTTTTAACATAAAATTGACCCTTTCCCTCTGATGTTGCTGCCTCTTAATAGAAAACTCTCCTTGGTTTTAAGGAATTAAAATAGCTACTCCTGAATTTATTAGAATAGCTGAAGAGTAAGAACACTGAATGGTGAAGAGTAATTAAATATTCTTCCCTTGACTTTGAGTAAATGGATTTTCCACACCCATTTAAGTCCTTCAACTTCACTGACTTGTTAAAGGGCTAAATAACATAAAAACAAAGCCTTCATTTTACCTCTCTGACTGTTTTTTTAAAAATGAGAATAAAAATACATAAATTTAGAAGGAGTCTATGGATTGGACTCCAAGCCCAAGAAGTGCCACCATTTTAAACTCTGTTTATTTCTTTATGCTTAGAAACTCTTTGGTGAAACAGTTCTTCTCTTAGCAAAATATATTGAATTATACATTTGAAGGACATTGAATTTAACTGGAATTACAGGATGTCTGTGATTGGTGCACACACAAGGCTTTCAAGAAATGAATTTTGAGAGCTTTCACTAATTTAACCCTGTCATTCTTTGCTGTATTTCTATCTTGGGAATAATAAAACTAATAATAATTCTTACATTTATTTAAGGTTTGCAAACCCCTTTACATATGTTATCTCAATTGATTCTGTGTTTTTGTCATTATCACACTTTCTAGCTAAACAAGTGGGGAGCAGTTTCTTGTGTTCAGGAATCTCACCTTTACTCCCATTTCTGGATTTAAAATCCTTTCTTTATTTCTGATCAACCTACTAGAAATGCCTTTCTTCCTCTAACTGTGGTAAGAAAAGTAAAGTATTTTTATCAATAGCAAACGAAGATAATGGCAACAGTATCAGATGTTATATGGAAGCAGAAGATTTCTCTACAATTCTCTGGAGAGAAAAATCAGCTAGTTCTATGGCTTAGCACAAACCTCTTTTTTTCCCTGATGTTACTGTGGTAGGGAGTTTATCATTTATGGCATTTTTCTGGGGAAGCTGTTGACCACATCACCCAGTCACCCCATAAGCTGGCTTTGACTCTGGGCTTTAACTTAACCATTATCAATGTCTCCTAAAATTACCTGTTTTGAACTGTGCTCCTGATCTTATAGAATTGCAAATATGCAGAAAAGGGAGGAGGGTACTCTCTATGATTTCAAACTAAAGTTGGAGGAGGCATGGTTGCATTGGAATCTCCACTCTTTGGATATTCATTACCTTTCACTTTGACTCTTCCCTCTTTATCTACGCTTTTCCTGATTTGATCTTGCAGCTGGGATGTCCAAGATACTTAACCACTGGTGCTTTACTAATTATGTCATTAATAGAACTTGCCCTTGCATCTTCATCTCTATCCCTGATTCCATTTATAACCCTGAATCAAAAGAGCTCCATCATCCAAGCATGCATCAACTAAATTGAATAGTATAACTCTACACCCATTGAAAACATTTTATCTATAAAACTAGTAAGTACCCCACATTTCCTAGAATGCACACAGATACACACATAGTTGGATTCCTTAATGATGTACTTTTCCCCCCTAGAACAGTTTGCTCTGCCTTGTATCCCTATCTCTCAGTAAAGGTCTTCATCTTCCTTGCTAGTGAAATTTATTCCTGGTCTTACTAATCATGTGAAATTTTCACTGGGGTGCCCAGAAAGGCTAATGTTTTCTCTTCTATTTTAAATCCTTCATGTTTGTACATGAGGAAAAACCTTTTGTTTTTAGTGTTTATTTGTACCTCATGTAACACCTTTTCCCTCCCCTCCCCCAAACCCTTAATCCTTATAATCTTTAGAAACTTATTTAAAGTTGAAAAGGACTTCAAGTGTTCATTTTTTTGGGGGGGAGACTGCTTTTTCTGGCATCATGGTCTAATTTTCAATGTAATTGTAACCTTAGCATTCTTCTTTCTGCTCTCCTAAAGCAGTCCTTCAGTTACTTTCCACCATAGCCATTGCTCCCAAAATCAGGATTCTTTAGGAGCCCTAGAATCCACAACTTCTAGTTTATTGCAACCTCCTGAGCCAAGTCCTTGGCCAACCTTTTCTTTGCTTTCTTGTTGGTTTTCTTTTGTTTTCTAATGTGCACTTTTTACTTTATTTTTTCTCTTCCCACCTCTAAAGAAAGGCTACTATTAAATATGTATATATATATATACATACATAATATATCCATATATAATACACATACACACTCATACACATAAATGTAAGACTATACTATGCTTATTTCCTCCAAGGCTGTCTGGCTCCCTGGGAGGGTTCTGCAGCCTGTCTAGTCTGCCCCTCTGATAAAGTCCTTTTCTTGTGATACATCTCTTTTTTCATTCCCTGTAAACTACAAAATATATCCTTAACTTGCAGATCTTGATTCCCATCAAATACCTTTGCCACAATTAAGAAATTGTGTGACCTTCTAAGGTTACAAAGAGTGAGAAGCCTTTCAAATATAACCAAGGTATCTTAAGCAAAGATATTGTTGATTAGTAGAGTGCAGGACCTGGATCCAGGAAGGTTTAGGGTTTAAATCCCACTGTTGACACTAAATGATCCTCGGCTATATACTTAAACTCTCTAAATGTCTACAAAAAGAGAGTAATATTTATAGTATCTTTGTTTAGCAGCAGCTAGATTGCTGAGTGGATAGAAGTGGTCTGGAATTAGGAAGACCTAGTTTCAAATCTGGCCTCAGACAAACTAGATATATGGACAAGGCACTTCACCTCTGTTTGCCTCGGTTTCCTTAACTGTCAAATAAGGGTAATTAACAGAATCTACCTCCAGGATTGTTGTGAGAATAAGATGAGATGATATTTATAAAATGGTTAGCATAGTTTCTGTTATCTAGCAGATGCTATATAAATCCTTTCCCCTTCTCAAGGATTGTTGTAGGAATCAAATGAGATATCATGGAAAGTACCTCGAATAATTTAAAGTGCTTTATTTTTATTGTTCCATAACCTTGATGTTTTATTGTTTCAACCTGAGTCAGCAAGAGCAACTGAGGGACCTGCCTGGCTCCTCTGCCTAGATCTGTGGTGCCCTTCCCCAATATCAGTCATTCCTATGAAGGTGACACTATATTACTTTTTCTTTTCTTTTCTTTTCTTTGTAACTTTTTAAAAATTTTAAAATGTTATTATTAAATATAAAATGAGAAAAGAAAAAAGATTGCCATGTACACAACAGACCATAAAAGAGGATTTAATATGAAACAAATTTCTATTTCAAGAAAATCTATAGTATAAATAACGCACATTGTTTTCAAAACTGCCCAGCTTTTCTTTGCTTTCTTGTTGGTTTTCTTTTGTTTTCTAATGTGTACTTTTTACTTTATTTTTTCTCTTCCCACCTCTAAAGAAAGGCTACTATTAAATATGTATATATATACATATACATACATAATATATCCATATATAATACACATACACACTCATACACATAAATGTAAGACTATACTATGCTTATTTCCTCCAATCCTCTTTGTCTCTGATGGTGGATAGCATCTTCCTTCATAAATCCAAATCTTGCCATGTTTTTCCAAATCATCCAACTCATCATTTCCTTCACCACAGCAATATTCCTTTCTGGATTCAAACAGCATCTTCCTTCATTGGATCTTTGAAATTAATTTGAATATTTATAATAGAATGTCTTGGTTACTCAAAGTAGTTGTTAAAACAATATCGATGTTACAATGTTCTCTTGATTTTGTTCTTTTCCTTCATTATTTCATTGCGCTCTCTCCATGCTTTTCTAAACATATTGAGCTACATTATATTCTTTGAGGGGATGATAGATATTTTAAAATCTAAGGTAGAGCAGATGATTTCTTTCTCCAATTTACTTTACAGTGGATAGAGTGTTAGAATTGGAATCAGGAAGACTCTTACAAGCTATGTGATCTTGGATAAGTCATTTAACCACTGTCTGCCTCAGTTTCCTCATATATAAAATTTAACAACTATTTCACAGGGTTGTTGTATAAGATCAAATGAGTTAATATCTATAAGGTACTTTTCAAGTCTTAAATCTCTAAATAAAAATGCACTATTATAATAGCTACTTTTATATCTACTGTACAGCTTAGTGGATCAAGGTCTTTGTTAATATAGGGACAGTAAACATGTTCTGATATTTTTCCTCTACCCTGTCCAATTTCTTTCACTCACTGCTACCTGCAAAAGATTTTTATAAAAATTTCCCATGCTCACAAGGAAATTTTTGCAAAATCTTTTGTAGGTAGCAGTGATTGAAAGAAATTAGGCAGTTTCCATTCTTAGGTAGCTTAAAGATGCCAACTGAAAACTTAACATATCCTAAATCTTTTGTCACTATCCATTAGCATATTTATGATTGTGTCTTAATGGGGGAGAAGGGTGAACAGGGCAAAAAAGAACCTAATCATTGATTTCTCAAAGAAGCTGGTGATGCCCCAGGTTTGTAAGGAGATGCATTAGGTTCCTTAATAGCACAATCATACAATTTTATGATTAATGTCTTGTGGCAGTTAGAGATGTTCCCAAGACTTCATGAGATATTGGTTTGTTGATTATTGTTATTGAAAATTGTTTTTGCTTCTTTTTGTTGTTTTCTAGTTACATTGACAGTGCCAGTTCATGGAGAAGACTTGGAATAAAAGAACACAATAAAACCAAGAAGGAAATAATGAATGGTGATGATTAAGGGACAATTTCTTTGGTTGGCCAGGTTCCAATTATTTTATATGACGAAACTGTCATTTTTCATCTTAAAAAGAATACAAATGTTTTCCAAAGTGCTAATTGCGTTTTCTTATTCAACTCTCTCTCTCTCTCTCATATCTCTATATATATATATATATATATATATATATATATATATATATATATATGCACATATAGTGAGAAAAGAAAAGAGGGAGAAAAAAAACAAAGCTAGAGAAAAATAAAAAAATTAAATGATCATTGTGTGTCCAGTACTTTGTATAACAAATGAAAAGTTCAAGAGACATAATTGATTAGTTATGACTAACAAATAGATTGAGATCAGTGATTTTCTCTCATAAACCAAAAGACCACCTCTCTCTAGGACAGTGAATCCTTAAAAATCTTTGCAAAAGGAAATGTACCTGAGAATGGAGATCAACTCTGATTGACAATTAATAAACAAGTGGACATATTAATGAGGAGATAGTTAAAAAAGTCTGAGACTCCTTATGCTGAGAACATGACCTAGACATGAGACTCAACTACCTCCAGCAATCTCTACCCAGACTACTCTGTTTGGTTTTCTTCTTTATAAGCTGGGTCACCCTAAATTTTAATGGAAAGGGCTTATTTTCCTAAGGGCAAGTTCTTGCCTAGCCGGGATTCTGTTTGTAAGGTCCTCAAGTTGGGTAGGGTCCCACCCAAGATTGAGAAGCATTTAACTAAATGGGGTTCTGTCCAATTTTGAGAAGCATCTAGCCAGATGATTTGAACAATCTTATCTAACAACAATGTCCTTTAGAGACTGACTGAATAACCTACAGGGCTGATTTCTGAATGAGGAAATAGGAAAGCAAAACCTTAATCCTGATTCAATACTTGGTTAGTAATATGAAGAGAAATAACCATTTCTCTCATGTGCAAAGCACTAGGAATAAAAATACAAAGACAAGAGGATCTTTGATCTTAAGAAACCTGTATTCTTATAGGAGATAACACTTATTACAGAATGATAGCCAGAGACGATGTTGAAAAGTTACAGAGATAATGAGTGGAGTCATCCTTTCCAGGAGTCATGAAAGAGTTGATTGACTGATGGATCCAGGAAGAGAAAGAGGAAATGTGGGTATGGGGTGAAGGAGAGATGTTAAGAGAGGATACATGCACATTATCAAAGAAGATGGTGAGATAGTTCTGGTGGGAAGTGATTGGAAGTGAGCCTCGATATACTAAGCAAGACAATCACTACTTATAACAATAAGGTCCCAGGTAGGAAGGTTGGAGTGAGAAGTTGTCATTCAGGGAATGGTATCTGGTCCAGGTGTTAGGGTTAGTGAGAAGGTAACCAAGTGAAACAGAACTGGAGCTGGAGAGATGAGAAAGGGAGGAGGGGAAGATAAACATTTACTATATTAACTGGAAGTTTTAATTAAGTTTTAATGTCTTTTAAAAGACATGTATAGCTGGCAATTGACCTACAGCATCTAACTGATTGACCTCTAGTTCATAGCAAATGTCTCCAATTTCAGGTGACATTTCCTTCAATATAAAAGCATTTACTGTCTATTGAGTGCTAGATGCTGAGACTACAAAGAAAAAATAAATCAACCCCACCCCCTGCCCCAGTTCTTGACCTTAAGGATCTTATATTATCCTGAGGGATACACTTACATGACAGCTAGTGCAATGAATAGAGCCTGGCATGGAGTTGGTAGACCAGAGTTCAGATTCAACCTCAGAAACTTGTTAGATATGTGACCCTGGGCAAGTTACTTAATCCTGCTTGCCTCAGTTTCCTCATCTATAAAATGAATTGGAGAAAGAAATGGGAAATCACTCCAGTATCTCTGCCAAAAAAGCCCCAAACAGGGTCATAAAGTGTTGGACACAACTGAACAACACCCACTAAAAATAGTATACAGATAAGTAAACACAAGCCATAGTTCCTCCTGTCCTGAAATGTAGGTTGTTTCTGGCACTACCCTAAACCTCATCATGTTGGAAAAAATAGCCCCTTTATGAGCTGGGGCTTCTTAGGAGAATGGAAAAATAAGGTCAATCATAGTCTTTTCTTTTAGGGAAGCCTAAAATCTGTACAGTAAAGTTTGAAAGAGATGGAGAAAAAGCTTAATCACAATCTTTATTCTTTAGTATGCCTTTTTCCCCTTATGGCTTGACTATTTACTGTAATTTCTATATAAATAGCACTTTAAATTTGAAAAAATGTTATATATACTCTGATTTAAGTCTCAAAACTTCTCTGAGAAAGGTATTATAGATATTATTCTGGTTTTGCAAATGGGTAAATTGAGGCTTTATTTTTCCCTGATCAATCATGTAGCTGAAGTCAGAAGTTCAATTTGAACCTGTTCTGATTGATTAAAGTGTAACACTCAAACTTTGATATATTTCCTGCTTATATTTCTGTAGGAAGAAAAAAAAATCTCACTTGTTTGGAATTAGCACTAACTGAATTTGGTTTATACATTTAAGAAAAACATACAAATCTGATAGCTTTATTTAAAATTGTCTTCTGATTTTATGATATTTTATTTATGTTACTTCTTTTTCTGCTTGAACTAAGTACAAAAAGCAATGAACTCTTAGCAGTCTGACTTTCAACCTCATAATTCCATTGAAACTTTTCTGACAAGCTCTTGTCAGACTTGATGTTCTTTTCTCAGTTCTCATTCTTCTTGACTTACTGACTACCCTCCCCGCTTTGGATAGTCTCTCCTGAGTTGTTCTTGCTAATAATAATAATATTAAAATAATATTTATTATGTATCAAGTACTCTGCTAAGCACTTTACAAATATATCATTTGACTTTCTCAACAACTCTGGGAGATAGAAATAGTTTGTTCCCAGACCTTTGAACCAATCTGGCAGAACCTCAGATCCTCTAATGAAACTGAATAATAATCATACATCTAGGAGAATCTACACTAAGGAAAAAAACACTTTAAAATCAAGTGACCTATTCTGATTAGTCTCCAGTGTCTGTTCTGACTGAATAGTTATTCCCATTTTAGAGATAAAAACTGACTCCTGGTTTGCTCCTACCTGACTACTTCTCTGGCTTCTTTGTTGGCCTATCATCCATCTTATACCCATATCATGAGTATTCCCCAAGTTTCTGTCCTGGTTCCTCTTCTCCCTTTCTATATATTCTCTTTTTGGATAATTCACCAGCTTCCATGGGTTGGATGCTCCTCAGATCAAAGAACCAGAGAAGCAGACTGTATACTACTGGGGGACAGTTTCCCTCCTTTTGCTCCCTAAGGTAACTGACCAAATACCACTATCTTCTGATCCATACATGCACAGTATGTTCAACTTGCCATATAAAGAGATAAAGGAGGTTCCCTTTGGTTGAACCTGCTAGAATATGGGAAGGATCAGTGGGGACCCTAGAGACCCATATCATCACACCTCTCCCCTCCCCTGCCCATATTTCTATGTATTTGTGTAGATATTTCCCCATATACCTAGAGTGGACTGTTTCTGTGGTAGCAAATATTGGGAAGCCTTTTCTTACTTCAAGGACTATTTCAGATGCTTCCTTCAAGAAACCTTTCCTGACTCACTACCTAAACGATGTAGTGCTACAAGATTTAGGTAGAAAATAGACTGATGAAATGCATTAATTTTAAAAATAAAGTAACTTTAAAAAATGTCTTCTACCACAGAATGATCATTATTGTGAGTATAGGGGTTGGGGTGGTTCTCCCCCTTCTGGGTTCATTTCTGAAAAAACTTGGCAGTAGGGCATTAAACTTTCTTACCCCCATGTTGCTTGTCTGGGCAGCTATTCCTTCTCAGTAAAAACATCCACCAGAGTCAGAGACTTCCAGATCTTTTGAAGTTTGCAAGGTTGCCTGTACATTTCTATCTCAGGACAATTTTTCTCCCAAGTTCAGGAAAGAACAAACACAGAGACAAAGGCAACCAAGAGTTCCTTACTCAAATTTGCCTAATTAAGTCATTTATATTAGTTGCCACATGGGTGAGATTTCCATTATACTAGAAAAGAAGACCACTTTTCCTTTCTTACTCCTCACTAGTGTCACTCATGGTGTTTCTTCTTTTAAAAATGTCCCCAGCATCATCGACTTTTCCAGCCCAGCAGTCATAGAACTCCTTGTCATCACACAATACAATCTCTTCAAATGGGCTGGAAGAAACACTTTGTCAACCTGCCCAAGCTTCCATATGGCAGACTGGAACAAGACAGAGAATATTCACTGTAACTCATAAAGGACACATCCAAGCATGCTTCATGACCCTATTACATATAAATAAGCAATTAAAGTTGGCAATTCCGATAATGTTAACTATTTGTAACTTAGTGATGTCTTAGTTGAAAAAAATTTGCTCCCTTAGCTGTGTGGTTTCCAGATGAAATACATGCTGTGATTCCATATTCAAATATGAAAAGTGTTTCCCCCACAGAAATTCATTAAATGCCAGTTTGGCATCACAATTACTTGAATTAACTTTGTAAAATGCTATTTGTCACTTGGACTGCATCTCATTCTTCATTCGCACCCCCAAATGCCTAGTAAACTCGGGAGAGAATAGGCTGATAAAAATGCATATGATGAACTATTAAAGTATGGCATATAGAGATGGCCATGAGGAGTCCTGAGAATCAGATGGAGTTCCACTATTCCTGTCAACCCTCATGGCTTGGGCTCAAGGAATATTTCATTTCAAAAAAATGATTTCTATCAGACTTAAGAAAGATTTCATTTTTAAGCAAAGCTTGATTATCTTTTGTTTTCATGGTAGTCATTTCTTCTTAATATCCTTTGCTTTTCCCTCATCCCCAACATTATTGAACCATCTTTTTTTTTACAGATTTCATTTCATCATAAACTACTTTAAATCTTTATATGAAGAATTGTTCAGTTCAAGTTATTCAGACAAACTCTAATTTGATAGTACCAGTTTGAGATTTCCTATTTTGCATACTGAATGACTTACCTCCCCAGTGTACTCTTGAATTCTTGCTTTTTCTTAGAGGGTATCACTACTTGTCACTGAGAAAGCCCATCCTGGCCCTTAATTTCATGTTACATTTTCAACTGAAATGAAGAGAAGCTGGTATGGCTTCCTCCCCTCCCCAGTAATGCTGAAAGTTCTTTTTTTTGTTAAATATTTTATTTATTTTGAGTTTTACAATTTTCCCCTAATCTTACTTCCCTCCCCCACCCCCCACAGAAGGCAATTTGCCAGTCTTTACATTGTTTCCATGTTGTATATTGATCCAAATTGAGTGTAATGAGAGAGAAATCATATCTTCAAGGAAGAAACATGAAATATAAGAGATAACAAGATCAAACAATAAGATATCAGTATTTTTTCTAAATTAAAGTCCTTGGACTTTGTTCAAACTCCATGGTTTTTTTTATCTGGATACAGATGGTATTCTCCATTGCAGCCAGCCCCAAATTGCCCCTGATTGTTGCACTGATGGAATGAGTGACATTGCTCCCATGTTGCTGTTAGGATGTACAGTGTTTTACTGGTTCTGCTCATCTCACTCAGCATCAGTTCATGCAAATCCCTCCAAGCTTTCCTGAATTCCCATCCCTCCTGGTTTCCAATAGAACAATAGTGTTCCATGACATACATATACCACAGTTTGCTAAGCCATTCCCCAATTGAAGGACATTTACTTGATTTCCAATTCTTTGACACTATAAACAGGGCTCCTATGAATATTTTTGTACAAGTGACGTTTTTATGCTTTTTCATCATCTCTTCAAGGTATAGACCCAGTAGTGGTATTGCTGGGTCAAAGGGTATGCACATTTTTGGTGCCCTTTGGTGTAGTTCCAAATTTCTCTCCAGAAAGGTTGGATGAGTTCAGAGCTCCACCAACAATGTAATAGTGTCCCAGATTTCCCACAACCCTTTCAACAATGATCATTATCCTTTCTGGTCCTATTGGCCAGTCTGAGAGGTGTGAGGTGGTACCACAGAGAAGCTTTAATTTGCATTTCTCTAATATGTAATGATTTAGAGCAATTTTTCATATGACTATGTATTAATGCTGAAAGTTCTAAAGAATTATTAATACCCCACAGGAGAAAGTGTCCAATCCAGTAGTGATGTTTAAAAGGTAGCCCTCTTTCCTTGCACACTTCTGCTCCTTCCAATTTTATCTTTTAATGAATTTTTGACAGGTGATAATCTTCTCACTAGAGAATGTGAAGGAAGTAGGAAACAGCTTTCTTCTGTGTATTTTGAAATACTTCACTGAAATTCATTTTTTTGGAATCATTAATATGACCTATCATCACTTTTAAATCATTTTCCAGTAGTAACTACCCTCCCCTCTACAAAAAAGCAAAAAGTCAGTAAATAGATGTATAGTCTAGTAAAATATGAATTCAAATCTAACCTTAGAGACTTCCTAGCTATGTGACTAGGCTAAGTGATTTTACCTCTCAGTGTGTTTCCTTATCTGTAAAATGGAAATAATAATGGCATCTACCTGTTAGGATTATATATATATATATATATATATATATATATATAATATATATATATATATATATACACATACACACATACACATATATATCCATATATATGGATACACACACATATATGTAAATTGTGAGGATATTTATATATACATAGTGAGGATAAAATGAGATATTTATAAAGCATTTTGCATAATTTCAAGACTATATAAATGCTAATTTGATACATGCATATCAATTATTTATATATACATCAATATTTTGCTTAAATCTGAATGATCTCACTGAATTATTCACTGAATCTGTGTAATATCTGCATCCTGCTCCTTGGTAAGGACTAGGGTAATGGTGGTGATGGGTTCCAACATACAATCCCAACATGTGAGATCACAAAACACTAGATGGTTAACTATCTTTTCATAAATGTGAAAAGGTCACATTTCAAATTCTATCTCCTAATCATCAAGAGAAAGGCAGTACAGATAATGTTTGAGGCCATATATATCTGACTAATTATAGCTAGGTCAGCTATGATGGGTAAATGGAAAGCAGCAATTACTGTATTCTTTGTCCTGAAAACTGTAACAATCATATATTAAATTTGAAACTCTCACCAGTGATATAGCACAGTTGCATTTAGACTACGAGGATGGTTCAATTAGCATTTCTTTTTTTTTAGGTTTTTTCCAGGGCAAATGGGGTTAAGTGGCTTGCCCAAGGCCACACAGCTAGTTAATTATTAAGTGTCTGAGACAGAATTTGAACCCAGTGCTTTATCCACTATGCCACCTAGCTGCCCCTCAATTAGAATTTCTAAGAAAAACAAAACTACTTGTGAAGTTTCATGACATTGCAGCAATTTTCTTATTTTATGGAATTCTACATGCTAGTATCATTATTTAGAGCAAGTTGCTACCTCTCAGTATAAGCAGAAGCTTAATCACGAAGACTACAAAAATGGCTTGGACGACAGTGACAAGAAATGAAAGAATTAAGTAGTTGGGGAAGAAGTATGTAGGTATGTATATGTCTGTCTCTTGTCTTTGTCTCTCTCTGTTTCAATTTCTCTTTCCTCTATCTATAAAGAAAAGAATGGAGGGTTGGAGTCAGGAAGAACTAACTTTGAAGGCAGCCTCAGACACTTCATAGAAATATGACCCTGGAAAAGTCACTTAACTTCTATCTACAGATGAGTTTCTCATCTGTAAAATGGGGATAATGAAATTATCTACTTCCCACAGTTGTCAAGCTAAAATGGGATAATAGTTCAAGGTTTTGAAAGTCTTAAATGACTAAATGCTACTGCTCTGTCTCTGTCCATGTGTGTTTCTGTCTTCATTTCACTATTTGTCTGCCTATAATATTTATTGAGGTAGTTGTAGCAGAAGAGAGATTTGGACTAGGAGTCAGGAAGACTTGGTTAAAGTTCCACTTATGATATAACAACTATATGACCCTGGGTACCTCTTAATACTTTAGTCAGAGAAAGTTCTGGCCTGAGTGACAGAAGGAATTTCTCCACCTGGGAGTTTGCTAAATCAGTGAAATTGAAGGTCTTATTACCAATTTTTGGTATATATATATGTAAATATTGTCTTTACCCAGTTAGATGGTAAATTCATTGATGGATGTCATGGTATTCCAAGGGTCTGGAGGATATCTATATCTATAAAGTTATATACATTCATTGTATACGTATGTATGTATTCTCATACATGCATATACATATTTATGTATATATATATATATATAAAATTCACTCACCATTTCTGTGACTCAGTTTCCTCATCTGTCTGTGAGTGGGATCTAAACAACCCTTACTCATTTTAATCTTACTATCTTAACCAAATGAGAATATATCTCAATAAATTACTCATAGATCTTAGACTAAATGCCAAAGAATTATGTTAGGGTTGGCTGTATAGATTGTTGTAGTCAATATGTAAATTAGGTAGGAAGTTATAGAGCCAGAAATAACACCCAAGTCTCTGGACGCCTAGTCTGCTGCTATTGCTATTATATATCATTGCCTCTGAAAAAACCCTAAAGAGTCAATGTTCTGGCTGTAGAGGAAGAACATATGAATTTATGTAACAAGGGTGATGGGGCTGACTGAACATACCATGAGGTCATATACTCCAGTGACATGCACTCTAATCCCTTACTAAAGGGCAGACACAACCAGAGACTTCTTGTTGGTCCTTTAGTCCCTCTGATGAGGGGGTGGGGTAGATATTTTGGCAAAGAGTACAGGTGACTAATCTAAGAATAGTTGCCCACTCAGTAGGGCTTAAAACAGAGACGAAGTTTCTGTCTCTTACTTTTTTCAGATGATTAGTTTTGAACTTACTTCTCTCGGGGGGGGGGGTGTCTCTGTGAGTGAAGCAATTGGGCGTTCTTCCCCCCCCCCCCCTCCTCTTCCTCCCCGGCCAGTTATGGAGTTTACATGCTCAAGGCAATGAGTCCGTAAGCTAGTCTTGAGTTTGATTACTGTCGTCTGAAAAATGATTCTAAGAAGCAGTTTCTAGCCTTGGTGGGTGGCTCTGTTATTAGCTTGAGAGTTTTAGAATTCTCGAGTCACAGAGCGGATTGGAAGTGGGAAGTGTTTCCTGCAATTGTGATGCTCCTTGAAGAAGATGATAATCACTGACAGGATTTTTCTGCAACCTAAAAGTCCTAGGAAACCTGGCTCTCCGCTTGCTACTCAGATAGTGGGCAGATGAGGTGAAAGTTTAATTCCTCCATTCGACCAGGAGTCTGTGTGTTTGTGTGTCTTTGTGTGTGTGTGTGTGTGTGTGTGTGTGTGTGTGTGTGTGTGCCCACGAGAAGCATTTGTCAATGTGAGTTTATGAATCTTTGGGTTCTAAGTATTTATTTTGTAATGAAGTAAATAGTATCTTTTGAGTTTGAAGAATTTTTTTGTCTAATTGACAATTCATGAATTAGACAAATTTCAGGAAGAAATCTTTAATCACCTTTTAGGGAGACTCTGATATGAGCAAACATAAGTTTTATTTAAGACATTCCCCTGGAAATCCAGAGTTGGGCAGAAAAATCAGAGGATGTGAGAAAAAGTTGAATACTTTGGGGGTTAGTCTCCCTTGACAGAACCTAGCCCATGGAAATCCAAATTGAGAACCCCTTGGCTTTGCGAGTAGCACAAAAGTGGTTCTGTGTGTGTGTGGATGGAATCCAACTACAGAAAACTAGTTTAAGACAGAAAAAAAATCAAGAATTGGAGGATCTTTAGAAGGGATCATGAAAGCTTCTATTATTCTCATCTTTAGGTGGGGCTATAATCTTCTCAGTTCTTTTTAAAAGGAAGACTAGACTATAGATTTAGAGTTGCAAGAGATTTTAACAACCATCAATTTATTTTACAGATGGGAAAATGAGACTCAAAGTATGATTTAATTAAGGTTAAAAAAAATCCAACTCACACACTTTCTACTACTGTTAGAAAAGATCATTCTCCAATGACTTAGTGTCACGTTTTGGCTTTATTTACCATGAGGGATTCATTCCTAGTGAATATAAAACTGCTATGCTCCATTTGAGGCCACTTTTCCCTCTTTCCTCAGTGGGAGATCCACCACAGCTGTTCCACATTGCACCTGTGTCAGACAGGCCCTTGTGAAATCTGGCCAGGGAGGATAAAGTCCCTGTGTTTGCTCATGGACCGTGAGAGAGAAACCTCCTCACAGAATGTGTATGTTATGATTCATAGCGTAGGAGTGGGAGAGCACAGCTGGTTATGTAATCTCATCTGTAATAAGATAGGCCAAGGGAAACTGCCTGGTTTCTATTTTCCTGGGCTTGGGAGAGGGAACCATTTTCATTTTGGATGTTTGTTTTATGGCTGGCTCTGTTTCCTCTTGGGTGTGTAGGCAGCCTCTCCTTCAATTTGCTCTTGTCCTGGTCATTATTCTAGTTTGGGGGATGAGGGTAGGAATGTGCTAACTTGGAGTTTTTCCCCTTTTGGGTTACTGAAACTGTCTTTGTCCCCTCTGGTGAAAGAATTGTTAAACTGAAGCTTGCCCATAAGTACCCAGCTCTGGGAAAAAGTCCTTGGCCAAATTTTTGAAAATCAAGCTTCAGAAAGGCTAAGGAAGTCAAGTCTTGGGAACTTTTTGATTTGTTGAAGGGCTCCTCCTGGTGGCTATTGGGAATAACATGTCCCAAGGGATGGAAGACATTGAGTTGGTGATACCTTGACTTGAAGCTGCCCACTTTGGGAAAGCTGTCTGGCTTACTTTATGGTTGTTTCCACCCAGGAGTTTCAATCCTTGGCTCATTAGGCATTGTTTGGGGAGAAGGGGGAAAAAGAAGCAGAGTGTCTTAACTTCATGATTGACATGTAGTTATTTCCACTCCTACTCTTCCTTTGCCTGACAAAGTGCAAAATGAGTGGGTTATTCTACAGATGTCTAATTTCCCCTCATAGGAATCCAATCACGGCCTCAAACTAGTGATATGACTATATTTAGCATAGCCCCCAATAAGCAACTTTGTGTAATAGAAAGAATGGGGTGTTGAAGGTCTTGAGTTTAGATTTTGGATCTGACTGCCTGTGAAATGTGGGTTTTCTGGGCTTTAAATTTACTCCTCTCTTTTTTTTTTTTTTTTTTTGCAAGGCAAATGGAGTTAAGTGTCTTGTCCAAGGCCACACAACTAGGTAATTATTAAGTGTCTGAGATCAGATTTGAACTCAGGTACTCCTGACTCCAGGGCCAGTGCTTTATCCACTGTGCCACCTAGTTGCCCCAATTTACTCCTCTTTAGAATGATAGTAGTAACTTGATGACCTCTAGCTTTAAGTCAATGATGGTGATGAGTCTTGGAAAGTTGTTTTTTTTAGGTTTTTGCAAGGCAAATGGGGTAAAGTGGCTTGCCCAAGGCCACACAGCTAAGCAATTATTAAGTGTCTGAGACCGGATTTGAACCCAGGTACTCCTGACTCCAAGGCTGGTGCTTTATCCACTGCGCCACCTAGCCACCCCCATTTTTTTTTTTTTGACCTAAATCCTTTTAGGCAGCCAAAATAATCTTTAGATGGACTGCAAAGTTAAGATCAAAGTTAAGAAATAATGTGTCTATTTCAGGGAACCAAGCAAGACCTAGAATCATTCTAATTTAGATTAGGACCTGGGAATAAATAAATAAGGGCTAGTCTAGGCTGGTCTGAGTAAGATCTTTTTACACCATACATAAGGACATAAGGATGTACTTAAATTAGTCTGATTTCTGAGAGTGGAAAGAAAGAATAGGGCATCCAAAATTTGTTAATGGTGTCCTTTTAAATCCTTTTGTATATAATGCATATACCCTCCCATATTTATTGTTTGCACTGAGGTCTGATCAACTTCACCTAGAAGAACCTCTGTGGAGAGTTAGGGGCCCTTTAAATGGTCTTTCATCTTAATGGAGAGATCTGAGTTCTAATCCAATCTGTTCTATAGTCTACTGTATCTTTGATGCCTGTTCATTTTTATGAAGAGTACCCTAACATGAAATTCAAATTTAAATGGATTTCTTATTCCTGTCTTAAACAAATGAACAAATAAAACACTATAAAATCTATACATCTTTTGTATAAAAATATTTTAATGATATATTCAATTCTTTTCAATGAAAGTTGGATCATTCAGTAATTATTCTATGTCTGCAGTCTCTTTTCCTGTCAATCTTACACTACCTAATGGACTTTTCTATATGGATCTTGTAGTAGGACCTCAAATTCGACCTCTCCAGAAGCAAATATAAATGTCCTCCTAAACTTCATCCTCTTCCAACCTCTTGAACTCTATCAATAGTATCTCTACTCTACAGTTCATCTGTGCTAAACTAGAAATATGAATCACTGCCTCTCCAAAGAGTTAGCTAGACTGAGTGATGCTTCACATTCAATTCTGTCCATTTTTTTTTTTTCATCTTTCCAGATTGCTGCTGTTCTATCTTCACCATTGGGCCTTGACTACTTCTGCCTTGTCCAATACATATATTTCCTTCTTCTCTTCTTCCTTTCTCTCCTGTGACATTCTAGGTTGTTTTTTTTTTTTGCAAGGCAAATAGGGTTAAGTGGCTTGCCCAAGGCCACACAGCTAGGTAATTATTAAGTGTCTGAGACCGGATTTGAACCCAGGTACTCCTGACTCCAAGGCTGGTGCTTTATCCACTACGCCACCTAGCCGCTCTCCTGTGACATTCTAGCTCTGGAACTATAATCAAATCATCTCCATTCTCAGGGAATCCCTGCATGACCTCAACTTTGCAGTGAATCTTTTCCTCAGCTGTGGTGAATAACTTTAGTGAGCATACATAGTATTGTGAAACTTTTTTACTTACTCCCAAACTTCCTATGAAAGCAAAGACCCATCTTTTTACTGGTGATATTTTATGTCATTGAGATATGGAACACCTTTGTTATCTAAGAAATAAAGATGGGTGTGACCCAGAATCCAAGGGAAATTCACATGGTAGATGTGAACTAGCTGCATTATATAGCCAATGAGGAACTCTGAAAGAAAACAAGCATAAAGGACATCAGTAAGAAATTGTAGGATTAAAAAAAGAAGATGGGTGAGGTTCATGTCAAGATCAGTGGATGGCAGGTGGAGAATCAGGGTGCCTCAAGGCACCCTCATGATGTTGGGAGAAACTGATTAAGGCCTCTAGAATGGGTAGATCCTTCATGATGAAATTTTGGTAGAACATGAAAAAGAGTCATGTAGAAAGAGTAAATATCCACAGATCTGATTTACATTATTGGAGTTATAAAAACATATTAAAAACACTTTAAGCAGGGGTGGCTAGGTGGTGCACTGGGGCAACTAGGTGGTGCACTGGGGTGACTAGGTGGCACAGTGGATAGAGCACCGGCCCTGGAGTCAGGAGGACCTGGGTTCAAATTTGGCCTCAGACACTTAATAATTACCTAGCTGTATGGTCTTAGGCAAGTCACTTAACCCCATTTACCTTTCAAAATCCTAAAAAAAGCAAAAAAAACCCCAAACACTTTAATTTTTCTGGAAATATTAATCTGATTTCCCAATCTAAAAATCTTTTCTTGAATTTTTCCCTTGGTAAAACTGGGAAGAACAAAGGCTAAGACCATCCTTTGAAATAGAGGGGGAAAAAGATGACAAACTTAGCTCTTTTCTAGATAGGATGATTATTTTCCTGCCCACCTGTAATAATTGGTGCCATGACTCACCTGATGCCAGTGTCTTCTCTTTTGAAATTCAAGGTTAAGATATTGATCACAGGAAGAAACTCTTAAGGGAAGTGTTCAGGAAAGAAAAGTGGTGACTATTCTGGTATGTTAACCCCAAACTATGTTTTAATATATTATAATTGTTTCCTTGTTCAAGGAATATATCTGTATAAACACATACATACATATAAACGCATACCCTCAAACATCCTTAGAAAGAGTTCCCCAAAATAAAAACTTCAAGGACTATTATGGTCAAATTTCAGAACTTTTAACTAAAAGATGAAAATATTACAAGCTGCCAAAAATAAGCAATTTAAATACCAGGGAATCACAGTCAGGATCATATAGAACTTATTGGCTTCAACATTAGAAGGTTGGAAGGCCTGAAATATAATATTCCAGAGGGCATGGGTTATAACCAAGCTTGAGTTATAACCAAGAATGAACTACCTTGCAAAATTTAGCATATTCTTCAAGGGGAAAATATGGGTTTTCAATGAAATAGAGGAATTTCAAATTTACCTGATAAAAAAGACCAGAAATGAACAGAAAATTTGGTCTTCAAATGCAAGACTGAAGAGATGTGTAAAAATGTAAACAGAAAGAAAAAAAGTTAATAAAACTGAACTGTCTACATATCTATACTGAAAAACAATACTTGTAATGCTTGAGAATATATTTCTTTTAGGACAGTTAGAGCATATTTATACAGAAAGGGTGGCTATAAATTGATTGTAATACACTTTAGCTCATGAGGGTTGTGTTTCTATAGGGACAATTGGAGGAATTGTACTTGAACAGGGTCTGGGTATAAATTGATTATGATGTGATGATACTTATAACTCAGTCAATTAATAAAGAAGAAAACCAAATTACCAGTATCAAAAATGAAAAGGCAAACTCACCAGAAATGAGGAAGAAATTAAAATAATTCAGAGCTATATTGCCCTAATGTATGTCAATAAATCTGACACTTATAGTGAAGTGAAATAGATCAATATATTCAAAAATATAAGCTGTCCAGTTTAGCAGAAGAGGAAATTGAACAAACTATCAACAAGTTCCCTAAGAAAAAAAAATCTTCAAGACCATTGAATTCTACCATTTAAAAAGCAATCAGTTCCAATTCTATATAAACTATATGAAAAAATAGGTGGGGAAAGTCTTGCCAAATTGCTTTTATAACACCAACATGTTGCTGATACCTAATCCAGGTAGAACCAAAACACACAAAATTATAGACTAATCTCCCTGATGAATATTAATGCAAGGGGCGGCTGGTGGCGTAGTGGATAAAGCACCGGCCTTGGAGTCAGGAGTACCTGGATTCAAATCCGGTCTCAGACACAGCTGTGTGGTCTTGGGCAAGCCGCTTAACCCCATTTTCATTGCAAAAAAAGCCTAAAAATTAATGCAAAATTTAAAATATAATTTTAGCTAAGAGATTGCAGCAAGTTATCAATAGGAAAATACATTATGATCAAGTAGGATTTATATAGGTATACATTGATGCTCAATGTTAGGAAAACAATCAGTATAATTGACCAAATCAATAACAAAATTAACAGAACTCATATGATTATCAATAGATCAATAGATGCTGAAAAAGTCTTTGACAAAATACAGCACCTGATCCTATTAAAAACACTAGAAAGCACAAGAATAACTTGAGTTTTCCTGAAAATGATATCTATCTAAATCCAATAGCAAGCATTATATAGAATGAGGATAAACTAGAAGCATTCTGAATAATCTCAGAGGTGAAACAAGGATGCCCATTATCACACTATTATTCAATATTTTATTAAAATTGTTAGCTTTAGTAATAAGAAAAGAAAAAGAAATTGAAGGAATTAGAATAGGTAATGAAGGAACAAAACTCTCAATCTTTTCAGAAGATGTAATGTATACTTAGAGAACCCTAGAAAATCAACTAAAAACTACTTGAAATGATTAACAACTTAGCAAAGTAAAAGAATATAAAACAAACCCATATAAATCATTACTATTTCTATAGATGACCAACAAAATTCAACAAGAGAGAGAAAGAGAAATTCCATTTAAGGTAACTGTTGACAACATAAAATACTTGGGAATGTACCTCCCAAGACAAGCCCCCAAACTATATGACTACAATTACAAAACTCTTCACACAAATAAAGCCAGATCTAAACCACTGGAAAAATGTCAGTTGCTCATGATTAGGCTGAGCTAATAAAATAAAAATGACAATTCTCTCTAAATTAAATTACTTAAGTGTCATACCAACTAAATTACAAAAAAAAACTATTTTAAAGAGCTTGAGAAAATAGTTCAAAATTCATCTAGAGCAATTAAAGGTCAGTAATATCAAGGAAGTTAATGAAAATATGCAAAAGAACATTGGCTAGCCTTACCAGATCTAAAACTATATTACAAAGCAGCTGACTAAGAAATAGAGAAGTAGATCACTAGAATAGATCAGGTAAAAAAGAAAAAGTAATAAATGACTCTAGTGATCTACTGTTTGAATAAACCCAAAGATTCTAGTTTATGGGATCAGAACTCATTTGGCAAAAATTACTTAGAAAACTAGAAAATAATATGGTAAAAACTAGGTATAGACCAACCTCTCACACCCTATAACAAGAAAAGGTTGAAATGGATAAAGTATTTAGATGTGAAGGATGTTATTATAAGCCAGTTAGGTGAACAAGGAATAGTTTATCTGTCAGATGTATGGAGAGGGGAGGTGTTTATGACCAAACAAGAGATAGAGGAAATTAGAATATACAAAATGAATAATTTTGATTACATTAAATTGAATTGTTTTTGTACAAAACAAGCCAAATTTAAAAGGAATGCATTACAAACCATGTTTACATTTCTAAAATATATAAAGAACCAAAGAACTTTATAAGAATATGTCTTTCTTCAATTGATAAATGATCAAAGCATATGAACAGGCAGTCTTCAGATGAAGAAATTAAAGCTATCCATAGTCATATAAAAATGCTCTGAATAATTAGAGAAATGCAAATTAAAGCAAGTCTGAGATATCAACTTACACCTATCAGATTGGTTGATGATAAAAAGGGAAAATGATCAATATTGGGGAGGATGTGGGAAAACTGAGACACTAATATATTGTTGGTGGAGTTGTTAACTGATCCAATCATTCTGGAGAGCAATTTGTAACTAAATCAAAAGGGTAATAAATCTATGCATACCCTTTGATCCAACAATAGTGCTACTAGCTCTAATTCCCCCCAAAGAGCATAATAAGGGGGAAAAAACCCACATGTACAAAATATTTATAGCAACTCTTTTTTTGTAGTGGTAAAAGACTGGATATTGAGAGGATTACCATTAATTGGAGAATGATTGAACAAGTTATGGCATAGGAATGTTATGGAGTTCTATTGTTCTATAGTAAATCATGAATAGCTGGACTATAAAAAAGCCTGGAGACTGGACTCCTGGCCAAGATGGCAGAGAGAAGGCACACTCTGTGTTAAATGGTTCTGATGTCCTCTCAAAAATAACATGAAAGAGACCTCTTAACAGAAACTTGATTGACAAAACCCAGCAAAAGAAGCTAGAAGAAAAACACCTGCCAACAAGGATTGGGAGAGAACTTCAATCACTCCAGGGAAAGCAACAAGCACCCCTTACTGGCCTGCCCTTGGAATTACTAAGCCAAATGAACAAAGCCTCTAGGGTTTTAAAAAACAAACCTCTGAGAGCCAGCCCCTCCCTCCAACACAAGATCCTAGAAAAATGAAGAAAAGCCAGAGTAAGGGGGACCCATGGAGAAATACTTAGAAGTTCCAGGTTCTAATCCAGAGAGATCTAGAACTTCCAAGGAGAATGTGAAGTGGTTTCTAGCCCAAAAATATGTCCTTTAAGAAAACAGGAAGGAGTTTAAAAATCAATAGGAAAAATTGGAAAAAGAAACTCAAGAGAAAATTAACATCTCACAACAAGAAAACAAATCCTTGGAAAATACAATTGGGCAAAAACGAAATGAGAATAATTCTCTCAGATCCTCAAGTGGGTAAATGCAAAAAGAAAATAATTCTTTCAAAACTACATTTGGGCAAATGGAAAACCCCTTTAAAAATATAATTGACCATTTGGAAAAGGAATTATAAAAGGTAAATGCAGAAAATTCTTCTCTAAAAAAAAGGAATGGAATTTGTGGAATCTAATGACTTCATGAGACAACATTCTGTTAAACAAAACCAAAAGATAAAAAAAAATAGAAGAAAATGTAAAGTACCTCATCAGCAAAATCACTGACCTTGAGAATCAATTGAGAAGGGACAACCTGAGAATTATAGAACTTCTTGAAAATATTGAAGAGAAAGAAAGTCTGGACTTAATATTACAGGATTTAGTGATGGACAACTGCCCTGATATCATGGAACCAGAAGGCAAAATAGTTATTGAAAGAATACATTGATCCCCTCCAGAAAGAGATTCTAAAATGCAAACACCAAGAAATGTTGTGGCCAAATTCCAGAACTATTAGATAAAATAGAAAATCCTGAAATCAGCAAGAAAGAAACAATTTAAATACCAAGGAGCTGCAGTAAGGATTACACTGGACCTGGCTACATCAACATTAAGGGATCCAAGGGCCTGGAATGAGATAATTCAAAGAGCAAGGGAGCTTGGAATGCAGCCAAGAATCTATTATCTGGAAAGGTTGAGCATTCTCTTCCAGGGGAAAAGATGGACATTTAATGAAATGGGAGCCTTTTAACATTTCCTGATGAAAAGATCAGAGCTAAATAGAAAATTTGGACATCAAACAGGAAGCTCAAGAGACATATGAAAAGGTTAAAAAAAGGGTAAAGAAAAAAAAACCCTATCCAATAAGATGAAACAGGCTATATCCCTACCTGGGAGAAAGATTCTAATAACTCTTGAGAATAGTAACTCTATTAGAGAGAATATACTTAGCCAGAAGTGATGGACACTTATGATTTTTCTGTGACTCAGATAAAATTATTTAAACACTATACCACCTTAAAAAGGGGGACAGTAAGAAGATGAGAGGATAGAAGAGATTAAATGGGATAAATCACATTACAACAAGAGGCACAAAAGACCTATTTCAATAGGGGGAAGTAGAGAGGTGATTAGAACTACTTGAATCTTCTTCTCATCAGACTCAGTTTAAAGTTAACTTACACACACTCAGTTAAGTTAAAAAAACTTATCTTACCTTTCAAGTATTAAAAGGGGAAAAGGGTAAGGGGGATAGGAAGGGGGAGAAAAGGTGGAACTAACAGAAGGAAGGGAAGGAGGAAGGGGAAAAGGGAAAGGGGAAAGAAAGGGGAGGGGGTGTTGATATAGGAGGGCAAACACTGAAGGTGGTGGTATTCAGAAACAAAATATTGGGGAATATGGATAAAGGGGAAAAAGGGGAAAAATAGAAAGAGAAGAATGTTAGCATAGATGGCAATAAAGAGTTAGTAATTATAACTTTTAATGTGAATAGGATGAACTCTTCCTTAAAAATGTAAGTGAATAGCAGAGTGGATTAGAAACCGGAATCCTACAATATATAGCTTACAAGAAACTCATTTGAAACAGAGAGATACATAAAGAGTAAAAGTAAAAGATAGGAGCAAAATATATTTTGCTTCAGCTTAAGTGAAAAAAAAGCAGGGGTAGCAATCCTTATCTCAGACAGAGCAGCTGCAAAAAAAGATAGTGTCAAAAGAGATAAGGAAGGAAACTATATCCTCCTAAAAAGTACCATAGACAATAAAGTAATTTCAATACTAAATATATATGTATCCAATGGTATAGCATCCAAATTCTTAGAGGAAAAGTTGAAAGAGCTACAGGAAGACAGAGAAAGCAAAGCTCTACTAGTGGGAGAGCTCAGCCTCCCACTCTCAGATTTAGATAAATCCAATCATATAATAATAAACAAGAAGGAAGTTAAGGAGGTAAAGAGACTGTTAGAAAACTTAGATATGGTGGACTTATGGAGGAAATTGAATGAGGATAGAAAGGAATATACATTTTTCTCTGCAGTACATGGCACTTACACAAAAATTGACCATGTACTAGGGCATAAAAACCTAATGATCAATTGCAGAAAGGCAGAAATAGTGATTACGTCTTCCTCAGATCATGTTGAAATAAAAATCATATGCAATATTGGGCCAGGGAGATATAGACCCCAAACTAATTGGAAACTAGATAACCTCATTTTAAAGAATGAATGGATCAAGAAACACATTATTGAAAGAATTAATTATTTCATCCTAGATAATGACAATAATGTAACAACATATCAAAACGTATGGGATACACTCAAGGTAGCAGTGAGGAGATATATTATATCTTTAAATGCTTACATGAATGAATTAGAGAAAGAGGAAATCAATGAACTAAATATGCAACTAAAAAATTAGAGAAGGAACAAATTAACCCCCCCAAATTAAATACCAAATTAGAAATTCTAAAAAAGGATAAATTAATAAAATTGAAAGCAAGAAAATTATTGAATTGATAAATAAAACCAAGAGTTGGTTGGTTTTATGAAAAAACCAATAAAATTGATAAACTTCTGGTCAATTTGATTAAAAAAAGAAAGAAGAAAACCAAAATTGCTGGTATTATAAATTAAAAAGGTGAACTCACCACCAATGAGGAGGAAATTAAAGTAATAATTCAAAATTATTTTGTCCAACTCTGTGACAATAAATTTGACAATCTAAGTGAAATGGATGAATATTTACAAAAATATAAGTTGTCCAGATTAAATGAAGAGGAAATTAAATACCTAAATAATCCTATCTCATAAAAAGAAATTCAACAAGCTTTTGCTGAATTCCCTAAGAAACAATCTCCAGGGCCAGATGCATTTACAAGTGAATTCTATCAAACATTTAAGGAATAATTACTTCCAATTTTATATAAACTCTTTTTTTAAAAAATTGCCTAGCTTATTTATTTATTTATTTATTTTAGGTTTTTTTTGCAAGGCAAATGGGGTTAAGTGGCTTGCCCAAGGCCACACAGCTAGGTAATTATTAAGTGTTTGAGACCAGATTTGAACCCAGGTACTCCTGACTCCAAGGCCGGTGCTTTATCCACTATGCCACCTAGCCGCCCCTTATATAAACTCTTTAGCAAAATATGTCAGGATGGAATTCTGCCTAACTCTTTCTATGACACCAATATCGTGCTGATATCTAAACCAGGAAGAGTTAAAACAGAGAAAGAAAATTATATCCCTATATCCCTGATGAATATAAATGAAAAAAATCTTAAATAAAATCTTAGCAAAATGATTACAACAAGGATAATACACTATGACCAAGTAGGATTTATCCCAGGAATGTAAGGTTGGTTCAATATTAGGAAAACAGTATATTTAATTATATCAATTATATCAATAACAAACCTATCAGAAATTGTGATTATATCAATAGATGCTGAAAAAGCTTTTGACAAAATATAGTACCCATTCCTACTAAAAACACTAGAACGTGTAGGAATAAATTGATTGTTCCTTAGAATAATAAACAGTATCTATCTGAAAACATCAACAAGCATTATATGCAACAGGGATAAGCCAGAGGCATTTCCAAAAGGATCACAGGTGAAACAAGGCTGCCCATTATCACCACTACTATTTAATATTGTATTAGAAATGTTAATTTCAGCAATGAGAAGAAAAAGAAATTGAAGGCATTAGAATTAGGAATGAAGAGACAAAATTCTCACTCTTTGCAAATGGCATAGTGGTATACCTAAAGAATCTCAAAAAATCACCTAAAAACTACTAGAAATAATTAGCAACTTTATCAAATTCTCAGGATATAAAATAAACCCTCAGAAATCCTCAGCATTTCTTTATGTGACTAGCAAGATGCAGCAGAAAGAGCTATAAAGAGAAATCCCATTCAAAGTAACCTCAGATAATATAAAATACCTGGGAGTCTATCTGCCAAGGCAGACTTAGAAACTTTATGAAAACAATTACAAAACACTTCTCACACTAATAAAATCAGATGTAAATAACTGGGCAAATATCAACTGCTCATGGATAGGTCGAGCTAATATAAGAACAAATGACAATTCCACCCAAACTAAACTACCTGTTTAGTGCCCTACCAATCAAAATTCCAAAAAACTTACTTTAATGAGTTAGAAAAAATTGTAAGTAAATTCTTATGGAGAAATAAAAAGTCAAGAATTTCCAAGGATTCAATGAAAAAAAGTTCAGAAGAAGGAGGCTTAGCCTTACCAGATCTAAAATTATATTATAAAGCATCAGTCATCAAAACTATCTGGTACTGGCTAAGAAACAGAGTGGTGGACCAGTGGAATAGAGTAGGTGTAATAGCAGGAAACAATTATAGCAATCTGCTGTTTGATAAACCCAAAGAGTCCAGCTATTGGGATAAAAACTCTCTTTTCGATAAAAACTATTGGGAAAATTGGAAGTTAGTATGGAAGAAACTTAGATTAGACCAACACCTCACACCCTATACCAAGATAAGATCAAAATGGATACAGGATTTAGACATAAAAAACAATATTATAAGCAAACTAGAAGATCAAGAGTAGCTTACCTGTTAGATCTATGGGAAGTGAAGCTGTTTATGACAAAGGAAGAGATGGAGAGCATCATTAAAAACAAACTAGATAATTTTGATTGCATTAATTTTAAATACTTTTGCACAAAAAACCCACTGTAACCAAGATCAAAAGAAATGAGTTCATTGAGAAACAATTTTTACAACTAGTATTTCTGACAAAAATATACAGAGACCTGAGTCAAATTTTCAAAAAAACCCCAAGCCATTCCCCAATTGACAAATGGTCAAAGTATATGCAAAGGCAATTTACAGATGAAGAAATAAAAGTGATCCATAATCATATGAAAAATCATTCTAAATCACTGCTTATTAGAGAAATGCAAATTAAAACATCTCTGAGGTACCACCTCACACCTTTCAGACTGGCCAATATGACCAAAAAGGACACTGATCAATGTTGGAAGGGATGTGAGAAATCTGGATAACGAATACATTGTTGGTGGAGCTGTGAACTCCACCAACCTTTCTGGAGAGCAATTTGGAATTATGCCCAAAGGGCAACAAAAATGTGCATACTCTTTGATCCAGCAATACCACTACTGGGTTTATACCTTGAAGAGATTATGACAAAGAGTAAAAATATCACTTGTACAAAAATATTCATAGCAGCCTGTTTGTGGTTGCAAAGTATTGGAAATTATGTAATCTCCTTCATTTTGGGAATGGCTTAACTAACTGTGATATATGTATGTCATGGAACACTATTGTTCTATTAGAAACCAGGAGGGATGGGAATTCAAGGAAGCCTGGAGGGTTTTGCGTGAACTGATGCTGAGTGAGATGAGCAGAATCAGAAAAACATTGTAACACCCCAACACCAACATGGGGGTGATGATCAACCTTATGGACTTGCTTATTCCATCAGTACAACAATCAGGGAAAATTCTGGGGTATCTACAATGGAGAATACCATCTGTAGCCAGAGAAAGAATCATGGAGTTTGAACAAAGACTAACCTTTAATTTAGTTAGTTTTTTTCTTTAGATTTTTGCAAGGCAAATGGGGTTAAGTGGCCTGCCCAAGGCCACACAGCTAGGTAATTATTAAGTGTCTGAGACCAGATTTGAACCCAGGTACTCCTGACTCCAGGGCTGGTGCTTTATCCACTATGCCACCTAGCCACCCCTTATTACCTTTAATTTAGAAAAAAAAACCTCATCATCTTCCTATGTAAGTCTGCTATCTCTTATACTTTATTTTTCTTCCTTAAGGATATGATTTCTCTCTCATCACATTCAACTTAGATAAATGTATACCTTGGAAGCATTGTAAAGACTAACACAGAGCCTTCTGTGGAGGGGGAAGGAAGATTAGGGGAAAAATCGTAAAACTTAAATTACCCCACCAGAAGGAAAGTAAAAAAAAAACAAACCTTATATCTTATTATGTAATTTTGCTATCTCTTGTACTTTATTCTTGTTTTTCCTTGAGGATATGATTTCTCTCTTGTCACATTCAATTTAGATCAAAGTATAACATGGAAACAATGTAAAGTCTAACAGACTACCTTCTGTGGGGGGTGGGGGGAGGGACGCAAGATTAGGGGAAAAATTGTGAAACTCAAAATAAATAAAATCTTTCTATGGGGAAAAATAGGCCTGGAAAACTTGTGTGAACTGATGCTGAGTGAAGTGAGCAGAATCATGAGAATAATGTACACATTAACAGCAGCACTATGAGATGATCAGCTATTATGGACACAACTTCAGATATCAAGGATAATCCTGAGACACCTGATATGGAAAATGCCTTCCACATCCAGAAAAAAAAAGTAAAAGAAAAACTATGGAGTCTAAATGCATAACAAGGCATACTATGTTCACTTCTACAATTTTCTTTTTTTTCTTTCTTTGTCATGTTTTTTTCCTCTTTATTCCTAATACCTCTTTCACATCATGACTGATATGGCAATATGTTAAACACAATTGTACAAATACAACTTTTACCAGATTGTTCTATGCCATTGTGGGGGAGGATGGGAGGGTGGTAGAAAAATGTGGAATTCCAAAGTGTGCAAAAAATAAAACAATTTATCGAAATAAGAGAAAATATTATGACAAAACAAAAGAAGGATAAGTGACATCTGGAGCCAGATAGATCAATCAGTGTCACCCAGTGAGAACTTGGCATTATAGGTGGGCTAAGTCTAAACAGTGAGGAGGACAGGGTTCTGGGAAAACCACGAACTGGGGCAGGAAGGCGGAGAAGTTCAAACCATGTAGGAGAAATAGTGAAACTATCTGTTTGAATTATAGGGTGAATTTAGGAAAGAAATGGAAGGTAAAATCAGAAAGTAGGTTGGCACAGATTGCAGAAGCACATGATGTATTTGGGCCTTATTTCAAAAGCTATTCAATGTTTTGAGGGGACAAATCACAATTTAAAATCTATAGTACAGTTCTGTAGAATATTATTCCAGTTGCTTATTGGAATGAGTTATTCAAATGAATGAGTGAAAAGGAAAAATAATTGCCTATAATGGAGGGCAGTTATTTCTTTTTATTTGTTTTGCAAAAAATAACTCTGATTTTTTAGTGTAAAAACAAAACAACTTTTGCCTAGTAAGAGAGTTTGATGGGCATATGAAAGTATTGAGAGTCAAATATTAGGGAAAATAGGAAGATAATATAGGAAAAGGTGAGAGATAAGTCTCTTGTATTGCAGTGATATTAAATTTAATTAGGAATGGGCCACTAAACTCAAATATCAGAATCTCTGTGTGTCATGTCTTGACCGAGTTTTAACAGGTAATATTATCTGTTTTATTTTTTATTTTGTTAAATATCTCCCAATTATATTTAAATCTAGCATTGGCCATATTGGGAGTGTTGTAGAACACATATTTGCATATCTGACACTTCTGATTTAGTAGATAGACATCCAGATGTGAACTGTGAAGATCTGTTTCAAGTATTTTTTTCTGTTATATACTCTGTGAGCCTGGGCAAGTCCTGTTTGCCCAATTGTAGTTTTGAAGATATGTTTTCTTCAGTCAATTTTTGTCCTGTTTTGAAAGATAATGAATTTATTTTGCATTTATTTTCCCAATTTTTCTACTTGATTTTTAAAACTCTTTTTTGAATTCTTCCAAGAGCTCCAGTTTTGGGGACTGAGGACTAATTCGTATTCCCCTCTGGACTTCATATGTAGTACTTTTTCTGCCATCCTCTTCTGAGATGGTGTTGTGATCTTTATAGTAGCTTTCTATTGTAAAGGTTTTCCTCTGACTTTTCTTACTTATTTTAGGTCTGCTCCTGTGTCACAGGGGTTCTATCCTGAGTTTCTTGTGTTGGGGGGGAGGGACCTGTGCATAGATTTTTCAGGTTAGGAATGCCTATAGCTTACTCACTTGGTTGTAGATGTACAGGGAGTCTGGGACACCCAAGTAGTCATTGGCATCTGTGTTGGAGGCCTCCCAGATGGCTAACTGTGCCATTGGTCTGCTGAGAATGGACTCAGGGAACTAGGTCATAGATCTCTGCTGTGAATGAGAGTCTCCAATTGATCTCTTCCACACTTGCCCTTGCTAGTCTCTGCTCCCCGTGCCCAGCCACACTCCCCCCCTCCTCCCTATTGAGATAGACCTTTCCTGAAGTCTATCATAAACCAGGAAATTTTAAATTCTGTTCTTTTGTTGTTCTGTTGCTCCAGAATCCTATTGGAGGCTTAACGTTTCTGAGGGAAGCCAGTGAGAACTTAAAGAAGTTCCTGGCTTCTCTATGCCATCTTTGAAGTCATTAAATTTATAAAGAAAATCTCTAAGACTTAAGTTGCTGCAAAGATGCCAACTTTCAATGGGAGAGGACATTTTCTTAGCTTGGATTACACTTTTATCTATAGTGAAATCTGAGAATTTAATAGTGATTAAAAATACTAGGTTTTATGAAAGGATGACTGCTTATAAAATTAGCTGGTTGATCTTATGGCTACTTACTGCCTCTGCTGTTCACAGTTCACCTACCCACTCCTATTCCCACTACTAACACAGTCAGGATTATTGGCAGATGAAGAGATTCATGCTCAAAGAGACTATATTACTTGCTAGAGGGAAGAGATCAGTTAAGAAGACTAGAGTGTACTGCTCCTTTTATTACATCGCCTTGGCAAGGGTCAATGGAAAGGGTCCCCCAATGTTCCAGGCCATGATCTGTGCATGCCTATCATATATATGATTTTTTAAAGTGTACTTTATGATACTGTCCTATGATATTATGCCAAAGTGACTAACAACATTCCCTTAAAAGTTCTCAAGAGCAGCTTAAGTGCAGTGATAGAACGCAGACAGATCTGGCTTCAGATATTTACTAGCTGTGTCCCTGGACAATTCACTTAATCCTACTTTCCTCAGTTTCCTCATTTTTAAAATGGGCTTGAGAAGGAAATAGCAAACCACTCAAGTATCTGCCCCCAAAAACCTAAATGAGATCATGAAAAGTTGGACATGAATAAAGAATGACTGAACTGAACAATAGCACAAAGTCTTGACTGTTTAATCAAAATATTTAGTGTTAGCCTGGTACATAGTTACTGCTTAATAGTTATTCAAATACAAATCCCTGGGGATGGGGTTTGAACATACATGATTGTCTTTATAAAAGAGTACATACAAAATAATGAATGAATGAATATAAGGTGGTTTTGAGTGACATAGGCTGATGGTTTTGAGTGTCATAGGTTGGCAGATTGTGTGGGAGGTGGTGGATCAGGAAAGATCTCCAATATAAGGTAGAACTTGAATGGGTCTTGAAAAAAATCATATTCTGAGAGCAGAAATGATGAACGAATGAAATTCTGTCCTTTTGCTCCAATCAATCTGGCTACTCCCAGAATACCTTTTTTCAGATGCTGAGTTCAGATCTGTGACTGAAAAGCAGTTGCTTACAGCAAATTCTGCTAGAGGTGGAGAGACTCTTGGAAAATCACTTATCTAACCTCTGGAGGAAGAACAAAGGTGGAAGTATTTTGGGGAAATTGAGGCAGCATTTTAAGAAGGAGAAGGCTAAGGGAATACTACTTAAGGAATTTCCATGGAAATTCTTCAGAATAAAAGACTAATGTCTTTTTTCCTGGCATAATGATGGAGGTGGAGTGGAGGGAGATTGGAAGCTTTCTTTCCCCTTTGCTGCTAGCTCATAATGCAGAGAAGTCAAGACTGCCAGATGTGTTTTGGCCCAGACCTGCCAGACTGATACAAGTGATTCTTTATTCTGTACCAAATTAATAAGGGTTTTGTTCTGTGAGAAAGCCATTTACTCTATAGAAGTTTCCTGCAGAGTCTTCTGTTTGCTCTTCTTTGCTCCTTTCCCTGATAGTTCATTTTAGCTGCTTCGCTTGGGGCTTCTTTCATTTTGGACTTCGCATTCATTGGCCAAATCACTCAGTTTCCCATTCCCAGTTTGAGGAACCAAATTCTTCTGGATAATAATGTTTCTTTTATTGTAATATGTTGAAAATGGTCATTTGCCAAGAAGTGTCTTGGTTCATTTTTCTTCCTTTAATTAATCTTCTCCTACAGTGCTCTGCACATTCATTATCTTTCCTCTTTCTTGTCAAAATGGTAATAAAATTTGCTGTCCCTTTGACACAGAACAAAAATCCTGAAATAATCCACAGCCCATGTTGATAATTTTAACTTACCATATGCTTAAATGTTGAATTAATTATACATTACAAATTGAACTCCCCAATTGCAATTGTATTAGATCTTTGTTTTCTACTTTGCTTTGTGGAGTACTATGCTTGGCACACTCTTTAACTGAAATATATTATCTTCTTAATCATTAGAGGACCGTGTATTATTCTCTATAATTAACTTGACATTGTTTTGTTCAGAAATTTAATTCATTCTAGATCTTAGTTTCAAAGTGAGATTTTATGAAGCATAATTAAAAAAAAAACACTCCGTCCCCAAATGCTTCCTTCAGAATTAGATTAAATGTTTCTGTGGCATTCAGGGCTTTGTTTTCAGTGATTATAATTTCATGTATATATACAATTTTGCAGTATGTAATGTTCTTTTTGCACATGTGACTACAGTGTATTGAGAAACCAATGAAAGCAGCTAGGATGCTGCTTTTTAAAGAAGCCTGCTCCCCCAAAGCTCTTTCATTATGTAAGCAAAATGAATATTATGTATAGAGGTTTAAGGTCTGGTCATTAAGTCTACACTGGACAACTAAAACAGCCAAACTTTGGATCAAAATGAAACTGTTAATTGCCCAAAAGGATTGAAATCTAACTTCATAACTGTTGATCATTACCCTAGTCCCTAATAAAGTAGCTAATCTTTTTTTTTTTAAATTATTTTCTGATGAATTCATTCTACTCAGGGCTTTGGTAATTTTTTTTTAGGTTTTTGCAAGGCAAATGGGGTTAAGTGGCTTGCCCAAGGCCACACAGCTAGGTAATTATTAAGTGTCTGAGACTGAATTTGAACCCAGGTACTCCTGACTGCAGGGCCGGTGCTTTATCCACTGCACCACCTAGCTGCCCCTAGCACCACTTAGCTGCCCCTTCAGTGCTTTGGTAATTTTCAAATGATCTGTTACAAAGGGCTCAGGAAGACAAATAGAATCTTCCTTCTATATAATCCCCACCCTGAAATTTCTTTTTAAAGTGAGAAGTGCTGGATGTTATTGGTAAAATATTCACCTCTTTTTGGAGCATCTTGTAAAGCTAGATGTGATGAAAAGGTAAGAATAATTTAAACATGTGTCAGGCTATTGGTATGAGGAAGCCATGTTTGTTTTCCTAAAATGGTGGAGAGAATCATTGTCATCTATATTTTTAATCACTTATCTTTCACTTAATACATATTTACTGAATTAAATCAGATGAATAATTGCTCCAGTCACAAAGCTATGGACTTTGAAAATAGAAAGTCAGAGTCCTAGTACATGCCTGGAATTTTTTGATCTAATGTGAACATACTGATTCAAGTGGATAGGATATGAAAAAAGTAAATTAAAAAAAATTAATATATTAATGGACCGTAATTCATTTGTATCACAAACAACTCAAGGGCAAATTTTACTTGAGGATCTGAAGTAAGATTGTTACGAAAAATATAAGATTAAGCTCTAGGAGATTCATGTACACAGTGGATCAGGTGAAAGAAAATATTCAATTCTAGTTGAACTTCAAAGGATTTTTAGAGGTTTTAGACAAATAAAACTTCATTACTCTGTTCAAAGTACTTTCAGAAACATTGGAAAATATTTTAAAAACATTTTGAAAAAAGTGACTTTGGTAGCTCATTCAGTGTTGGGAGGGGTTTCCATTCATGTTTTCTAGTTATATTGCCATGTAAAAGAACATTTCTATCCTGTGCCTTGGAACTCTATTTTTTTTTAGTTTTTTTTTTTTTTTTGCAAAGAAAATGGGGTTAAGTGGCTTGCCCAAGGCCACACAGCTAGGTAATTATTAAGTGTCTGAGACTGGATTTGAAGCCAGGTACTCCTGACTTCAGGGCCGGTGCTTATCCACTGTGCCACCTAGCCACCCCTAGAACTCTATTTTCAAAATTATCTGAACATGGAAGGATAGATTAATTATTGGTACCTGTAAAAAACTGAAGTTTAGCTGACAACAATCTCAATAATAATAATAATGTAATCAGATGATTTGATAACTAAAAAACATCAATGTATTTTTAAGCTGTATTATTGTTATTTAATATCCAGGAATGGAGGGAAGGAGAGGATAGTTCTCACATATACTTGCTGTTCTGATCTTCATTACAGGGTTGTGTTCATTTCTGAAGCCCATAATTTTGATGCGATGTTGTCAAGTTGGGCATATCTAACTCCCAGTAATCACATTCAATGAATAACTGCAAAAAGAATTGTCCTAGACTAATCTGAAAAAAAAGGTTTTAGGGAGGATATGTATTTATTTGAATTAAAGAATTATTTAATAGTTATTATTTAACCCCGAAAAAAGCATAGGAGATATATTCACTACTATTTTTTTAAATTATTTTTATTTAAGGGAATGGAGTTAAGAGACTTGCCCAAGATCACACAGCTAGACAGTTATGAAGTGTCTCAGGTCAGTTTTGAACTCAGGTCCTCCTGACTCCAGGGCCAGTGCTCTATTCACTGTGCCACCTAGCTGTCCCTATTCAATACTATTATAAAATTATTAGGCATCATTCTGCTTTAGCTTCTGAAGATGTGAATATTAGATAAGACATTGTCCCTGCCTTCATGTAACTTATAGTTTAAGCATTTACTCATCTGTTTAGTAGGCATTCATTATATTCTATTACATTAAAGGCACTGCTGAGATCACAAAGATAAACAATGCTAATTTTCATCTATAAGTTCTATTTGGTAGGGGCCAGTGAAGAAAAAGGATATGATTGCTTTCTTCAAATATTTTAAGAAATGTTCTTTGAAAGAAATATCAGACTAATTATGCCTGAGTTCAGAAGGGATACTAGGTCAAACTGGAATTTACAGAATGGAAAATTTAAGTTTATCTTCCTAACAATTTGGAATCGATGTCTTCATGACACATGTTTTCTGATATTAGAGTCCTTCTAGCAGAGGCTGCAAAGGCCAAGGATATTAATACATGGTTGTATGATCTAGACAATTAGATTATCTAATCTTTGATTTTCCAAAATTCAGACTGTAAAATGGCACATACCTCAGGGGTTTGTTGAGAAGATCCAATAATATAATGACTTTCAAATATTTAATATACATAGTACATCTTATATAAATGCTTATTTCTTTCCCTTTCCCTTCCAACTCTGAAATATTAGAATATATCTATGTAAGTTTTTCAAATTTTATTGTACTATATTGTATTGTGTTATATTGTATTATCCCTTCCACACTGCAATTTTCTCCATCATAATTTTGATATATATCATTGGTTGACCTAAGAAATTAAATGGAAATTTTGGGGGGAGTTTTGTGAAAGCTGTAGGTAACAGGTGAAGACCAACAGACTACAGAAAGTCTATGACCAAATGCTTACTCCAATTTTTATAATAAGGTATTCATAAAAGAAAAAGAAAAAAATCATCCTTCTTTTCTGGTTCAATGGGAGGGCTAAAATATTTTAGGCAGATTTTCCAGATTACAGGTGTAATTGCCTCTCACCCAAGCAATGTAGAAGGGATAACTGTCTATTGTGTTATGTTATATGGTATTGTTTCACATTATATTGCATGATACTAAAATTCTCCTCTTAGAAATGAGGATAAATGACTTTTCAGAGTTTAAGGAGTCACTGAAAGAAAGGGAGTATGTTAATGAGATAGAAAATAAAACAACAGCCCTTGAAGATATTACAATCTGAAACTGAGGGTTATAGTGAGAAGATCTGAGTGAAAGTTCTAGTTTTCTCATTTGGAAAAGACAATAATCTATAAATTTTCTTGCTACTTTAAAAAGTCTTATTGTCTATTAATTTATCTTTGGTGTCACTCTTTATGTCTAAATCCTGTACCCATTTTGACCTTATTTGGTATAGAGTATGAGATGTGGATCTCTGCCTAGTTTTTCCACACTATTTTCCAGTTTTCCCAACAATTTTTGTCAAATAGTGAGTTCTTATACCAAAAGCTGATGTCTTTGGATTTGTTAAATAGGAGATTACTGCAGTAATTTACCACTGTTTCTTTTGAACCTATATAATCCACTGATCCATTACTCAATTTCTTAACCAGTACCAGGCAGTCTTGATGACTGAGGCTTTATAGTATGATTTTTAGATCTGGTAGAGCTAGATCACCATCCTTATGTGCAAGACCAGCCTCACCAATTACATCCAACAATTAACAAGCACCTCCTCAACACATTTTATACTTATTACCCTTTCTCAGTTTCCACCACTACATCAGGAGTAAAGGTTTTCATGACCAACTTTTCCAACTGCTGCAATAACTTTCTTATAAATCTACCTTCCTATATTATCTATTTCCTCCAATAAATCTTTTATACTTCTGTCATAATAGTTTTAATTATATCTCTCTCTGATTCATATCATTCTTTTACTCAAAAATTTTAAAAGTAATTTAAGCTCTGAATTCAGAGCTTATACAAGTCGCCATTTCTTAGAGTTTGGAGGTAGGGAAGAAGGGAGAGAGGGGGGAGAGAGAGAGAGAGAGAGAGAGAGAGAGAGAGAGAGAGAGAGAGAGAGAGAGAGAGAGAGAGAGAGAGAGAGGAGATTCCCTTCTTGCCTTTTCCTTTTCCTTTATTTCAGTCTGGAAATCAAGGGTTAAAGGAGTATCCCACTTTTATGAATCACAAGGAAGATGGTTTCTTCAACAATACTCAATCCTCAATCCTCCTAATCCTAAATTGACCAATCATTGGAATACATACTTAATTAATGAGGACCTGTCAGAGGAGGTCTCTGTGTACATTCAGCAAGGGACTAGTGAACATATCTAATTCCATGGAAGTCATATTCATTTTTTTTTAGGTTTTTGCAAGGCAAATGGGGTTAAGTGTCTTGCCCAAGGCCACACAGCTAGGTAATTATTAAATGTCTGAGACCAGATTTGAACCCAGGTACTCCTCACTCCAGGGCTGGTACTTTATCCACTATGCTACCTAGCCACCCTGAAGTCATATTCTTCTAACAAAGATCTATAGCCTTTAATCTCAATGCATTGACTGATTCATCAGAGTGACCAGAGGCTCTCTTAATCAACCCCTAATATATGTGTGTGTATCTCATAATCAACAATAACTTATTTTGCTTTTGTGTCCCCATCAATATTTTTCATCTGTGTATATTATCAGATATTGTGCCTCTATTATTTAACTTTTGGCTTAATACTAACTTATGTAACTACAGAAAGGCTCATCAATAGTATTACATTGACTGGATAAAGAATTCATTGGGTATCACAAGTCAGGAGACCAAAAACATACAGAATTGGCTTTACTCTGAAATAATCCCCTTTTATATCTGCTTTTGCCATGATACTGACAGAATTTTGGGTAAGGTAGCAAAAAAGGCTATAAATAGTCATAGACTCAAATTAATTTAACTGTTGGTATACTCTATATGATTTTTGTCCAATGACTAACAAGACCATCTGCTAAGAGAGGAACCAAATCATATTAATAATCAATTCTCACTATAAAAGAAGCCAGAAACAAAAAGATGTTACAAATAAAAGGAAGGATGATTGAAAATTTCTTGGAAAGGTAAATAAAGAACTGATAGGGTAGGCTTCATTGTGTGCCCAAAAGAAGTAAGAAACATCATTTTCGTAAAGTTGGTTATCCTTCAACAAGGAAAACAAGCAACAGGATTATCATGGAACTAATGTCAACTTCTGCCTGAGAATTTGATTCAATAAATGAAGAGGTATAGAAATTATGTAAATAACTTAATACCTTCAAACCAAGTAAATGCATGAATTTTGTACTTGGAGAATTGAATATGAAGGAGAATAAAGACAAGATGGCAGAGTAGAAGTAGCAATCCAGCTGAATTCTCCCAACATTCCTCTCCAAACAACTTTAAAATCTCATGTCTAATAGAATTCTGGAATGGCATAACCAACAAAAATTGCAGTGAGATAGTCTTCTAGCCCAAGGTGAAATAAGAAGTAAGAAGGAGAGGTGTATGACTCTGGGGTAGAGGCCAGTTGAGCATACATGTTGGCAACACCAGTGGTGAGCATTGGAAGTGACTAGGGCAGCAGTAGCAATACTTTCACAAACTCTCAGTCCAGTCATATTTCAGGGCTAAGAGAAATTTTAGTACTTATAACTGTAGGTTAAGAGAGTATCATTGACTACATCTCTTCCCGAATCACATCACTTTGGTAGGACCCAAAAATTACAGACGCTAAAAATTAACTCTAAAAATAGCAGCACAAAAAATCCCCTTAAACTAGGGGTAGTGTCTACTCACTCCAAGTTGAACAAATCCTAACTTTAATGTAAGATTCAGAGTATAAAAAAATGGACTGGGAAAGTGAGCAAATGTGCTCTCTAACATTAGACACAAAGCTTCCTCAATAGATATCTTCTATGGTGACAGAGAAGACGAGGACACAATCACAGAAGACAATATGAAGCAAACTAAAAAAAAAGCCTTGGGAATGCAAATTGAACCCAAACCAATAAGAATTCCTGAAACAACTAAAGAAAGAGATGAGTGGTAAAATAAAAATTGGGAAAAGAAATGAGAGTGATACAAGGAAGTTATGAAAAGAGAAAAACAGCATGGTAAAAGAGGCACAGAAAATACTGAAGAAAATAACTCCCTTAAAAAAAACCAAATTGACCAAATGGAAAAAGAGGTACCAAAAAAATCATTGAAGAAAATAATTCCTTAAAAATTAGAATTCAATAACTGAACAAAATGAATATGAAGGTAGATCCAGGGGCAGATGATTAAAGACAGCTAGCTAGATATAGATAAAAATAAACGTAGGGTGTCCCAAATGCCTTAGAGCAGTTTAAAGGTATTAAACTTTAAATTTTAATATTAAAATATTAAATTTAATATTAAATATTATAACTTTAAAAGTTTAAGTTATTAAAGATTTAAACTTTAAAATACATACCAAAAGTCTTAGTACAGTTTAGAAATTTTAATTGCTTAAAGACTTCTGGGGCACCCAATATACATACATATATATATATGTATATATACATACATATATATATGTGTGTGTGTGTGTGTGTGTGTGTGTGTATGTGTGTGTGTATGTGCTGAAGAATATGTTTCAGGATTAAGAAAAGAAGCCAAAGACTTGAGGGTTACTAAGAAACCTCATATCTATATGATCCTAATTTTACAGGAGTTCTTATCCCAGTATCTATGAACTTCTAAAAAAATTTTGATAACTATATATTACAATGCAATTGGTTTTCTTTGTAATCATAGATGATTTTATTTTATGCAATTTAATATTATTCCCATAAAGGGAATTCTTCTGTTTTTAAAAAAGCATTATTAATACATTTATTTTTTATAACAAATATTTTATAATATTCATTCCCTACCTAATTGACAGCATCTTTCCTTGTCACAAAATAAAAAAAACCCCCAACAACTCAGTAATACTGACTCACTATATCTGTGTGTATTCAGTGTTCAACAGCTATAGTTCCTGAATTTTTTACCAAGAGAAAGGATGTATATTTGATCATTTATCTGTCCTTTGCAACTAATATTGTTCTGTCTTTTAAATGAGCTCAGCTGTCCCTCAGTGTAGTTTTCATTTACATTATTGTAACCATTTATTTTGTATTATTTATTCTACTTTCATCATTCTGTACCAATTCTTACAAGCCTTCTCATAATTCTTAAATCCTTATATTATAATTTCTTTTAATAAATTAATAGTGTGTAATGTTCATATAAGCAGTTTACTCAGCCAGTACCCCAATTGATGGCATTTACATTCTTTCCATTTTTTTCTATCATAAAAATGCTGCCATGAGTATTTTGGAATACATGTGGAAATTCTCTCCTTTCCCCTCCAACTCCCTTCCCACTTTTGACCTCTTTAGATAACATGCCCAGTAGTTGAATGAACAAAACAAAAATTAGGCAGCACTGGACACAGTCAGTACCAAATAACTGCATACAAGTATCTGAAAATATAGATAATACAAAATCCTACTATAATTATTATTTTTTGATTAGAAATAAAAACATTTGTCTCAGTTGAACAGATTGCAGTTTTAAAGGCTTTTCTCTAACATCGGACACAAAGCTTCCTCAATAGATATAAATACAGATATAACTTTAATGATTGTTATCAAGAGGAACACAAAGCGGGGATGCTTGCCAAAGCTATTTGTCAGTTTCATGAAAGATGTTCTATACAGTGGAAGAAGAATTCCTTATCGATAAATGAGATCCTCCAGATATTTTTACTAGTGGATGAAATCAAGCTGGCTACATGAAGTCTCAGAATATTAATATGTCTTTTCAAGGAGGTCAAAAGGAATTGACCTAAAAACTTACAAAAGGAAAAAAAAGAACATGGAATATTGTCCATATTATAAATGAAATTTGGAAGGGAAATCTATTGTATAAGTCCATTAGGATGAATATGTGTGTTTATACATGTATTTTCTGTGTGTACATATGTGTGTATGTCACCATAGCTATAATTGTACAAACATAGTTAACAGGTATAGAGCTTGAAGGTTTGTAATGTATTTTTTTTTTTAGGTTTTTGCAAAGCAAACAGGGTTTAAGTGGCTTGCCCAAGGCCACACAGCTAGGTAATTAGTGTCTGAGGTCTGAGTGTCTGAGTGTCTGAGTAATTATTAAGTGTCTGAGGCTGGATTTGTACTCAAATACTCCTGACTCCAGGGCTGGTGCTCTATCCACTGCACCACCTAGCCGCCTCCTACATACATTAATTTGTTTAAACCTTACAATAATACTGTGAAGTAAGTTTATTCCTTTTTTACAGATGAGGAAACTGAGACCATAAGAGGTTAAAAGATTTGCCCATGATCACAAGGTTAGTAAATATCTGAACTGGGGTTTGAATTCAGGTCTTTCTGACTCCAAGTCCATGCTTTCTCACTAAGCCAAACTACTTTTAAATTATATATGACAGACATTGCAATTAGATAGTGGGAAAAGGACCAGAATTGAACAAGAGTACAAGTATGAGTTGGATCACATTTGGGAAATTCCCAAATTGGAAAATTTTCAACAATTCCAAATTTCTCTGACTCAAAACAATATCTTTTTTTGACAATAATATTCTCTTAGTGATACTTTATGACTGTAAATCATTTATTACCACAATGTTTGAGGAATCAGAATTACAAATGACTGAAAAGTTAATGGAAAGACACATGGCAGTCATGGTGTCAAAGACATCACCTAAGAAATGTATCATCAGAAAAGGAAATGGATCTGTCACATGGTGAGATCAAAGAATAACTGATGGGTAACAAAGTTACCTACGGAATGTGAAAACAAGAATTGAAGAGGGTAAAATGGTTTGGATGCATAACATGGATCAGACAAACTGACTTATTTGCTTTTTCCCATTCATGACATTCCTTCTCTTAACTCTGTGCCTTTAAGCAGGCTGTGTCTAGCCCAAGCTTGGAATTCTCCCAACTCACCTCTCTCTGATGGCACCTCTGCCTTCTTTCTAAACACAGCTCAGGTACCACATCCTACAGGAAGTCTTTCCTGATCTCCCCAGTGTCTACTCCTCCCCTCCTCACTTCCAGAAACCTACATGCTATGTGCATATTTATTTGTGTATATGAAGTGAATGTCCACTCCTTAAAAGCAGGTTGCTTCCTTTGACTTTTGTCTATTCTTAGCACCTACCACAGTGTTGGACAGATAATAAGTGCTTAATCAATTCTTGTTGATGTTTTTTTGGTTGCAAGGCAATGGGGGTTAAGTGGCTTGCCCAAGGTTACACAGCCAGGTAGTTATTAAGTATCTGAGGCCATATTTGAGCTCAGATCCTCCTGATTCCAGGGCCAGTGTTCTATCCACTGAGTCACCTAGCTGCCCCTCAATTCTTGTTGAATGATTTACATTCACTACTTCCATTGGAGTTTTGAACAATTTTGAACAATTTTCACATTTCTTTCTCCAAGACAAGCTTGTGAAACTACCAAATAAATGATCATCCTTGTCCATAGTTCTCAATAGAGTCAAGGAAGAACTGTAATTAGTGGTCACAAAGCAAATTTCCTCACCACTGTTCTTCCCAGAAAGCACAGAAAAGACAGCCTCCAGCCACTTTGAAGGCTCAAAGACTTTAGAATGTTGGTCTAGGAAAAAAAAAACAACTGAAATTCAATGTGTGAATTTCTTCTTTCTTCTTACCTTCCCAACTCTTCCACTTCTGACACCCTAATCCATGAATTTGGCAACTGTTGATCTCATTGCATAGTCAGAGACCCATGGAATATTAGGATTATTGGTCTGAAGTTTAGAATAGGATTAGTTTTGGGAGTACAGAGGGAAAGTTGCAGTTTTGAGAAGATTCAATAATATTCGAATAGAGACATCACAGAATCTCAGAGTGGGAGGAGACTTGAGAAGTCATCTTACTGGACTCATCCATGAACAATTACTAGATCACACAATAAATCAATATTGATTAATTAATCAAAAAGTATTTATTGAGTGCCTGATCAAGCAATATACTTAGTTATTGAGTCTATAAAGAGAAAAAGGAAAATAACTATTCTCAGAGAGCTTGAAATCTATGAGTAAAGACATGTACACATTTGTCAGAATGTGAAAAATGAAGAAAAGATAATTTCATTGCCATTTAACACTTTTATTATTATAAATTGTGAGGAAGCCATTAGCTCCAGGGTTGGGTTGCCTCTGACAAGAAGTCATCCTGCTACAGATATAAAACTTCCAGTCTTGAGAATCTCATTGCTTCTCAATGTAACTTATTCCACTTTTGGACAATTGTTAAGAAGAATTTTCTTTTCTTTTTTTTTTAGTTTTTTTTTAATTTTGCTAGGCAATGGGGTTAAGTGGCTTGCCCAAGGCCACACAGCTAGGTAATTATTAAGTGTCTGAGACCGGATTTGAACCCAGGTACTCCTGACTCCAGGGCCAGTGCTTTATCCTCTACGCCACCTAGCTGCCCCGAAGAATTTTCTTTATATCAAACCTAAATTAAATCTTCTGAATTTTCCATCTGTATTAATCTTGGTTTTGCTCTTTGAGACCAAGGAGAACAAATCTAATCGCCCTTCCTTCTAATCTTCAGATATTTGGAGACTGATTAGTTTACAATAAACAACTACTACATAGTCTCCTCCATTAAGTATACAAGTGACTTCCAAGTTATACAAGTTTTACCTTATATACATGAGACATTTACACAAGTTGGAAAGCAGCTGCATATGTTTAACAGATATTAATAATACCATATATGTATTTTCCCATTCCAATCTCCCCTTAACAATGTGTTATAAGAAAGACTTAGTCCAATAGCCATGTGCCAGTCAGCAAGACTGACAAAGTATACTTATAGTCCCAACTTAGAACCCAATTTCTTCAATGGGAATATATTTTATATGTAAAAATTCTAATCATTGCATACTGGGTATCCTAAATCCCAAAAGAGAAAATATTTTAAACTGAAGGATATCATACAAGAATTTATAGTTTTCATCTCAATATTTCAGTGATTCATTCCAAAGACTCTGAGGCAGCAAGGTATACATATAATACAATTCATAGATTTAAGAAGTGAGACTCTAGAGAAACTCTGACTTTTCAAGGATCCTTGAACTAGTACATAGGGCAGTCCAGATAAGAATCCAATTATTTTGATCTTGACTCCTATATTCTTTCCATAATAACCATACTGCTTCCCAGATAATAGGTGATATGTAATACTACTAAACACCTTTCTCACAGGACTAGATGGAAATCAGCATAATTATCAATTATGGGAATTATGGTTTATGTAGCATTTTGAAATCTTTGGAAACACTAAAGAATTATATAGATGTATAATAATGTGCATTCCACATATATTAATTCTTCATTATGATCCTTGCCTATGGAAAAATTATTCTACAATATGTTTTTACAGGAATGTGGTAAGAGAAGATTCTTACTCAGGTTCAGATCGAAATAGATAACTTCTGACATCTTTTCCAATTCTAAGACTTCAAAATTCTTTAAAAGTCTATGATTCTCCCTCCTAAGCAAACTTGCCTCTTGTTCTCATTAACTATTTTAAGTGAGGAAAGTGCAGTGCATGAGTTATCTGAAATAAAAATGGTGACTTCTCTTTGATAAGAGAGGATATGAGGATGTTGGTAAGTAGCTGTTTAGGTAAATGTAAATCAGAAAATTCAATTCAATTTGATTCATTTTAACAACTATATTAAATGCCTATTGTGAAAAGAGCATTGTGTTTGACGCAGTTAAAGTTATGATTTTTGGAGATGACATAATCCCCCACTACATGAAGTTTATAGAATATCACATGTTTAAGTATCTGAGGCAGGATTTGAATCCAGGTCTTTCTGATTACAAATCTAGCAATCTATTTAGTAGTGGGAAAGATTAATCAACTTCATTTTGATTATGATGAATTTGGAATGCCAGTGGAGTATTTGGGTTGAGGTTTCTTATAGGCAGAGGGCATAAATTTGGAAATTGTGAAAATTTCCAAAAGTTGTAGGTAAAACTACATAGAACTGAATGAGATTATCAAAGGAATGAGTGTAAATAAAAGAGAGCAAGAGACAGAGCCTTGGGGAACACCCACTAAAGGGGCCATAGAGTCAGAAGGGCACTTGGATGGCCTCTAGTCTAACTGCTTCATTTTACAGCTGAGCAACTGAGGACCAAAGAGAAGTGGTTTGCCCAAGATCTGAGGGAAGGAATCAAGATTAACTCCAAGTTCAGTATAAGCTTCTATTAAAACAAAAGAGAATGGGGAGATGGCAAAACAGACAGATTATAGAGATAGGAGATATAAAAAATTCTGAGATTTCTGAAGCAAAGGGAGGAAAATATAACTAGGAAGAGCTTGTACAAGACAAAGAGTAAAAAATTTGTAGAGAAATAAAGGAGAGTGAAGATGGTAAAAATAACAGTAACAACAACATTGACCTGGGTTATTAGTAACTTCTGAGGAACTGGGTTCAGCAAAATGGTAGAGAAAGAAGCCTTATTGCAAGAAATTGAGAAGAAGGTGGGTGGTAGGGAAGTGTGGGACATTGGGAAACAAAAAACATTTTTGATGTTTGGTAGTTGTTGTATGTCCTTTGTTCTCCAAGAGGACTGTGACATTAGGGAGGTGATGCCATGACATGCAAATGAATTTAATTTAATTGAGGGAGGGCTACTAATCTCACCTTCTTTTCCAGAGTCATCTAGATCCAATGGTCAGATTGCAAATCATTGACCCCTGATTACTTCTTCAAAAGAAAAGTACAATAGGCCTTGGTCTAAGGCAAACTGCACTGTGATTGTCTAGATGAATGGGAAGGAGAGTGGAAAGGGAAAGATTAAAGATTTATTGGAGTTGGGTTTGGGGTCTAGGAGTGGGAATGATCCTTATAATAAAGAGCTGCTGGAGACAATAGAGAATGATCAAAGTTGTGAGGAGAGGAATTAGATTTAGAAAATTCTTCTCTAAACACAAGAAAAGGTAGAGGATTATATGGCAATAGTCTTGAGAAAGCAAGGGAGTTGATGGAACACTCACTAGATAGCCCTGGTTTTCTAATAATTAGGCAAAATTATTTCCAATAAATGTGTATGGGTATTTGTGTGAGGGATGTGGATAGGGACTTAAGGAGGGAAGGAAAGATAAAATAAAAGAATTACCAAACAGCAATGAGATGAAAGTAGATATTTTCATTAAAAAAAAAGATGTTCCTGAATCCACCTGGGGAGTAAATGGAGGATGTTCCTTTCTCAAAGTTACTGGAAATTAACTGGAGCATTTGAGTGAGTCATGTCATCCTTTTAGGATACAGAAGCTTTTACAGTTGCCCTAAAGTACATTTTATATCTTTGAAATATCTGTCTATCACAGTTAGAATGACACATAGTAAAAGGTATCAATGAACTATATCTAGAATTTGTAGAACGAAAGCTTCTCGAATTAAGTTGCAATCACTCACATCACCCAAATTTAAGGATGGCTTGAAAACATTTTTTTTTAATTTTTAAAATTTTTAAAATTTTACAGTCTTCCCCCCCAATTTTGCTTCTTCCTCCCACCCCCATAGAGGGTAGTCTTATAGTCTTTATATTGTTTCCATGCTATACATTGATCAAAACTGAATATATTGAGAGAAAAATCATATCATTAAGGAAAAAAATAAAATATAAGAGATAGCAAACTTACATAATACCTAACTTTTTGTTTTAAATTAAGAGATCATTTTTGGTCTTTGTTTAGACTCCACAGTTCTTTCTTTGGATACAGATGGTATTTTCCATCACAGATACACTAAAATTGTCCCTGATTATTGTACTGATGAAATGAGCAAGTCCATTAAGGTTGATCATCATCCCCTTGTTGCTGTTAGGGTGTACAATGTTCTTCTGGTTCTGCTCATCTCATTCAGCATCAGTTCATGCAAATCCCTCCAGGCTTCCCTGAATTCCCATCCCTTCTGGTTTCTAATAGAACAGTAGTGTTCCATGACATACATATACCACAGTTTATTAAGCCATTCCCCAATTCATGGACATCTCTACTCAATTTCCAATTCTTTGCCACCACAAACAGGGCTGCTATGAATATTTTTGTACAAGTGATGTTTTTACCCTTTTTCATAATTTCTTCAAAGTATAGACCCAGTAGTTGTATTGCTGGATCAAAGGGTATTCACATTTTTGTTGCCCTTTGGGCTTAATTTCAAACTGCTCTCCAGAAAGATTGGATGAGTTCACAGCTCCACCAACAATGCATTAGTGTCCCAGATTTCTCATATCCCTTCCAACACTGATCATTATTCTTACTGGTCATATTGGCCAGTCTGAGAGCTGTGATGCTTTAATTTGCATTTCTCTAATAATTAGTGATTTAGAGCAATTTTTGATATGCAATGGATCACTTTGATTTCCTCATCTGTAAATTGTCTTTGGTCCTTTGACCATTTGTCAATTAGAGAATGGCTTGTTTTTTTTTAAATTGACTCAGCTTTCTCTATATTTTAGAAAATGAGTCTTTTGTCAGAAATACTAGTTGTAAAACTGTTTCCCAATTTACTTCATTTCTTTTGATCTTGTTTACAGTGGTTTTGTCTGTACAAAAGCTTTTTAATTTAATGTAATTGAAACTATCTAATTTGTTTTTAATGATGCTCTCTATCTCTTCCTTGGTCATAAACTGCTTCCCTTTCCATAGATCTGACAGGTAAACTATTCTTTGATCTCCTAGGTTGTTTATAATATTGTCTTTTATGTCTAAATCCTGTACCAATTTTGATTGTATCTTGGTACAGGGTTTAAGATGTTGTTCTAATTTAAGTTTCTGTCATACTAACTTCTAATTTTCCCAATAGTTTTTATCAAAGAGAGAGTTTTTATCCCAAAATCTGTACTCTTTGGGTTTATCAAACAACAGATTACTATAATCATTTCCTGCTAGCTCTTTTGCACCTAGTCTATTCCAATGATCCACCATTCTATTTCCTAGCCAATACCAGACAGTTTTGATGACAGATACTTTATAATATAATTTTAGATCTGGTAAAGCTAAACCACCTTCCTTTGTACTTTTTTTTTCATTAAATACCTGGATATTTCTTGACTTTTTATTTCTCCATATGAATTTACTTACAATTTTTCTAGCTCATTAAAGTAATTTTTTGGACGTTTGGTAGGTAGAATTGTCATTTTTATTTTATTAGCTCAGCCCATCCATGAACAGTTGATATTTGCCCAGTTATTTAAACATGATTTTATTTATGAGAGAAGTGTTTTTTGTGGTTGTTTTCATAGAGTTCCTGAGTCTGCCTTGGCAGGTAGACTGCCAAGTATTTTGTATTGTCTGAAGTTATTTTGAATGGGATTTCTCTTTCTGGATCTTGCTGCTGTTATCTTGCTAGTTATATATCTCAATCTCAATCTCTATCTCTATCTCTATCTCTATCTCTATCTCTATCTAATCTATGTCTATGTCTATGTCTATGCCTATGTCTATGTCTATGTCTATGTCTATGTCTCTGTCTCTGTCTCTGTCTCTGTCTCTGTCTCTATCTCTATCTCTATCTATCTATAATCTCCATCCCCATCTCCATCTCCATCTCCATAATCTTCATAATCTTCATAATCTCCATCATCTTCATCATCACCGTCTCCATCTCCATCTCCATCTCCATCTCCATCTCCATCTCCATCTCCATCTCCATCTCCATCTCCATCTCCATCTCCATCTCTATCTATCATCTCCATCCCCATCCCCATCTCCATCATCTCCATCATCTCCATCATCTCCATCATCTCCATCATCTCCATCATCTCCATCATCTCCATCATCTCCATCTCCATCTCCATGTCCATGTCCATGTCCATCTCTACATCTACATCTACATCTACATCTACATCTACATCTACATCTACATCTACATCTATGTCATCTATATCTATATCTACACTTATAAATGCTATGGATTTATGAGGGTTTATTTTATATCCTGCAATTTTGCTAAAGTTCCTAATTGTTTCTAGTAGCTATACAGATGAATTTTTAGGATTCTTTAGGTGTACCAACATGTCATCTGTAAAGAGTGAGAGTTTTGTTCCTGTCTTCCCAATTCTAATTCCTTTAATTTCTTTTTCTTCTCTTATTGCTGAAGCTAACATTTCTGACACTATATTGAATAGTAATGGTGATAATGGGCAACTGTGTTTCATCCCTGATCTTATTGGGAATGCCTCTAGCCTGTCCCCACTGCATGTAATGCTTGTTGGTGGTTTCAGATAGATACTGCTTATTATTCTAAGGAATGATCCATTTATTCATACACTGTTTCTAGTGTTTTTGGTAGGAATGTTGCTGAATTTTGTCAAAAGCTTTTTCAGGATCTATTGATATAATCACATGATTTCTGACAATTGTTACTGATATAATTAATTATACTAACAGTTTTCCTAATATTGAACCAATCCTGTATTCCTGGATAAATCCTACTTGGTCATAATGTACTATCCTAGTGATAGCTTGCTGTAGTCATTTTGCTAAGATTTTACTTAAGATTTTTGCATCTATATTAATTAGGGAGATAGGTCTATAAATTTCTTTCTCTGTTTTAGCTATTCCTGGTTTAGGTATCAACACTATATTGGTGTCATAGAAAGAGTTAGGCAGAGTTTTGTCTTCACCTATTTTTCCAAAGAGTTTATATAGAATTGGAGCCAATTATTCCTTAAATTTTTGATAGAATTCACTTGTGAATCCATCAGGCCCTGGAGATTATTTCTTTTTTTTTTTGAGATTGTTTCTTAGGGAGTTCAATAATGGCTTGTTGAATTTCTTTTTCTGAGATAGGGTTATTTAGATATTTATTTTCCTTTTCATTTAACCTGGACAACTTATATTTTTATAAATATTCATACATTTTACTTAGATTATCAAATTTATTGGCATAGAATTGGGCAAAATAATTCTGAATTATTACTTTAATTTCCTCCTCATTAGTGGTGAGTTCACCTTTTTCATTTATGATACTAGCAATTTGGTTTTCTTCTTTCTTTTTGTTAATCAAATTGATGAGAGGTTTATCAATTTTATTAGTTTTTGCATAAAACTAACTCTTGGTTTTATTTATTAGATCAATAGCTTTCTTGCTTTTGATTTTATTAATTTTTCCTTTAATTATTAGAATTTCTAATTTGGTACTTAATTGTGGCTTTTTTTTAATTTGTCCTTTCTCTAATTTTTTAGTTGCATGTTTAGTTTATTGATTTCCTCTTTTTTCTAATTTATCCTTGTAAACCTTGAAAGAGATATTATATCCCCTGACAACTACCTTGGTTGTATCCCATAAGTTTTGGCATGTTGTTTTGTTATTGTCATTATCTAGGAAAAATAATTAATTCTTTCTATAACTTGTTGTTTGATCCACTCATTCTTTAAAATGAGGTTATTTAGTTTCCAATTACTTTTCAGTCCATCTCTTCATGGCCCATTATTGCATGTGATTTTTATTGCATTATGATATGAGAAGGAAGTATTCACTATTTCTGCCTTTCTGCATTTGATTATAAGGTTTTTAATGTCCTAATACATGGTCAATTTTTGTTAAATGTCATGTACTGCAGAAAAAAAATCTATATTCCGTTTTATCCCCATTCCATTCTCTCCAAAGTTCTATCATGTCTAGGATTTCTAACATTTTATTTACCTCCTTAACTTCCTTCTTGTTTATTTTATGGTTAGATTTATCTAAATCTGAGAGTGGGAGATTGAGGTCTCCCACCAATAGAGTTTGCTGTCTGTGTCTTCCTGTAATTAATTCAGCTTCTCCTCTAAGAATCTGGATGCTATACTATTGGATGCACATATATTTAGTCTTGAAATTGTTTCATTGTCTATGGTACATTTTTAAGAGGATATAGTTTCCTTACCTATCTCTTTTAATGAGATCTATTTTTGCAGCTGCTTTGTCTGAGATAAGGATTGCTACCACTGCCTTTTTAATTCAACTGAAGTTAAATATATTTTGCTCCAACTTTTTACCTTTACTCTATATGTATCTTTCTGTTTCAAATGAGTTTCTTGTAAGCAGCATATTGTAGGATTCTGGTTTTTAATCCACTCTGCCATTCACCTACATTTTATGGGAGAGTTCATCCCATTCACATTCTAAGTTATAATTGCTAACTCTTTATTTCCCTCCAGGTTATCTTCCCTCTGTTTGAATTTTCCCCCCCTTTTCATGTTATCATATTCCCCATTATTTTGTTTTTGAATACCATCTCCTTCAGCATATTTGCCCCCTTATCTCCACCCCTTCCCCTTTCTTTCCCCTTCCCCTTTGCTCTTCCTTCTTTCCCTTCCTTCTGTTAGTTCCTTTTTTCCTTCCCTCTCTCCTTTCTCCTTTTAATACTTGAAAGGTAAAATAAGTTTCTTAACTCAACTGAGTGTATTTAAGTTAATTTTGAGCCAAATTTGATGAGATTAAGATTCAGGTGGTTCTCACCTCTTTCCTTCTTCCCTTCTATTGCAATAGGTCCTTTGCACCTCTTTATGTAATGTGATTTACTTCATTCAATATCCTTCATCCTCCCATCTCTTTACTGTCCCCCCTTTTTAGGAGATATTTTTTAAAATCATTATATCAGAGTTACAGAGAAGTCATGGGTGCTCATTACTTCTGACTTAGTATATTCTCTCTAATAGAGTTACAGTTCTCAAGAGTTATGAGAATCTTTCTCCCACAGGGATATAGCCAGTTTCATCTTATTGGACTGCAGTTTTTTCCCTTTACCCTTTTTTCTCCTTTTCATATGTCTCTTGAGTCTCCTGTTTGAAGTCCAAATTTTCTATTTAATTCTGGTCTTTTTATCAGGATAAGTAGGAAGTCTCCTATTTCATTAAATGTCCATCTTTTTCCCTGGTAGAGAAGAGTCAGTTTTTAAAAAAATTATTCATTTATTTATTTTGAATTTTACAATTTTCCCCTTAATTCCCCCCACCCCCCACAGAAGACAGTCTGTTAGTCTTTACATTGTTTCTATGGTATACTTTGATCAAAGTATAATGTGATGAGAGAGAAATCATATCCTTAATGAAGAAAAATAAAGTATAAAAGATAGCAAAATTTTATAATAAGATAATGGGTTTTTTTTTGAAATTAAAAGTAATAGTCTTTGGTTTTTGTTCAAACTCCACAATTTTTTCTTTGGATACATCTCCATCACAGATACCCCCAAATTGTGCCTGATTGTTGCACTGATGGAATGAGCAAGTCCATCAAGGTTGATCCTCACCCCCATGTTGCTGTTAGGGTGTGCAATGTTCTTCTGCTCATCGTGTTCACCATCATTTTATGCAAATCCTTACAGGTGAGAAGGCTCAATTTTCCTGGATAGTGAATTCTTGGCTACATTCCAAGCTCCCTTGATCTTCAGAGTATCACATTCCAGGCCCTTTGATCCCTTAATGTTGATGCATCCAGGTCCCGTGTATTCCTTACTGGCTCCTTGGTATATAAATTATTTCTTTCTGGCTGCTTGTAGGATTTTCTCTTTTATCTGATAGTTCTGGGATTTGGCCACAGTATTCCTTGGTGTTTTCATTTTGGGATCCCTTTCCATAGCAGATCAATGTATGCTTTCAATAACTATTTTGCCCTCTGGTTCCATGATATCAGGGCAGTTTTCCATCACTAAATCCTGTAATATTAAGTCCAGACTTTTTTATCTTCATTGTTTTCAAGAAGATCAATAATTCTTAGGTTGTCTCTCCCCAATCTATTCTTGAGGTCAGTGGTTTTGCTGATGAGGTATTTTATATTTTCTTCTATTTTTTCCATTTTTTGCTTTTGTTTAATAGATTCTTGTTGTCTCATGAAGTCATTAGTTTCCACAGATTCCGTTCTTTGATTTAGAGAAGAATTTTCTTCATTTACCTTTTGCAGCTCCTTTTTTAATTTTTCAATTCTATTTTTTAAAGCAGTTTTCCATTTGCTCAACTGGAGAGAATTGTTTTTGTTAATTTTAATTTTTACGCTTTTTTGTAAGGCAAACGGGGTTAAGTGGGCTTGCCTAAGGCCACACAGCTAGGTAATTATTAAGTGTCAGAGACCAGATTTGAACCCAGGTATTCCTGACTCCAGGGCCGGTGCTTTATCCACTATGCTACCTAGCTTCCACCCCCATGCCACCTAGCTGCCCCTACGCCTCCTAGCCACCCCTGAGAATTGTTTTCTTTTTGCATTTGTCTAATTGTATTTTCCAAGGATTTGTTTTCTTGTTGCAAGGTGTTAATTTTCTCTTGAATTTCTTTTCCTAATTTTTAAATTGATTTTAAAACTCCTTCCTTATTTCTTCTCAGAAATCTTTCTGGACTGGAGATCAGTTTATATTCTCCATCTTTATTTTCTAGGTAATTTTCTATGAATCCCCTTTCTTCTGGCTTTTCTTCATTTTCCTAGGATCTTGTGTTGGAGGAGGGACTGGTTCACAGACCTTTGGTGATGAGATCTCTAGAGGCTTAGCTCTCCTGGTTTAGTAACTTCAAATGGGCTGGCCAGTAGGTGATACTAGTCGTTTTCTCTGGAGTGTCTGTGCCCCTGATTAGTGTCCCACTCCCTAGGCCTGGGGGATGTGGGGGCAGACCTGGATACTGATTATCTTTGAACAATGTGGGCTAGGCCCTCAGGCTAGATTGTTAATCCCCTTATTCTATTGAGAGAGATCTGCTGCCCATGCCTGAACCTGGGCAGTGGTGGGGGGCTCTGTTATTGTTTGTTCTGGGAAGATGACTTTGCTGAAAGTATGGGGCCCCTGTCCCTGGTCCTCCAGACCAGCCAAGCCAAACAGAAATGATGTTCAGCTGTTCTCTGAAACTCTCTTGCTGGAACTCCCTGCTCCAGCAAAGCTGGAGCTTCCCATGTCTGCCACTCACACAGCCAAAGCCTTCGCAGCTGTTCTCAGGTTAGTCCCTGGGCTTCACCCCACTGCCCTTGCACTGGCTCTTTGCTCTCTGCCCCCAGCTCATCCATGCTCCCTGAGACAGACCTTAATGGGAGTTGTTCTTTTCCTAGCTTCTTTTTCTGGGTTTTGTTAATCAAAATTCTGCCAAGAGACTTGATTCATATTAGTTCTGAGGGAAAGCCAAGAGACCTTACCACAGTGCCTGGCTTCTCTTCATCATCTTGGCTGAAAGTTCAGTTTGAAAATGGTTAGATGATTAGAATTTCAATTTCCCTTGTGCCCTCATTTTGGATTTTTCTGAGATCATGTGGGTGCCTTCTCCATCTTTCAGCTTTTTTTCTATGTATTGTCATCTCCATTATATTGTAAGCTTCTTGAGGGCAGGAATGGTCTTTCCTTTTCATGCATGTATTCCCATATCTTAGCACAATTTCTTGCACTTTAAAATTTTATTGAGTACTGGCTATTTAACTATTTAAATATTGACTATTGACCATTTAAATACTGTTTTCCCTGAGCTTCCATAGGTAGGTCATTCTGAGGGAGCAACTTGGTTTAGTAGAATTGGTTCTAGGAAGACCTGAATTTGAATGCCATTTTCAACTTGCATTATCTTTGGAACCCTGGGCAAATCATACATCCTCCTAGCCTCAGTTTCTTCATCTGTTAAATTAAGATAATAATAACACCTCCTTCATAGTACTGCTGTGAGCACCAAATAAGAAGAAATGAATACACACAAGGTGTTTTTCAGACTTACAATGTTGAATAATATTAATTATGATTACTCTGATAGAGGACAAAGCTTATATTTACATGTATGATATACACACATGCATACATACACACACACACACACACACACACACACACACACACATATATATATATATATATATATATATATATATATATATTCCATATATGTTCCAAACCCCTAATTTCTACAAAGGTTAGAATTTCACAAAAATGAAGAAAAAACACACAAAGAAAGAAGCTTGATGGAAGAAGGAGAAGATTGTTAAAAGGAAGACTGAGAATAGAAGTGTACAAGCTGCCATTAATTGTATTTATATTGATATTGTCTTCTCTTTTAAAATGTGACCTGATTCAATAAGAAGAGGATGGGGCTTTATGCTATATATGGAAGGAGATGGGACTTCTATGGATCAGAGAGAGTGCTGAGCTCATGGGGTACTTGTAAAAAGGACTCATTGAACTGGTTCTAGAGGTTTCTTTGGTGAGAAGATCCTTTGGGGAGGAAAAGAAAAGACTTTGGAGTGGCAGACATATATAGGAAACTGGTATTATCATGTTTCTGGAATTATTTGAAACTCTAGAGTGCTAAAATGGACTTCTAATTGAAACCATTTTCTCTTGGGTTTGAACTGAGTTCTAAGGTTTTTTCCTAGAAAAAACATCTTGTGAGGAAGTCTCTTAGATGATTATAAATAGTAACATCTTATACAGAAGAGAAAAGCAATAGAGGGTACCACCAATATAAAGAAAACTTCTCAAGATATCCAAACATGCAAAATCATTCTAAAGGCATTTAAGATGGGAAAAAGAGTCAGTTAGTCAACAAGCATTTATTGAGTCTATTACTGTGCTAAATCCTGGGAATACAAATAAATGCAAAAATTCAATCCCTTTGTTCAAAGAGCTCATAGCTAATGAGGGATATAATATGCAAATTATTATGTATAATCAAGAAATATAAAGTATAAACTGGAGGTGATCAAATAAGAGAAGGCTCTAGTCTTAAGGGACATCAGATTATAAAAAGAAAAAAACAGAAAATCATCACAGCAACCTATTTCTCCCATTTATCAAGGACAGTGTAGCTACTACAGTTGGATCCTAACCCAAGAGTTCCAGGGATTCTTATAGAGAAGTAGAAATTGCAATAAAGAGAAGAAAGTTGGGAAGAGCAGATGAATTAGAGTGTGTGTGTATAAGTATGTATAGGTGCAGTGGATAGAGCACCTATATACTGCATGTGTATATATAACTGTGTGTAAATACACATATATGTATCTGTGTATGGACAGTATTGTATAAATTATGGCTACATATATGTATATAAATGTATACATATATGTATATAAATATACAAAAATCTAGTATGAAGGCAGTTGTGAGAGAGAGAATTGAGGTACCTAAAGGAGAGGAAGATACCAAGAATGGTATCTTGGACTTTATTGATTCTGAAAAATGGTGACCAAGAAAACATCAATAATATTGACCTAAGGGTCTATTCTCCTATCTATACCATATCTTATGAGGGTCATCTATCCATAAGTTGAGGGCCTTACTGAATCACAGAATAGGGAATAAATAGACTTTCCTAAATGACATTCAACAATGAATTATATCTTTACCATTTCACACTTGACTTAAAGTTATAGAGAATATAAGATCCTATTATTAATTGATCAAATTGGGAGAATAAAATTCTATCTTACAGGTTTTTTACCACAAGATGTCAACCATCCAAATGCCAAAATCATTTAATTGACAGATAATAGGTAAATGGCCAGAGTGCTCCACTGTTAACCTCTTGACTTTTGAGAGAACATGGCTAGAAGTCACATAGAAAGGGAAGTTATGGATGAATGAATTGTAATCTGAATTATAAGTGGAAATTTCTGAATTGATGAGATCACAGACATACCTTTTCTATCATTATATCACACTGGCCAAACTTGGCAAAGACCTTTAAGATTTTTAAAATGTTTTTCATACATGATCTCAACTGATTTTTATAAAAAAGTTGTTATGTAGGTGCTACATTATTATTATTATTATTATTATTATTATTATTACTATTATTAAATTTCCAGAGGCTAAAGCACTTCTAACAACTTTATTGATCAAAGGATGAAAATAAGGAAAAAGTAACCAACTTTAATAACCTACAAATCAAGTGGCCTAGAAACAATGGAAAGGAAGCTATAGTCTTTAATGGAGTTATGCTTTTATTCATGTAGATTCTTCCTCTATGAATCCACATTATTCTAATGCTGCTATTCTACTCACATGGTCTTTGTCACTCATTTAACTTTTCTAGGTCTAATTTCCCTTACCCAAAATTGGGTCATAGTGGTGATGTATCAGAGTAGATGAATTTTTTAATCCTTAAAAAACAACAACTTGGTTTAATCAGACAAGATCTGATTTGTCACCCTCCCACCCAAACTACCTCTTTATTACCTTGTATTATGAACATAAGAAAAACAAAACTTACACATTTTTATAGATAATCAAAACACATTCCACACTGACCATACCTTAAACATATTAATCTCATTCTGCATTTTTATTTTATTTTTATTTTTATTGATTGATTAATTGCAAGGCAATGGAGTTAAGAGGCTTGCCCAAGGCCACACAGCTAGGTAATTATTAAGTGTCTCAGGCTGGATTTGAATTCGAGTCCTCCTGACTCCAGGGCAGGTGCTCTTTCCACTCCACCTAGCCACCCATCAATCTGCATTCTAAGTCCTTTGCTTCTTTATCAGGAGGTAGGTAGAATGTTTCATTAGTCCACTGGAATCCTGACTTTTCTTTATTCCAATATGAATTTAACACAGTAACATTTCATCACATTTATATACCATCCTCTCACCAGTTTATTGGCACTGCCTCAGATTCCTATTCTTTTCCGCCTCAAGAAGAGCTATAAATATTTTTGTACATGCTTAGAATTTCTTTTGCTTAGGACTAATCTCTTCCTTAATTTGTTCTCTTCTAATTCCCCTTCTCTCCTTTCATTTCCCACCTATCTATTTCTTTACCCAGTTCTCTATGATGAAAGGGCCCAGAAGGGACACTTGTGTTATCTTTCCATAATTGCATTTAAACACTTTATTCTTGTTTAATCTTTTATCATTATTCATTCATGTTTATCTTTTTATGCTGTTCTTCTCTCCTGTGGTTGAACTTCAAGTTTTCTCCACAGTTGTTTTTTCCCTCTCAGGAATGCTTGAAGTATTCTATTTTTTGAAGGTTTATTTTCTTTTGTTGTTGTGGTGGTACAAAATTCTAATGTTCTTGTGATATAAGAAATGATGAATAGGTTGATTTTAGAAAAGCATGGAAAAACTTACATGAAATAATGAAAAATGAAATTTGTAGAACCAAAAGAATACTTTATATAGTAGCAGTAATATAGTTTAAAGAATAATCATGAATGAATAAATTATTCTGAGTATTAGACATTTTCAATTTTCAACTACAAGGGACCTGTGAAGGAAAATGCTATTCACCTTCAGAAAAAAGGATTGATCAAAAGAAGTATGCATAGGATAGTTTTACATATATTTATAAATCTGTGTCAAATAGAGGTCTTCTGTAATGGGGAGTAGGGGGAGAGAGAGAGACAGCTTGAAATTTAAAATGTAACCAAAAAATAAATTAAATTAAATTTTAAAAAAAAATCACTTTTTTTTCTGAGTATCATGATACTCAGTTTTGTTGGTTTTACACTGATATCTTTTGCTTTCTGGAATATCATATTCCAAACTTTCTGTACCTTTTGTAATAGTAACTGCTAAATCATATATGATCCCGACTGTGTCTTCATGATATTTGAAATATTTTTTTCTGGATGCTTCAAGAATTTAAAAAAAATTAAGCTAGTAGTTCTGTATTATGACTATGATGTTCCTGGAAGATTTCTTTTTTGGGGGCAGGTTTCTTTCAGGAAATGACCAGTTGATTATTATTTCCACTTCATCCCTTGGTTCTAATAGATCTGGCCAGTTTTGTTTAAAGATTTCTTGAAATATGAGATCTAGATTTTTTAAAGTTATTATTCATAGAATGTATAGAATTATTCATAGAATTCAGATAATCCAATCACTATTAATTTTTTTTTTCCCTCTCAGTCTATTTTCCAGGTCAGTTGTTTTTGTTATAAGATTACATTTCTTCTTTTTCAGTCTTTTGACTTTGTTCAAATATTTCTTGTGTTATGGAGCTGTTGGCTTCTATTTGGGTGATTCTAATTTTCAGGAAGTTTTTGGTTTGGCAAGGTCTTTGTACTTCTTATGTCAAACTGGTAATTCCCCTTTCCAATTCTTTATTCCCAAACTATCATTTCTTTTCCAATTTTTCCTTAAATACCTCATTCCATTTATTAAAAAATTAACTTTTTAAAATATTTATTTCTTTTCTAGAAATTCTGAGTTTGTGCCCAAGCTATATTTTTTCTTTGAGGTAATGCTTGTAAATGTTTTGAAGTCATTCTCTTTGTGTTTGTGTCATTATGATAACCTTTCTATCATAATAGTTCATTATGTTGGGATTTATTTTTGTTGTTTGTTTGTTCATTTTTTCCATCTTGTTTATCCATTATTTCCTGACTTTGAAGTTGATGATATGGTTGGGTTCTGCTTCTCCTCTTGAGGGAATATCTGGCCTGACCCTGTGACTGCTTTCTTGGAGTATTGATTGTTGCGTTATTTCAGGGTATTAGGGATAGCTTGGGAAGCTGTGAGTTACTAATGCTCCCAATCTGATCAGATGAAAAATCTGATTGTTGCTTCTCTGGCATGAGGTGCAAATTCCTGATCTGGTTTTGGGTCTGACCTAATCAGTCAACTGACAACTCTGTTGGCTCAGAACAAGAGAATTTCTGGCTCCATTTTGGTTTGGGATTCCTACTGTGGTTATTTCTTTGAAGTGTGAATTGGATATTGGAAGTGAGCTTTTACTTTGTTCTTGAAGTCTGAACTACCCAGACCCTCTCTAAGCTGAAGGTCACTGCATTGAATGGGTCTCTTTCTTCCTCCACCTTGGATCTGTTATCTGGTACTGGGAAATAGATGCCAGTTGGCACTTAACCCCATTGTGATATTTTGGTAAGGATCTGAGTATGCCCCAGTATAGGTTTAGGATTGCCTCATTTACCCCTGAATGCTTGAGTGTTTTTTTGAAGAGCATATTCTTGGTATAATTCCATCTCTGGTATAAATAGGTCTCTTGTTGCCAGTTTTCTCATGCATAACTGGACTGGGCAAAGGATGATTGTAACCTTTTTCTTTATTTCTTTATCAGGATTTGTTCTGGAGTATTTTGTAGATCTATTTGGAGGATTTTGTGGAGACAAACTCATTGTACTTTTTCCTTTCATTTTGTCACCTTGGCTCCACCTCCAAGAGTAAAAGATATTTAAAATTCATTCTATATAACTGTGACATAGTTCATATAACTAAAATCCTCTGAATAGGAAGTAGAAAATGTGATCCTGTTATTATCCTTAATAGCCACAGAAAAGTTCTTCTAATTATGCTATCTGGGGGCTGGTGATTTGATGTATGTTTTTAAAAAAGAGCTATATGATGATTTAAAAAATATGGGTTCACTAACATTCCAATCATTTACAGCACAAGTGACGATTATCATATATCTTTTATATTCCCCTGAGCAGAGTTCTGATTTTCATCCTACCCACACACTCCTTTATTTATTATCAACAATGAAATCTTAGCAAGACACTGAGCTCTCTGAGATGGTTCAAGGTTATTTAATTATCCTGCATATTTTCTTTACTTTTTTCTTTTTCAGTATGATACAATTTTGAAAAAAGGACTTTCCATATTTATAACTATTATAACAATTATATTTAAGATTTCTTTTCAAATAGACAAGAAGAATGCTAAAGAATTTTTTTGGAAAGATGCTGACATCAAGTGATTGAAACCCTCCTGAATAACCATTGTCCCATTGCTTTGATATTTCTGTCATTCTTAACTTAGACCTTATCTTGGAGTTCAAGGACAGAGAGTCTTAGATAATATCAAATTCAAATTTATTTTATTTTCCATCTTTTCTGTCTAGCAATGGCATTATCTTTACTCTGCCTTTCCTAAAATCTTAATTTATATGTTAAAATTGCCTGGAACAATCATTGCAGTTATTTCCTTTATGATATAAATTTAGATTCTTTGAACTTTAAGAAGCATACAATAAAGCAGTCAGTTTATATTCAACCTCCCCAGCCCCCAACTAGAGTCAGTCATTCTAAGCCCAACTTATATTTGCTGTGTTTGAGTTCTCAAAACTTTCTCTTGACACTGAATGGATAAAATCTGAACTTATGGGATAAGACTTTGTGAAGAAAAGCTTTGTATCTTTGAATTTGAAAAGTCAGTGTGGTATATACAAACTTGCATGGGCATGACAAACTCTTCTTAGAAAAGTCAATGAAAGATCTGGAAATTGTTGGAAGATGATGAAATAAGCAGGAAATTACCTGGTGCTACTCAAGTGCCCCCCCTAAGTAACTTTTTTTTTTTAGATTTTTTTTTCAAGGCAAATGGGGTTAAGTGGCTTGCCCAAGGCCACACAGCTAGGTAATTATTAAGTGTCTGAGACTGGGTTTGAACCCAGGTACTCCTGACTCCAAGGCTGGTGCTTTATCCACTATGCCACCTAGCCTCCCCTCCCCCTAAGTAACTCAAAATAATGCCTCAAAGTAAATTTTAGAATGGCAGACATGATTAAAAGTCAAAGTAAAGCATTTAACCAGCCTAAGACAACTTGGGACAGTGTAAGAAAAGATCTGACCTCCTAGGGTATGTGATCTGACTTGACTGAAGTATGGATTCCTTAGTTTGCTAAGTCAAGGAACAACAAGCCTTGAAGGCAGTTAGGGAGCCTTAGCTTTCCTCACAGATAGTCCGTCAGCAGGTCATAGAAAGATTATGGCAGCCCTCCTCTAGTTGGGCTGACCAGATAAGGTTATGGCCACAGGATTGGGCCTCTATTGATTGGGGTCTCTTACATGAGGTTGGAGTCCCTGGTTTTAGTTCCAGGAAAGGAGGTAAATTGAAGTTTATAGTCTTCTGAGGGACCACAGGAAGTAAGAGGGACTGTGGTAGCAGCCAGACTGAAGGTAATGGTTATGAAGCAGAGGCTTAGAGGAATACATGAAGGCAATCAAGAATGAAATGATCTAAAGGAACAGTGATTACACCTGACTTTGGATTATATAACATTGAAAAACCAAGAGATCAGAGATAGAGCTCAGAAAACTATAACATGAAAAATTAGAATACATTATTCCCCAAACTCTGGGAGCAGAGCCCAACTCTAACATAAAGGGAACAGTTGAGAAATAGGCCATAAAAAATAAACAAACAAAAAAAAAACACAGAGAAAGAACCTGATCATAAATGGCTATTATGGTGATAAAGAAGATCAGGATTCAAATTCTGAAGAAAAGGGGCAGCTAAGTGGCATAGTGGATAAAGCAGCAGCCTTGGAGTCAGGAGTACCTGGGTTCAAATCCAGTCTCAGACACTTAATAATTACCTAGCTGTGTGGCCTTGGGCAAGCCACTTAACCCCATTTACCTTGCAAAAAACCCCAAAAAACAAAAAAACAAAACAAATTCTGAAGAAAACAAAACAGCTTGTAAAGCTTCAAAGAAAAATACAAAATGGTCACACAAGTCCAAAAAGAGTTCTTGGAAGGGCTTCAAAAGAACTTTAAAAATCAAATGAGAGAAGTTGAGGGAAAAAATGGGAAAAGAAATAAAGAGTAATTAAACAAAAGAAGGAAAATTATGAAAAGAAAATCAAGCAACTAGAAAGAGATATAAAAATTTACTGAAGAAAATAACTCCCTAAAACTTAGAATTGTGCAAGGATAATAGGACATTAAGAAATAATAAAATGGGGGGGGGGTGCTGCCTAGGTGGTGCAGCAGGTAGAGCACTGGCCCTGGAGTCAGGAGTACCTAAGTTCAAATCGGCCTCAGACACTTAATAATTACCTAGCTGTGTGGCCTTGGACAAGCCACTTAACCCCATTTGTCTTGCAAAAACCTAAAAAAAAAAAAAAGAAAAAATAAAATAAAATAATAAAATGAAATCAAAAGAATGAAGACAGAGAAGATAATGTGAAACTGCTCATTAGCAAAACAATTGACCTGGAAAGTAAATTGAGGGGAGATAATGTAAGAATTGTCTGGCCACCTGAAAGTCATGATCAGAAAAATAGTCCAGACAATATATTTCAAGACATTATTGAAGAAAATTTCTCTGAAGTTTTAGAGCTAGAGAGTAAAATGGAAATTGAAAACATTGATCATTGCCTGAAAGACATCCCAAAATGAAAAATTAAAGAAACATTATAGCTAAGTTTTACAGTTCCCAGGTCAAGAAGATAATATTACAAGTAACTAGAAAGAAAGAATTTAAATATTGTGGTGCTACTGCTGGGTTAACACAAGATTTAATGGCTTCTACAATAAAAATTATGAAGGGCTTCAAATAAAATATTCCAAAGAGCAAAGAAACTGAATTTGCAATCAAGAATAATGTATCTAGTAAAAGTGTTTGTCATTCTGCAATGAAAAAAAATATATATATATATATATGTATGTATGTATTTAATGAATTAAAGAACTTTCAGGTATTTTTGAGGGAAAGATCAGGACTAAACAGAAAATTTGACTGAAGAATCAGGAGAAATATAATCAGGTAAACTTGTACAGACTAATTATAAGGGACCGAATAAGGTTAAACTGTTTACTCTTATATGGGAAAATGATATTTGCAATACTTAAGAATCTTTACTTTGGTATTTCAAAAAGTGTAAACCTAAATTGAAGACTTGGGGGGTGGAGCCAAGAAGGCAACAAGAGAGGATCGTGTCTTAGACGCTCTCTCATAAAACTTCTAAACTAAGGACTCTAACTGAATTTTTGAGAGACAGAACCCACAGAGGGACCCAGTGAAGCAGTTCTCCCACTCAAGGTAACCTGGAAAAGAGCAGAAAGGCTCTGCTCCCTGGGGTTGGAGGGACGGCCAGTCAGAGGGGTGGCCTGCCAGAGTGAAAGAACTTCAGCCTCCTGGAGGCAGCCCCAGGGAGCTGGGAGGCACGGCTCACAGCAGCAGGAGTTTCCTGATCTATGCCCTGGGGAGCACTGGGCACAAATTGGGGGAACGGGGTGGGGCACCTCTGCCATAGTAAGCACCTGAAGCCCAGCCCTCAGGGCACACAGCAAGCAGCTTGGCCAAGGTAGACTACATCCAGGAAACAGAAGAAGGCGGAGCTGGTAAGCAGGAGCCCCCAGGGCATAAGCCCATTGGACCTAGGGAGGGGATTGAAGAGAGAGAGACTGCAGTGCTCTGTCCTCTACCCCTGGAACAGGACTCTGGGACTCTGACCACATTCAGATCTTGATCGCAGTCTAGGCCCCCTAATAGAACAGCAGGCCCCCCACCTCAGCTCTGTGGCAGAGAGGAGCACTTATGGTCATTCACAGACCAGGAGGGAGGACCTCACACACTGAGATCCTTGTAGGAGTGTACAAAAGCTCAGGAAGCACCCCCAAAACAGGCTTAGGCTGGGAAAATTAGCAAGCAGAGCAAAAAGAGGAACACCATTGAGAAACTTTTTCCATATGAGCCCAAGAAGGATCAAAACACTCAGTCTGAAGAGGAGGAAGCACAAGCTCATGCATCTAAAGATTCCAAGACAAAGCTCAAAAAAGACTTTGAAAATCAAATGAGGGAGTTAGAAGAAAAACTGGGGAAAAATGAGAGAGATGCAGGAAAAACATGAAAATGAAGTCAGCAGCTTAGTCAAGGAAATCCAAAAAAAATGCTGAAGCAAATAGCATGCTAAAAACCAGCCTAGGTCAAATGGATAAAACAGTTCAAAAAGTTATTGAGGAGAAGAATGCTTTAAAAAGCAGAATTGGCCAGATGGAAAAAGACATAACAAAACTCTCTGAGGAAAACAAATCCTTCAGACAAAGAATAGAACTCAAGGAGATTGCTGAATTTATGAGAAATCAGGATTCAATACTTCAAAACCAAAAGAATGAAAAATTAGAAGAAAATGTGAAACATCTCATTGCAAAAACAACTGATATGGAAAACAGGTTTAAGAAAGATAATTTAAAAATTATTGGAATACCTGCAAGTCATGATCAGGAAAAGAGCCTTGACATCATTTTTCAAAGAATTACTACAGGAAAATTGCCCTGATATCCTAGAAGCAGAGGGAAAAATAGAAATGGAGAGAATCCACAGATCCCCCTGAGAAAGAGATCCTAAAAAAATCAACCCTCAGCAATATTATAGCCAAGTTCCAGAACTCCCAAGTCAAAGACAAAATATTACAAGCAGCCAGAAGGACACAATTCAAATATCATGGAGTTGCAGTCAGGATCACACAGGACTTAGCAGCAACTACATTGGAAGCTTGTAGGGCTTGGAATACAATATACCAGAAGGCAAAAGAGCTTAGAATGCAACCAAGAATGAACTACCCAGCAAGGCTGAATGTCCTCTTCCAGGGAAAAAGATGGACTTTCAATGAACCAGGGGAATTTCAAAGGTTCCTTTTGGAATGGCCAGAGCTGAACAGAAGGTTTGATCTTCAAATACAGGACTCAGGTGAAGCATAGAGATTGGAGGAGAAGGGGAAAATATGAGGGATTTAATGATGATGAACTGCATATATTCCTGTATAGAAAAATGACACTGATAATACTCATAAGAACTCTCTCATTTAATACAGCAGGTAGAAGGAGATTTATAGATGAAGCACAGGAGAAAGCTGAATTTGAAGATAAAATATGGTGTAAAAATGGAGTCAATAGAAAAAAAGAGAAATGTAATAGGAGAAAGAAAAAGGAGGGGGGAATAGGCCAAGATATTTCACATAATAAGATTTTTCTTTATTACAATGAGCTATTGCAATGATATGGAAGGGGGGAGGGCAAGGGGGATAAGGGAATCTTCATTGTCATCAGAGGTAGCTAGGAGATGAAGCAGCATATATACTCAATGTGGTATAGACATCTGAAGTAAGAAGGAGAGAGGGAGTACAGGGAGAAGCGGGGGAAGTGAGTGATGGAGGAGAGGATGGACCATGGGGGGAGAGTGGTCAGATAGAACACATTTTCTTTTTTATTTCTTGCAAGGGGCTGGGATTGAATGGCCTGTCCGGGACCATAGGGCCAGGTGGATGCTGGGCCTAAGGGTGGTATGGGGACTCAGGGCCAAGGATCTGTCTGCTGTGCCACTCAGCTACCTTACAGGAGAGTCAGAGTGAAAGGAGAGAGAAAATATAGTACATGGCAGTGGAGAAATACGAAAGGAAGGAGTTGCAATCAGCAATGGCAATGGTGGAAAAATATGGAAGTAACTTTTGTGATGGACTTATCATGAAGAATGAGATCCACCTGCAACAGAGTTGTTGGTGTTGGAACAAAGACTGAAGCACATCATTATTTTTTTGGGGGGGTGCAGGGCAAATGGGGCTGGGTGGCCTGCCTGGGGCCGCATAGCAGGGTGATCATTGGGTGTCTGAGGCCAGATTTGGACCCTGGTGTTCCTGGCTCAAGGGCCAATGCTCTGTCTGCCACCCAGCCACCCCTACTATTATTACTATTTTATTTTATGTCTTTTTTTTTTTTTTCGTTTTTGCAGGGCAGTGGGGTTGGGGTGGCTTGCATGTCACACAGCTGGGTGGTTGTTGGGTGTATGGGGCCGGATATGGGCTCAGGTGCTCCTGTCCACTGCACCACCTGGCCATACCTATAATTATTACTATTTTTTTATTTTAATTTTTTTCTTTCCCCTTTACTTTATCGCTCAAGTGAGTCTATATTTTTTGGGGGGAGGGGTATTTTGTTTACTCTTAAACAAGAATATTTTATTAATGCATAAAAAAACATTATTTGTACAAAATGAGAATAAATAAACATTAAATATAAATAAATAAATTGAAGACTTGGGTTTGAGTTGATTATTATGCGATCATCCTAAAAAATAAAATTGGATAGGGAGAGATAAATTGGAGCATATTATCTCAAACAAAAATGTTTTGAATGGAAGAACTGTAACAGTGGAGGGGAGTGTATATGTGGTTTCAGGTAAGGAGTGTGGGAACTTGATTCTCCTCAGAACTGGGTTAAAGAAGAAGTAACATATAGATTTAGTGGGGCATGAATATTTTGTTAATCTTCAGAGAAATGAGAAGATAGGATAAGGGAGAGACTTTTGGAAGAATGTGCTAATTAGATTGTGATCAGAAGTAGAATTTCTGAGGAGGAAATCAGTAAGGAAAGAGAAGAATAAACAGTGAGGAAAAGATGATGGAGGGAAATCACACAACTAGAAATTTAAATAACTTTAGATGAACATGCCCATAAAACAGAATTGGATAGCAGAATGTTTCAAAAACTAGAATTTGACAATCTATTGTTTATAAGAAACACACTTGCTCACGCAAAAATTGACTGAAATTTTCCAGGTTATATGACTTGAGGAGGTTACTCCCTAGAAATTCAAGGTTGCCTCCATTGTCCATCTCTATAAAGGTAAAGATTGTCCTGTGACAATCATAAGTATATTTCTTTTTTTTTTTTTAGTCATTGCTGGTAAGATTCTTGCCAGAGTCCTTTATAGACTGATCCTTACTTGAGAGCCGCTGTGCTTTCAGAAATGGTCAAGGAGCAGTCAGCAGGTGTTTGTTGCCTGATGAATTTAGGAGGAATGCCAGAAGCAGAATAGACTTTGTAAACAATGTTTGTAGATCTGACCAAGGCCTTTGATACTATCAGTCCTGAGGGTTTATCACTACTGAACATCAATTTCATGACAACATGCTTGTCTGGGTTCTGGATAGTGGATGATGCCTTCGTGATTTCCAGTCATCAATGGAGTGAAACAAGGCTGTGTCCTTGCTCCCATGCTTTTTAGCATGTTTTCAACCAAGTTATTAAAAAACCTTCACTGAGGAGGAATACAGCATTTGCAGACAATTGTGCAGTCAGTGCTGCCTTTGAAACTGAGATGCAAAAAATTATGGATAGATTCAAGGCTACTTGTGCTAATTTTTGCATTACAATTAATATCAAGAAAACACAGGTATTCGGGGAGGCTAGGTGGCGCAGTGGATAGAGCATTGGCCCTGGAGTCAGGAGTACCTGAGTTCAAATCCAGCCTCAGACACTTAATAATTACCTAGCCGTGTGGCCTTGGGCAAGCCACTTAACCCCATTGCCTTGAAAAAACTTAAAAAAAAGAAATTGTAAGAAAACACAGGTGTTCTATTAGCCAGCACCATACCATTTATATATGGAACCATTAGTTTCAGCAAATGGAGAACTTTTGAATACTATGGATAAGTTCACTTACTTTGGTGGTGTACTTTGCAGTCATCAGAATGATAATGAGGTTGGTATACTCATTGCCAAAGGTAGCTCAGTATTTGGGAGACTCCAGAAGAAAATGTGGAAAAGAAGAGGTATCAGACTGATTACCAAACTGTTGTGATGACTTCATTGTTGTATGTTTGTGAAACCTGGACAGTACTAGTGCCATGCCAAGAAACTGAATCATTTCTATTTAAATTGTCTTCGGAAGATTCTGAAGATCGTGTAGTGGGAAAAGATACCAAACTCTGAGGTCCTTTCTTGAACTAAACTGTCAAACATTCAAACAGTATTACAGAGAGTGCAACTCTGATGGGCTAGCCATGTCATCCAAACATCAATTGTTCACTTGCCAAAAAGACTTTTTTTATGGAGAACTCTTAACTTAATCCAATTCAATAACATGTCATGTCATCACCTTCTGGTCCTCTTCTAGAGTGAAAGACAACTCGTTGTGCCAGGATCTCCTCTCTTTACAGGTAAAGTAAAGTAAAATTAAATTTTATTTTATTTCTATGCAATTAATTGCTTTTTTATCCATGTCTATTTAGTTTTAATGTTTTGTATCACAAAATAACCTCATTATTTAATATTAGCCCAGGAAAATGTGAAAGTTCTAGGGAACTTTCTCAAATTATTTCTAGTTATTTCGTAAGGAAAAAAAAATTGTTCCTGAATGGTCTATTTCATCACTTGTCAGGAGTTCTGGAATGAATTAACAATGATTATTGAAGAACCATTATATTAAAAAGATTTTTTTAAAAATAAAACTAATGAGTCAACATTGGAAGGAAAGCCAGAATTTTGGGGGAAATTGTATAAACAGGTTCTTAGATAAAACCTTCATATCTCAACTATTTAGAGAACTTTGTCAAATTCATAAAAATATGAATCATTTCCATTTGATAAATGACCAAAGAATATGAACAGGCAGTTTTTGGAGGAAGAAATCAAAGTTATATATAATCAGATGAAAAAATGTTCTTAATCATGATTGATTATAAAAATGCAAATTATAACAACTTTGAGAAAGCTTTTTATATCTATCAGATTGGTTATAATAATGGAAGGGAAAAATGAAAAATGTTGGAGGGGATGTGGAAAAATTGGGACACTAATTCACTATTGGCATGCCTGTGAACTGATCCAACTATTTTTGAAGAACAATCTGGAATTATGCCCAAAGAGTTAGAAAATTGCATATTTCTTTTGACCTAGCACTACCACTATTCTGATCAGAGGAAAAAGGAAAAGTACATATATTCTAATATTCTATATATATTCTAAATTTTTATATATATATATATATAAATATATATATATATATATATATATATATATATATATATATTTTCCCTTTATGGTGGCAAGGAACTAGAAATTGAGGGGATGTACATCAATTGGGGAATGACTGAATAAGTTATATGTGTTTGTGATGTAATACTACTGTGCTATATGACATGATGACAGGTTGATTTTAGAAAAATATAGAAGGACTTTCATGAAATAATGAACAGAACCAAGAGAATGTTGTCTACAATAACAACAATACCATTCAAAGAGTAAATGTGAAAAACTTAAGCTATTTTAAGTTATATGACTATTCAACTACAGATGACCCGTGAAGAAAGCTGCTATTCACTTCCAAAGAAAAGAAGTGATATATGAAATAGTTTCACATATATATCTGTGTCAAATGTTGGCCTTCTCTAGTATGGGATTGGGAGGGATGAAAGTAAGCAGCTTGGAAGTAAAAAACATTAAAATTAAATTAAACAAAAGAGAAGTTGATGATAAAGTATTAACAGGCAGAAAGATTGTGTCTGGAGCATGCCATGTTTTACTCTCAATAGTTGGAATGCTCTTTTCTTTATAGTTTGGGGTGTTGAGATGTACATTGGTCCTTGGAGCCCTAAAGAGTACACATAGCATTTTTCTTTTTCTGTGAGGAATAGGAACTTAATCACTCCATTATAATCTGGACTTGGTGTATTATTGGCCAAAATTTTCAGAAAACTCAGCTGAACAAATACCATTGTGTGAAAGCAATGTCTGTAGGGACCTCTCAGACTTTCAAGGTTAAACACAAATTTAACTTTATTTCTTTAAAACTATTTGTGATTGTGATTTTAGAGATCATTTTGTTTCCTCTAATCTTGATGATTTTTTTCCCCAATAGTTTGCTCTGAATAAATTCTGACAAGCTGAGAGGGAATAAGGTTGAGCCTTTATCATGTCCTGCTTCTTCACATTAATGAAAGGGAACAGAGACTTAGATCATTTTGAAATAGGACATGGAACTAGAAAACAACAGGAAATACATGTGACCTGGGTGTTGGAATGTATATTGTATTTCTTCTCTGCATTCCCCCTTCCACTCCTCTGCCTCCTGCAAAATTAATGTTTCCATTTAGGTTTAGAATGACATTAAAGGCTAATTACTACATTTACAATAATGAATGAATGAATGAGAAATTAATTAATTAAGTGCCTATCATGTTATAAATCCTGAGACTACAAATATAAAAGTGAGGTAGTCCCTGGCTTCAAAGAGGTTGCATTCTGACTGAGGGGAGGGGGAGGGCAATATATATTTGGGAGTAATGATCAGGGAAAGGAGTATTTGGATTCTAGAGGGCAGTGAGTTATACTGGGCTCATTGAGTTTGTGGTCTCTCTCACCAATCAAGACAACTGATGAGTGAATTACTTCTTACCACCCTAGACTTATGTTAAATCTTTACAGTCAGTCATAGCTTTCAGATCATTGATGACAATAGCTTTTTCTCTTCAATATATATTCTTAATTTTACTTATTATGTATATTTCATGTTGAAATTAGTTTATCTTATATGAATACCCACTATCTGATGGTAGAGATGGGAGTGGAAGGGCTCAGAAACCTTGTTGATCATAAGAAGCCAGTGTAGAATCATGCATTTTCCATGAACAGTCTATAACCTTACATTGCCCATCAAGGATTCATTATTCCCCTACAAAGAAGGCATATGAGCCTCCATGCTATCAAAATACTTGTGAGAATTTCCATGGAGCAGCAACCACTCCTGCTTCCTTGCTATTCCATATAATAATAATTATGGAGACACACACACACACAAATACAGATGCATACACATAGAGAGAGACAGCAAGAATCAAAGAAATTGTAGAGAGGAAAGAGACAGAGAAAGATTCAGGGACAGACACACACACACACACACACACAGAGACAGAGACAGAGACAGAGACAGAGACAGAGACAGAGACAGAGAGACAGAGAAAGAGACAGAGATTGGAGAAAAACAGAAAGATACTGGAGAGAGAGAAACACACAGTCGGAGAGAGAGAGAGAGATTGGATAGACAGAAAGAAATATTTGTGTGTGTGTGTGTGTGAGAGAGAGAGAGAGAGAGAGAGAGAGAGAGAGAGAGAGAGAGAGAGGAGATCACTGCTCTACGGGACTCTGGTCAAATGCCCAGTTGCCCTTTAGTTTAGCTTGATCCAGGTATGGGGCACATCTCACTTGGAACCTCAGCCTAGGGATTCTGGGTCTTTGTGATTTCAGGCATGATTTAATATCCATTTGTTAGTTCAGACTTTTGCCTTCAAAGCAGCTTTCTCTCCACTGCTAATCTGCAGACTCCAGAGGATAATCCTGGTCATTATGCACACTGTGTGAAGGCAGGACTATTTTGTCCTCTTTTGTAATTGTTGTCACCATGACCTTATCTTGAAACTTCCTTGGTTCTTTTCTCCCTCGGCACTCTCTTCAATAGTTGGAAGGTTTTGCTGTTTCAGTTTTATGATTTGATGTCTCTCCTTTCTTTTTTTTTTTCTCCTGTGGCTCAAAAACATTTTCACTAACTTTTTTATTTTGATCTTCTTTTAGTGTAGTTTGAGCCTGAGCTGAGATCACTTAATATGGTTTCACTCATGGACAAGTCTCTAGGGATCTGTTTTGGGGAGTTTAGATGACATGTGAGCACTCTGTGTTGTCCTACCACATGATTGGGAGCAGTGATTTTTTTTTTTTTATCTTCGGTCCTATTCTTCAGTCAGATTGGAGACTCTATTCCCTTTACCTAATTTGGCATCTCCCAAATCTAAATCACACTAGACCATCCTTTTTTCCACTGACTGTGCACCTTGAATTGGAGTTGTCTTTAAAATGATCTGGTGGGACAGCTAGGTGGCACGGTGGACAGACACTTATAAATACCTCAGACACTTAATAATTGCCTAGTTGTGTGACCTTGGGCAAGTCACTTAACCCCATTGCCTTAAATAAATAAAATTTAAAAAATGATCTGAATCTGTAATAACTTGAGTTTTTGCTGCATTCCTGTTTGAGAATGAAAGTGATTCACAATTATTTGCCAATAGATGAGAATTATGGATTCTCTTTTTCCCCTTCCCTACATTCTTAGATCAAATGGCTCCAAGAAATTGGTTTGGATCTTCAATTTTTGCATTCTTCTTCATTCCCCTAATCTTTCTTACTTTCTGATTCATTTCACTGATATGAATCTCTCTATTCCTGCTATATCTAATATAGTTGATCTACTAAGTTGGTTTTTTTAAATCAGTCAACAAAAGGATCCTACATTCTCAACAAACCTTCTTGTCCTATACAATTCTTATCTATGACTTATGTTAAATTCTTCATAGAGCACATACCCAACATTCTGAAGCTTTCTCTGATTCTTTCAATATCTTGCACCTAATAGTCCAGCACAACAGTTACTTTGTCTACATGACTTACCTTCTTTTTCATTGATGTTGACTTTTTGTATGCAAAAACTGTTATCAATATTACAAAAGTAAACAATTCTGGAAACTTTATGGACTTATTAAAATGAAATGAAAATAATGATGATAATTTCTATAAACTTTTGAAGAATGAAATGAAAAGAACAAGGAGAATAATACATATAGTTTTGAAAGTTTAAGAACTATATAATCCTAATATTGACCATTCATGATTCTAGAGGACTGATGATGGATTTAGGGTAAAGAAAGTGACACATTGACACACATACACATTTATACACACATTTATAGAAATAGACATTGAAGGAATTTGTTCAATTGATTATGTTTATTTGTTATGAAATTTGTTTTATTACTATTTTTATTTTTCAGTGGGGTCAGAGGGTGGGAGACAAAATAAATTTCAGTTAATTTAAAAATATAGAGGTGGGAAGGGTACTACAGGATGCATGTAGTTTCAAATGATGTCATTATATTATTAGTGTTACTTCATTATAAAAGACCACACAAAAATGGGAGAAAGCTGTAAATATTTGTAATTAAAAAAGTCATCAATACAACAAAAAAGAAAAGAAAAACAATTCTTACCTAAGGAATTGCTAGCAGGGAGAAGGGGGCATGACTTTACATTGGTATAAGGCTTTCCCTAATGAGGAAATTACTTCTCCTAAAATACATCAGCAACTCATAGTCCTAGGAGCAGTAAAGCCTACAGCTCCTTCATGGTATGGTTCAGTCAAAGTCGGTAATATCACAGCCTTAAATATTATTTCAAATAATCATCACACTCAGATCTTCAGAGAGGATAATGCTGTACATACACCCAATGGTTAAGATCCCCTCTCAATCATTATCAATAGAACTTAATACTGTTTTCTAAAGCACCCTACCAAAAACTTGTGAACATAAAAGAAAATAAGAGATAATGACTGGATATATGTTTTTTTAAATTTTAGAAAGGGTTTATTAATCTTGAGTTTTACAATTTCCCCCCCAATCTTGCTTCCTTCCCCCCACCCCCACATAAGGCAGTTTGTTAGTCTTTATATCATTCCCATAGTATGCATTCATCTAAGTTGAATGTGATGAGAGAGAAATCATATCCTTTAGGAAGAAACATATAGTATGAGATATAGCAGAATTACATAATAAGATAACATTTAAAAAAAATTAAAGGTAATAGTCTTTAGTCTTTGTTTAGACTCCACAATTCTTTCTCAGGATACAGATGCCATTCTCCATTGCAGATATCCACAAACTGTGCCTGATTGTTGCCCTTTTGGTATGAGCAGGTCCATCAAGGTTGATCATCACCACCATGTTGCTGTTAGATATACAGTTTTCTTCTGGTTCTGCTCATCTCACTCAGCATCAGTTCATGCAAATCATTCCAGGCTTCCCTGAATTCCCATTCCTCCTAGTTTCTAATAGAACAATAGTGTTTCATCACATACATATACCACAGTTTGTTAAGCCATTCCCCAATTGATGGCCATTCCTTCAGCTTCCATTTCTTTGCCCCTACAGATAGAGCTACTATGAACATTTTTTGTACAGGTAATGGTTTTTGCCCTTTTTCATAATTTCTTGAAGGTATAGACCCAGTAGTGGTAGTGCTGGATCAAAGGGTATGCACATTTTTGTTGCCCTTTGGGCTTAATTCCAAATTGCTCTCCAGAAAGTTTGGATGAGTTCACAGCTCCACCAGCAATGTATTAGTGTCCCAGATTTCCCATATCCCTTCCAACATTGATTATTGTCCTTTCTGACCATATTGGCCAGTGTGAAAGGTGTGAGGTGGTAGCTCAGAGATGTTTTAATTTGTATTTCTCTAATAATTAGTGATTTAGAGCAATTTTTCAGATGACTATGGATTGCTTTGATTTCTTCATCTGTAAATTGTCTTTGCATATCCTTTGACCATTTGGCAATTGGGGAATGGCTTGTCTTTTTTTTTAATTTGACTTAGTTCTCTGTATATTTAGAGATGAGTCCTTTGTCAGAAATACTAGTCATAAAAATTGTTTCTCAATTTACTACATTTCTTTCTTGGTTCCAGTGGTTTTGTCTGTGCAAAAAGCTTTTTTAATTTAATGTAATCAAAATTATCTAGTTTATTTTTAATAGTGTTCTCCATTTCTTCCTTGGTCATAAACTGTTTCCCTTTCCATAAATCTCTAAGGCAAACTATTCTTCATTCTCCTAGTTTGCTTATAATATTGTTTTTATGTCTAGATCCTGTATCCATTTTGATCTTATCTTGGTATAGGGTGTGAGGTGTTGGTCTAATCCAATTTCTTTCATACTAACTCCCAATTTTCCTAACATTTTTTATCAAAGAGAGAAGTTTTATCCCAGAGAAAGTTTTTATCCCAATAGCTGGACTCTTTGGGTTTATCAGACAGCAGATAACTATAATCAATTCCTTCTATTGCACCTATTCTATTCCATTGATCCACCACTCTATTTGTTAGCCAGTTTTGATGACTAATGCTTTATAATATACTTTTAGATGTGGTAGGGCTAAGCCACCTACTTTTGTACTTTTCTTCATTAAATCCCTGGAGATTCTGGACTTTTTATTTCTCAATATGAATTTACTTACAATTTTTTTCTGACTCATTAAAGGAATTTTTGGAATTTTGATTTGTAGGGCACTAAACAAGTAGTTTAATTTTGATAGAATTGTTATTTTTATTATATTAACTTGACCTATCCATGAGCAGTTGATATTTTCCCAGTTATTTAGGTCTGATTTTATTTGTGTGAGAAGTATTTTGTAATTGTTTTGAAAAAGTTTCTGAGTCTACCTTGGCAGGTATTTTCTATTATCTGAAGTTACTTTGAATGGTATTTCTCTTTACAGCTCTTTCTGCTGCATGTTGCTAGTCATGTATAGAAATGTTGAGGATTTATGAGAGTTTATTTTATATCCTGTGACTTTGCTAAAGTTGCTAATTATTTCTAGTAGTTTTTTTAGATGATATTTTTGGGATTCTCAAGGTATACCATCATGTCATCTACCAAGTGTGAGAGTTTTGTCTCTTCCTTCCCTATTCTAATTCCTTTGATTTCTTCTTCTTCTCTTATTGCTGAAGCTAACATTTTAAATACAATATTGAATAGTAGTAGTGATAATGGACATCCTTGTTTCACCCCTAATCTTATTGGGAATGCCTCTAGCCTTTCCCCATTGCATATAATGCTTGTTGATGGTTTCGGATAGATACTGTTTACTATTCCAAGGAACAATCCATTTATTCCTATACTCTCTAGTGCTTTTAGTGGCAATGGGTGCTTTTTAAAGCATCTATTGATATAATCATATGATTTCCTGATAGGTTTGTTATTGATATAATTAATTATACTAATTGTTTTCCTAATATTGAACCAACCCTGCATTCCTGGGATAAATCCTACTTGGTCATAGTGTATTATCCTAGTGATAACTTGTTGAAATCATTTTGCTAAGATTTTATTTAAGATTTTTGCATCTATATTCATTAGGGAGATAAGTCTATAATTTTCTTTCTCTGTTTTAACTCTTCCTGGTTTAGGTATCAGCACCATATTGGTGTCAAAGAAAGAGTTAGGCAGAGTTCCATCTTCAGCTATTTTTCTGAAGAATTTATTTAGAATTGGAACCAATTGTTCCTTAAATGTTTGATAGAATTCACTTGTAAATCCATCTGATCCTGATTTTGGTTCATATATAAAGAATTTTTGGATGAGGAAATTCTCTTTATCAAGGTAGATTGGAAGCTTCTCTATAATTTACAATCTAAGAAAGTGGCCTAGAACAATTAAATTTAAGACTTGCCCAGGATCACATAGCCAAAAATGTATCTTGAACCCATATCCTGATTCTAAAGCTTGACCTTTACACCTTTATCCACTATCCCATGCTACATCTCATGAACATCAAATAAGACAATTGTTATAAATAAATGAAAAGAAAAACCTGCTAGAGTGAGAGAAAATTGTACATTTTATTCACAAACCTTGCAAGATACACCTTATAAGGTATGGGCACTTCACCTAGGGGTGAAGCATGAATTAGTCTTCAAAGTCAGGTAATTTATGGTCTTCAGAAACTCTTTCCCCTCCCTCTTGGATGTTCATAGGTTCTCATAGTATGAATTACAATCTAAAAGGTCCACCTATTCCACGATATGCTCCTAATTTGATCCCCCCCATTCATGATATGCTAAAGAACCCCAATAGTCACAGGGGGTGTGTGGTCTCAGTAGCATTAGGTCAAGATCTCTAGGTCACTCTTGACCAGCTGAGAACTGGTTTGGGGTTTGGTATCCTTGGAATGGGATTAGGATAACTCTTTCAGTCTTGTGATTGTCTGGGCCATTCCCTTTGTAAAGGATTCCCTAAGGGCTCCCCTCCACACCCTGTGAAGACCAACACCCTACATTTCTCACAACAATTAAAATTAAAAACAGAAAACAGACATGTGACTGAGTTAATAATAACAGCTCAGTAGGTATTGATGATTACTCAAATTACTAGGATGTTTGCCTGTTAAGTTTTGGCATTCTACCATGGTTGCATAAAAAAAAAACTCCCACAAATACTACAGAGTGTAGTTTCCATTGACTATCCCACAATTGAAGGTGTGGCACCATTGTCCATCATTTACTACACATAACAAAGATTAACTCTGCATATTCAATATCTCTCCTAGTTAATAGCATCAACTAGTTGTACAGCACCAAAGTACAAAGTACATTGAATTAGCTTTATGCACATTAAATTTTGCTGAATAGCTCAGTGGCTAGATGGTATTGTAAAGTCTCTCAGACAAAAATTCTGTGTTTGGAGTTCTAGTATGATGATTTCATCTACTTTCCTTCATCTATATCAGGATTCCAGTATTTGGGAAATTAAACAGGAAAAGCATTAGAGTTCTGCCTGACTATGTGAGGAGCCTTTTCAGAGATACTTCCCAGACAATTTACAAGTTCTTGAAAAATTTTTTTTTCCTGGCTTCATGGCCTTTTTCTTCCATTATTTTAGAACTTTAATTCCAGATGAACTCTTTATGAGTACAGGCTTGTACCATTTTATGGGAATTGTTCTTCCTCTCAAAACAGTACCTCACATTTATAATAGAAATTTGTCTGATGATTTTTCTCTCGATTAGTATCATTTTAAATTTAATATTTTTAGATGAGCAAAAATCCACCTTTATTCTTCCCTGATCCTCTAATTGTGAAAGAAAAATAAAACCCCTCTTATAAAATTGTGTAGTCAAACAAAGCAAAATTCCTCATTGGTCATGTATTTTTTAAAAAAAAGTCTCATTTAGTATTCTGAGTCACCTTGTTATCAAGAGGTGGGTAATCTGTTATATTATTTTGTTGTGTTGTTGTTCAGTCAAATTTGACTGTTCATGACTCAATTTAGAGTTTTCTTGAAAAAAATACCACAGTGGTTTGTCATTTCTTTCTCTAGCTTATTTTATAGATTAGAAATCTGGGACCAAGGGAGTTAAGTGACTTGCCCAAGTCTTTGAGGTTAGATGTGAACTCAAATCTTCCTGACTCCAGACCCCCAGGTACTGTATCCACTGCTATCTAACTGCCCCACTATTCAGTTCTCTGTAATTGTAGTTACTCAATAAACTGGTCACAGTTGAGTGCCTTAAAGTTGTTTGATTTTACACTATTGTTACCTTCATATAAATTGTTCCCTGGTTCTGCTCAATTCATTTAAAATCAATTAATAAAAATTAATAAATTAATAAAATCAATAAATTATTAATAATAAAATAATAAATTAATAAAAATTAATAAAAATTAATTAAAAGTCTTCTCTGAAACCATTTTCTTCATCATTTCTTGAAGTAGCACAATAGTATTACATCACATTTATCCACTAAAACCTATCCAACCATTTCCTAATTCATGGATATCCCTTCAATCTCCAATTATTTGCTCATGAAAAAAGACCCTGAAGTCTTTTTGTACACCCTTAATTAGAGTTTGTTTTTGTTTAGGATTAATCCCCCCCCCCCCTTAACAAATCCTACCTTCAATTGCCCATACTTCCTTCTTCACTTTCTTTTCTATTTTTCCTCTTGAGAAAAATGGATTTCTGCACTCAATTCTGTGTACTTCCCTTCTAGGACCAGTACAGATCAAAACAAGGTTTAGATGTTAGCTGTTCTCTTCAACCCTTCCTTTGTATTTGCATAAACTAATTTGGGCACCCTGTTTATGTGGAATAATTTTCCCCAGCTTTCTTCTCCCCCCCCCCCAAACAATATATGCCTGTTTCATTTTCATTCTTTTATAAAGATCTTCAAGACAAAACAAAATCACTCAGGCTCTTCCTCATGATAGCAGCTCAGTGGGATGTATATGTATTATTTCCTAATATTAGAATGTAAGCAGTTTATTTTTTAAATTTCTTTTAGATGATATTGATGTTTGCCTATTTATGTTTCTCTTGACTCCTGGATTTGCACTTCAAAGTTTGTACATAACTCCAATCTTTTTTCTTCAAGAACACCTGAAAGTCCTATAACTCATTGATAATCTTTTTTTTAATCTATAGGATTATGTCAATTTTTCTGGGTGTACATATATTTATATTTAGCTATAAATATATACCTAGCTATAATCCTATTATATTTTGCCTTCTGGAATGTCATATTCTAAGATCTTTATTCCTTTATAGTAGCGACTGCTAAATAATGTGTGCTACTAACTGATTACTTGATTTCTTTCTGGATATTTGCAGTATTTTTTCTTTGACTTGGAAGCTCTCAATTTTGGCTATAAGGTTCTTGAGTATTTTTATTTCACAGTTTCACACATTTATTTCACATATTCCTTTTATTTCCACTTTGTTCTCTGATTCTAAGAGATTTGGGCAGTTTTGTTTCATGATTTCTTGAAATATAATATCTAGGTTCTTCTTTTGGACATGATTTTTAGGAAGCCCAGTGACACTTATATTTTCTTTCCTTGATCCATTTTCTGTGAGTTGTTATACCTTTTCATTTTCTTCTTTTTTCCTCCTAATCTTTTGATGTTGTTTTTAATAGTTCTTGTTGTTTCATGAAGTCATTAACTTCTGTTTGATCTATTCTAATTTTCAGTGAATGTGTTGTTTATGCAAGGTTTCATTGTTGTGTCACATTGTTAATTCCTATTCTACTTCTTTCTTCCATCTCATTCCTCCCTCCTTTTCTCTTTCAGCTATTTCATTTTTCTTATAAAAATATTTTTTTCCAACTCTTGCCTCATCTTTTCCAGGAATTCTAGTTGAATTTGTGCCTAACCTGTGTTTTCTTTTGAGGCTTTGCTTGAACATTGGACTTATTTTCTTCTGGTTTTGTATCTTGAGCAACCTTATCACCATGTTAACTTTTTATGGTGGGATTATTTTCTTTGCTCATTGTTATTGCCTTCTTCCTCACTTCAGACTTTATGTTAGAGTCATATTCTATCATCTTCTGGAGTAAATGTCTGGGGACCTTGCTTCCTTGGATGTATTGAATGCTGTATTAGTGGACAGCTCCAGTGGACAGCTTAAGCTGGGAACTTGCCAGATTTTAATGCTCCCAAAGAGGTCTGATATGGGGCAGTCTTCTCACTTCTCCACTACCCCTGCCTACTCTTTCTGAACTTTGAAAGTTCTTGTACTAGATTTGGGTCTAGATAACAAGCATATATAGGCTTATTCCCTTTGTAGTTTTAGTATTCTTTGCTGAAGCTGGTCAATCAGCTAGAAAGCTCTGCTCATTCACAGTGACAGAATTCTAGATGCCCCTTTGATCTGGGATTGCTGACCTGGTTGTTCTTTTGTGGGCTATAGACTAGGTTAGATACTCATCTCCACTCTTGGGATGGAATCTGATCCTGCATCCTGTACAAAATCAAGGTGGCATGGGTCTGAGACTGTATCTTGATTTTGTGCTTTTTCAGTCCCTTGGTAATGGAATATTCATGTATTATTACATGATGGCTAGACTCTGTTCCTATATCCACAAACTTCTGTCTCTCTGTGCTGACCTGACCTGAGCTGAAAAATAACTTTTTCTTTTTCACTGTAACCTTTTTTTGGCATTTCCTGATTTTTTTTTTTTTTTTTTGCATTTTCTAGATCTGATTGGAAAGTTATATTGTCGGGAGGGAGGTTCTGTATACTTGTTTTCCATTTTGACTCTGTCCTCCCAAATAACAGTTCTTTTTGATTTTATTTGTTCAAAATCATTTCAAGTCGATTTCATGTAATTACAATTACCTGATTTATCTTTTGTGATTGCCTTTACCCCCTTTTTAGTTAAGAACTCCCCCCCCCAGACTCAGCTGTTAAAGAAAATTGATGAGTTGCTTTTCTAATATATTTTTGAGGTGTGATCTTAAATGTTCAGGCTTTCTTCATTTTGACCTTGTTTCAATGGCCATGAAGGCAGTTGAAACAGATGTTATGGTTTGATCCAACACTGAAGACACCAAGGTCATCCACTACCACTAGCTGCTTATAAATTACAGTGAGGCATAGTAGATGGAGAACTGAGATATGTAAACAGAAATCTAACATTCATGTGATTGTTTCCCACAAGGAATTTCTAGGGACTGGAAGTTATCTGACCTTTATTTTTTACTTGAAGAAAGGAGGGTAATATATCATCTCCCCTAAATTTCTCCTACAAAGCCTCATTGTCATATTGAGGTGATCCTTAATTCTCAAAAGCTATACCTTGTATTCAAAACTCTAACAAATGCAACTCAGCTGTAAAAGTTATGATTCTAGGCTCAGCAACATAAACCATATATTTTTCATCTGAAAACTAGCCAAACTTAGCTTAAAGGGACTCAACAATAACTTTCTGCAGGGTGATGATTTTTTGTTGTTGTTTTTCTACAAAGTCACCAAAGCCAACTCTCTGGTTTGGTGGATGTTCTACCCAGATTACTACAATCTCAGGTCACTAAAGTAGCAAATGGACTGCCCAATATCCTCTGTGTTTCAGAAATAGTTCGTGTAATATTTCTAGGTAGAGATAGAAATCATGCAAGTTTTTAGAAACTCAATAAAAGAATCATTTTCACTTTTACAATGAAGAAAAACCAGCTAAAGTAATACTCTGTGGTATGTGAATCCTTATAGTTAAGCAAAGTGAAGGGGCAGGACTGATATGATTAAGTAGCTATCATAATATAGTATAGCATAATATAATAACAATAATAATGATTAGCTGACACACTATATCATTTAAGACACAACTCTGTAAATGACAGGGTTTTGGTGTTTTTACTTTATCTAATTTAATTGGCATAGGTAATACCTAGGGATAAAAATATTTCAACAAAAACTGTACAATCCTATGAAGTAATCAGTGATATGTGTAAAATTATCCCCTTTTTAAAGGTAAGAAAACTGAGACTCAAAGAGTTTAGCTGACTTACCCAGAGATGCAAAGCTTGCAAGTGTGAAAGAGAGGATTTGAATCCAGGTCTTTTGAGCTCCTAGTCCAATGGTCTGTCTACTATATCAATTTTTATCAGACATATTTAATTATAATAATGCTTCATAGCCATCTAGTGAGAAGCAGTATGACACAACAAATAGAGCCAACCTCGAAGTTAAGAAGAGGTTAGTTCAGATCTTACCTCTGACATATACTGGTTGTATGAGCCCAGTCCATGAATATTGTTTACCTTTCAGAAGTCTAAGAGTATTAATTGCAGAACAAGTGCCAGCTTTTATTGGTAGAAGGAGTTTCCTCACTGATAAAACCAATGACATATCCCAAACCAAAGAAATTTGTGTGATGCTTCAAAGAGCTATCAAATGTATTATTTTGTTTTATATTCAGAATATCCTTATAAAATAAGCAGGAGATTGACAGAGAAGGAAACTGAGGCACATAATTTAAAAAATTGTCATGAAACTATTTAACTAGTATTAAGGGATGTAAAGAATCCCCTCAATTTGTCTTTTTTTTGAGTTGCCATATTTTCCAGAAACACTGGACCCAGACTTTGCAGAAGACTTTGAATATGTCAAAGATGGAGCTTCCTGAGAGGTGACAAAAATTGTCATTTATATCTCAACTTGGACTCCCTGTGTATCCTTAGGAGTCAAGAGAGTCACCAGTCAGTCTACACTAGACTAAGAAACTGCTTGTGTTGGAGCAGCTAGGTTGTGCAGTGGATAGAGCGCTGGCCCTGGACTCAGGAGGACCTGAGTTAAAAAAAAAAAAAGAAACTACTTGTGTAACTGGGACCCTTAAGGATAAGTAGACCATCATCTTTTCATGGTCTAGCAGTTCCCAAGTGAAATGAATGCTGCTTTTGACATTGCCTTACTCCTCCCCTCCTGGAGAAGTTTTGTCCTTTTCCCACCTTAACTGCACCTTCCCCCTTTCCATCCCATTCCCCTTAAGGAGAAGATCTCTATAACTTCCTCCTCCTTTTATCTTGTAGTAAAAATATGCAAACTTCTTCATGGAACACTTTCCTCTGGTTTTGGGTTCCACTTGCAAGTTGATTTCTCTTTGTAATAAATCTAATTTCAACACAATGTCTCAGACTTGTGATGTCTTTTCGGTTGACACTAGTAAGTGGCAAAGCTTCAATTACAATCTAAATTTCTTCATTTTTCAACTCTACTCTTATTGGACAAATGAATGACCCAGAATGTTTCCAGGTTAGTGATCTGCTTAGCTTTATTTTTGAGAAAGAGATTTCTGCAGCTCTGTCATAATGAACCCCATCCTACCTTGGGTAACGCCTCTTTTCCAACTGCATTGATTTAACAATCAGGGGTCAGTATAGTCACCAGCTAGAGAATAATTCCCTGCCTCTATTTCTAGGTTGTGTGGCATTGTTATACACCCTTCCTAAAACCAGCTCAAATCCCTGTATATAAGGATAGCATTCATTATCTCTCTTTTCCCTACAGCACCCCTGTGAAGATGATAGGCATAGCTATAATTATCTTCATTTTGCAAATGCACAGAGAGGTCCAGTGACATAGACAACATCACAAAAGGAGGAGTACAGCCCAGACTAGTATCTAGATGTCCAGTTTTTAGGAGTATTCTGTTCCTAAATTCAAAGGTCATAATCAACTAAAAGTACAGGAAAATAACTTCTGGATTTTTGTGTTAAATATCTTAAGAACTATATTACATTTATGAATTGTTTTAATTTTTAACTGCTGTACTCTGTTATACCTTTATAATGGTGGAACTGACTAGATAACCCCCATTGTGTAGGAACAATTCTCCTTTACAATTGGACTGTACAGTTTCTGACAGATTATGTAATAATTTTCATTGTCCTCAGTTGTCTGAGAATAAAAAAACATTTTATTCTAAACGTTAAGGCTGCATACACTATAATCTGATCTTTTGATGAAGCAAAGAAAACCCGATTTATTTTTAGAAAATGAACTTACTTATAAGTTTTAATTTGGATTCAGTGTATTTAATTCTGCTTTCATATAATTCAGCAAAATTCTCATATATGTCCCCATTCCATGTGCAGCTTTATGGTTATACATTGATATGTCATACCATTTAGTACACTGTATTTTGGGGACTAATTCACAAAGTGGTTGCTATTGATTCTTTCTTACAAGAAAAAAATCTTAAAGCCTCCTCTTCTTTTCTCTCTGTAACAGTTTTCTTGACTCAAAACTCCCCCTTCTTCCCACCCATTAGGCTTTCAAGAAGCATTTATTTATCTTGCTTGTTTTGGGGTGAAAAGTCAAAATATCTTATCTGTAATCTCCAGCCCTGGTAGAACAACTGAGATTTTTCTATTTTAGGTACTGTTTATATTACTGTTATCTGCCTGAAGACTGAAGGATACAATTGTCATTTCTAATCTGGTTTCACCTCTGACTCTCCAGAATTCTTTTCCAACTCTATGCCAGAGGCCATTTTCCATGATGTGACCTCTGTCTCCTATTGTGATCTTGTCCTATGGAACCTACATTGGAGGAAATACCCATGCCAGTTACCATGTTCACTTTTAAGCCTGCCCAATCTCTGACTTCTTTTCCACCTTTCTTTGACCCATCCCCATGCTTTTGAGCTCCCTTTTATGTTATCTTTGTCTTCTCCTGTTAGAATGTAACCTCCTAGAAGATAGGAAATGCCTATATATCCTCTGCACCACCTACCTGCCCCAATAACCACACTATTATACATTAAATAAAAAGTCTGATTGATTAGTCATTTCATAGAGAGATAGGCAAAGGGAATGGTGGAGATGGTTTCATGTTGAGCCTCAATAGATTGTTTTCCAGCCCCTGTTTATTTTCTTTAAATGTCACCATGACTGAAGATCAAGAGACTAGATCAAATTGTCTTCATTTAACTTATGTACACTAAAAAATATAGCCAGAGAAGAATAATTGTCTTCCTGAAAAGCATTAAATTTTTTGAGCTTAATTACTGGAATTTTACATTTAAGAGACAACATACATACATAACTTAACAAATTTATATCAGTTGTTATTGAGGAAGCAGAAGCAAGGCTTCAATGGGAAGAAAATGGAATCTGAAGAGAATAGATCTTTGTATAAGGAACTAAATACACTAAAATTCTCAAATGATTTTTCTGACAATTATAGTCTACTGATGCTTTCCTTATTGTGTTCTTGTGAAGTTGATCTTTTGTAGTCAAATGTAAAACTTTACATTTATGCTCAATGTATTTATATCTTTATTAAGTTCAGTCTGTGGTTTTAGCCTGCCAACTTCAATCAATACATAAACTTTTGTAAAGGCATTTGCTATACACTGGGCATTCACAAAGAGGCAACAGACAGTCCCTGCCCTCAAGGAGCTCACAATCTATTGGGGGACACAGCAAACAAATATTTGCAAACAAACTTAATGCAGGATAAATAGGAAATAATTAACAGGGCACTAGAATTAAAAGGAGATTGGGAAAGACTTTCTCTGAAAGATGGGATTCTAGTTGAGATTCAAAGGAAGCCAGGGAAGCTAGGTGGCACAGTGAATACAGTACCAGCCCCAGAGTCAGAAAAAGCAGAATTCTCAGGCAATGTTACCCTGGGCAATCACTTAACTCTGTTTGCCTTGGTTTCTCATCTGTAAAATGAGTGAGAAAGAAATGGCAAATCATTCTAGTATCTCTGTCACAAAAACCTCAAAGGGGGCCACAAAATATCAAACATGACTGAAACATCAAAAACAACATCAAAGGAAGCCAGAGAAGCTAGTAGGCAGAGATGAGGAAGGAGAGAATTCTAGGCATGGGGAGATCCTTTTAAGTTTTGATTTTGTTATCTACTGTGTTAGCTATCCCTTCCCAGTTGTGTCATCTGCAAATGGGATGAGCAGAGCATGTCTGCCTTTATTTATGTTATTTATTAGATAGTTATACTACATAGGACCAAGCACAGGTTCCCTGAGGTCCTCCCATGGAGATCTCCTTTCATGTTGTTATTGAATCATTAAAAATAATTTTTAATGTCATCTAACCAGCTTTGAGTCTTATTAATTTTAATATCAACTAAACTGTACCTCTTCATCTTTGCCACAATAATATCAGAAGCTTTGCTAAAATCTAGGTAAATAAATGATACCCACAGAAATCCTCTCAGTTGTAAGTTTATTCACTTGTCAAAAAATATTAGGCTCGTCTGGCATTACCACTCCCTGATGAAGCCAATTTGACTCTTTGTAATCACTGATTCCATTTTTAGATGTTCACTAACAAGATCTTTAATGATCCATTCCAGAATTTTTCCAGGAATCACAGTCAAGTTCACTTGCATATAATTTGCAATTTTTATTCTTTTCCCATTTACAGAAATGCTTATTTGCTCTTCTCCAAAGTTATTGCATCTCTTAAATTTTTTAATGATTTTTCCAAATATCACTGACGATAGTTCAGCAAATCACATTTTCCAGTTCTTTCAATACCCAAGAATACAGTTCATCTGGGGTGGATGACTTAAATTTATCAAAGACAACCAACTCCTCTCTCACTACTTTCTTTCTTTTCTTGACTATTGATTCCCTGTTAGACATTTTTGCATGTTTGTTCAGGAAACAATCATTTTCTCCTTGACAGAGAAAACAAATAGTTGAATAGTTATACCTTCTCCAGTTTTCAGTTATTATCCCATTTACCCCAGGCAAGGGTCCTATTATCCTTCTTCTAAAATTATATATTTCCCCAATATAGCTAAAAAAACCAATGACCAATCTTTTTGTGTTATCATTTGCTTCCCTTCCCAGGTTAATTTCATTCTGTTTTAGTATTCCTGAACTTATTTTTACAGAACTATGCCTATTATAATTGTCTATTACTTGATCTTGTTTTCATTTCTCTTTCTTTCTTTCTTTCTTTCTTTCTTTCTTTCTTTCTTTCTTTCTTTCTTTCTTTCTTTCTTTCGGTTTTTGCAAGGCAAATGGGGTTAAGTGACTTGCCCAAGGCCACACAGTTAGGTAATTATTAAATGTCTGAGGCTGGATTTGAACTCAGATACTCCTGACTCCAGGGCCAATGCTCGATCCATTGCACCACCTAGCTTCCCCTGTCATTTCCTTTTAAAATCTAAGTTGGTTGGTGAGTTCCTATGCATACAAAGCAATCTCTTCAAACAAATCACATTTTTCCTTTTTCTTTTACCGCCCCCTCCCTTTTTTTTGCCTTTTCATGTGTCTCTTGAACCTCATGTTTGATGTCCAGATTTTCTATTTAGCTCTGGTCTTTTCATCAGGAATTTTTGGAGTTCTTCCATTTCGTTAAATGTCCATCTTTTTCCCTGGAAGAGAAGGCTCAGCTTTGCAGGATGGTGGATTCTTGGCTGCATTCCAAGCTCCCTTGCTCTTCAAAATATCTTGTTCCAGGCCCTTGGATCCCTTAATGTTGATGCAGCCAGGTCCTGCATAATCCTTACTGTGGCTCCTTGATATTTAAATCATTTCTTTCTGGCTACTTGAAGGATTTTCTCTTTTATCTGATAGTTCTAGAATTTGGCCACAACATTCCTTGGTGTTTTCATTTTAGGATCTTTTTTCCTGGAGGGGATCAATGTATTCTTTTAATAACTACTTTGCCCTCTGGTTCCATGATATCAGGGCAGTTTTCCATCACTAGATCCTGTAATATTAAGTCCAGGCTTTTTTTCTCTTCAATGTTTTCAGGAAGTCCAATGATTTTCAGGTTGCCCCTCCTCAACCTATTCTCGAGGTCAGTGGTTTTGCTGATGAGGTATTTTACATTTTCTTCTAATTTTTTGATTTTGTTTAACAGGCTCTTGCTGTCTCATGAAGTCATTAGTTTCTGCAGACTCCGTTTTTTTTTTTAGGGAGGAGTTTTCTTGATTATCCTTTTGAAACTCCTTTTCCAATTGGTTAATTCTACTTTTGAAAGAGCTTTCCATTTGACCAATTGATGCTTTGAGAGAATTATTTTCATTTTGCATTTGCCCAATTGAGGATCTGAGAGAATTATTCTCATTTTGTATTTGTCCAAGGATTTGTTTTCTTGTTGCAAGGTATTAATTGTCTCTCCCCAATTTTCCAGTTGATTTTTAAACTCCTTCCTTATTTCTTCAAGGAAGTCTTTCTGTGCTGGAGACCAGCTTATATTCTACTCAGAGGTTCTGGGACTCTTTGAGTTAGGGTCTTTTTCTTCCAAGAATTTTTCTATGGCTCCACCTTTCCACTGACCCTTCTTCATTTTGCTAAGACCTTGAATTGGGGAGGGGCTGGTTCACAGGGGTTTGGTGTTGGGATCCCCAGAGGCTTTACTCACTGAGTGCAATTTCTCTGGATGGCCAGTAGGAGGTTCTGGTTGCTTTCTCTGGAGTCTCTGTGTTCTTGATTGAGGCCTTCTTAACTTGAAGGGAGAGGTTGAAGCTATTGAATCGTTTTGCCTTCAATTAATGGTGGACTCTAGCCTGGGGTGAGGTCATCCCTCTCCCTATTGTCAGTTGGGCTAGTTCTTCTGCTCACACAGCTGTGCCTGAGATAGAAATAGTCTGCAATTGTTTGTTCTGGGAAGAGGCTTCAGCTGCAATGGAGCATGGACTCAGAGTTCCTCAGATCAGAGGAGCCCAGGGATGGTGTTCACATCTCTCCTGCACCAGAACTCTTCCCCCAGCCCTGTTGGCAAACTCCAGAGGGTCAGCGCCAACATCAGTGCCTCTGCTCCATAGTTGACTCAAGCCCCCAAGGTCTAGCCCCATCAATGATCAAGCAGGTCCATCTCTCGGGCCCTCAGGCTCCCAGGCTCCAATTCAGCCACTAATCTGGCTGATCTGGGACTGATCTAACCTCTGCCTCCCTCTGCTCCCTGATTCACCCTCCTCCAACTCACCCAAAGCTACAGAAGACAAATCCTGAGGTAGATGTTGCTTTGACTGGCTTTTCTTTCTGGGTTTTGTGGGTCGGATTTTTGTTCAGAGGTTTGTTTCATATCATAGATGGGGAAAGATCAGGAGACTTTAGAACTGTGCATGTCTTCTCTCTGCCATCTTGGCTGGAAGTCCACATTTTTCCTTTTTTAATAGAATTATTTCTATTTTTAACTTCAGAATTTCATTCTTGAGCATCTTCTATCCCTTATGACATGACTTTCCCTGGAGCATTTTAATCATAGAATTCTCTTTTTTAAAAAAATTTATTTATTTTTCAATTTAAAATCCTTTCTTCCTACCTCTACCTTCTTTCTATTAAAAATAAAAGAAAAAAAATTGAACTCTGTAAAATAGCATATTCGAGTCTATCAAAGTCAGGTATCCATTTAGAGTTTATTTTAATATATGATGTATGGTGTTGGTCTAGAGTTAGCTTCAGCCAGGCTATTTTGCAGGTATTTATTTTTTTGAATAGTGAGTTCTTATTCCGGCATCTGGGGTTTGGCTACAGAGTGCATTTCATTCTAGATGTTGATTACCTAGTTTCTTCTATTGATTGATCTTCCAGTTTCCTTTCTTTCTTGTTTTGGTTATCTATTCTTTTATTCTTATTTTTCTCTTGAATTAAAATTTTTCATGGATCAACAATTAAGCATGCATTACATGCTGGGCAATATTAAATACAAGAGATGCAATCCCTCCCCACCTTTCCCAATATTCTTTTCACTCAAGGGACTTACAACCTATTGGAAGGACACAAAATTTATACATACTAGTAATTATAAAATAAAAAGTAAATTATTGACATGAATTCATTTTTTTATTTTTCTGCTATCTTGACTCTTCTCCTTTGGGTACTTTATAGCATATCAAGGATTTTCTTCAACTGTGGTATTCAGAATTCAACATTCATCTTTTTAAAAGATTTGCAATTTTTAAAATAGTATTTATATATTCTTGTCAGATTTCATATTTATTTGTTTATTTTTATTAATGATTTTATTTGAGTTTTACAATTTTTCCCCAATCTTGCTTCCCTCCCCACCCCCCACAGGAGGCAATTCGCCAGTCTTTACATTGTTTCTATGGTATACATTGATCCAAATTGAGTGTGATGAGAGAGAAATCATATCCTTAAGGAAGAAACAAAAAGTATAAGATAACAAGATCAGACAATAAGATACATGGTTTTTTTTCTTAAATTAAGTGGAATAGTTCTTGAACTTTGTTTAAACTCCATGGCTCTTTATCTAGATACAAATGGTATTCTCCATTGCAGACAGCCCAAAATTATCCCTGATTGTTGTACTGATGGAATGAGCAAGTCCATCAAGGTTGAACATCACCCCCATGTTGCTGTTAGGGTGTACAGTGTTTTTCTGGTTCTGCTCATCTCACTCAGCATCAGTTCATGCAAATCTCTCCAGGCTTCCCTGAATTCCTGTCCCTCTTGGTTTTTAATAGAACAATACTGTTCCATGACATACATAAATCACAGTTTGTTAAGCCATTCCCCAATTGAAGGACATTTACTTGATTTCTAATTCTTTGCCACCACAAACAGGGCTGCTATGAATATTTTTGTACAAACGATGTTTTTACCCTTTTTCATCAACTTTTCAGGGTATAGACCCAGTAATGGTATTGCTGGATCAAAGGGCATGCTCATTTTTGTTGCCCTTTGGGCATAGTTCCAAATTTCTCTCCAGAAAGGATGGATGAGTTCACAGATCCACCAACAGTGTAATAGTGTTCCAGATTTCCCACAACCCTTCCAACAATGATCATTATCATTTCTGGTCATGTTGGGCAGTCTGAGAGGTGTGAGGTGGTACCTCAGATAAGCTTTAATTTGCATTTCTCTAATAATTAATGATTTAGAGCAGTTTTTCATATGGCTATGGATTGCTTTGATTTCCTCATCTGTAAATTGCCTTTGTACATCCTTTGTCCATTTGTCAATTGGGGAATGGCTTTTTGTTTTAAAAATATGACTCAGTTCTCTGTATATCTTATAAATGAGTCCTTAGTCAGAATAATTAGTTTTAAAGATTGTTTCCCAATTTACTACATTTCTTTTGATCTTGGTTACAGTGGTTTTATCTGTGCAAAAGTTTTTTAATTTAATGTAATTGAAATCATCTAGTTTGTTTTTGGTGATGTTCTCCATCTCTTCCTTAGTCACAAACTGCTTCCCCTTCCTTTAGATCTGACAGGTAAACTAGTCCTTGATCTTCTAATTTGCTTATAGTATTATTTTTTTATGTCTAAATCCTGGAACCATTTGGATCCTTTCTTGGTAAAGGGTGTGAGGTGTTGGTCTAATCTAAGTTTCTTCCATACTAACTTCCAATTTTCCCAGCAGTTTTTATCAAAGAGAGTTTTTATCCCAATAGCTGAACTCTTTGGGTTTATCAAACAGCAGATTAATATAATCATTTCCTGCTAATGCACCTAGTCTATTGCACTGGTCCACCACTCTATTTCTTAGCCAATACCAAAGAGTTTTGATTACTGATGCTTTATAATATAATATAATTTTAGATCAGGTAGGGCTAAGCTCCCTTCCTTTGTACTTTTTTTTCATTATATTCCTGGAAATTCTTGACCTTTTATTTCTCCATATGAATTTACTTACAACTTTTTCTAATTCATTAAAAGTACTTTTTTGGAATTTTGATTGGTAGGGCACTAAACAGGTAGTTTAGTTTTGGTAGAATTGTCATTTTTTTTTTTTATTATATTAGCTCTACCTTTCCATGAGCAGTTGATATTTGCCCAGTTATTTAGATCTGATTTAATTTGTGTGAGAAGTGTTTTATAATTGTTTCAAAAAATTTCTGAGTCTGCCTTGGCAAGTAAACTCCCAGGTATTTTATATTGTCTGAGGTTACTTTGAATGGGATTTCTCTTTCTAGTTCTTCCTGCTGTATTTCGTATTTATTTTTAATGATCTTTTTAAAAATTGAGTTCCAAGTTCTTTTTTCCCTCCATCCTATCTTTACCCATGGAAAAGCAAGCAACATATCAATTATATATGTGGAATCAGGCAAAAGCATATTTCCTTATTAGCCATGTTGTAAAAAAAAAACCAAAGAAAGTAAGAAAGGTATATTTTAAACTGCACTCAGAGTTTATTAATTTTGTCCCTGGAGGTAGATAGTGCTTTTCATCATGATTCCTTTGGCATTATTTTGATTCATTGTATTAATCAGAATAATTATGCTTTACACAATTGATCATCATTACAATATTGTTATTGTGTACAGCCATCTCCTAGTTCTGCTCACTTTACTTTGCATCAATGCAAATAGATCTTTCCAAATATTTTTCTGTTTAAAATAAATTTATTTATTTATTTTTGAATTTTACAATTTTTGCCCAAATCTTGCTTCCCTCCCCCACCCCCACAGAAGGAAGTCTGTTAGTCTTTACATTGTTTCCATGCTAGACATTGGTCTAAATTGAATGTATTGAGAGAGGAATCATATCCTTAAGGAAAAAAAATATAAAAAATCAACAAGATTTCATAATAAGATAACAGTTTTTTTAAAAATTAAAGGTAATAGTCTTTGGTCTTTGTTCAAACATCACAATTCCTTCACTGAATACAGATGGTATTCTCCATTGCAGATACCTCAAAATTACCCCTGATTGTTTAACTCATGAAATGAACAATTCCATGAAAGCTGATCATCAACCCCATGTTGCTGATATGGTTTACAATGTTCTTTTGGTTCTGCTCATTTCACTCAGCATCAGTTCATGCAAATCCTTCCATGCTTCTCTTAATTCCCACCCCTCCTGGTTTGTAATAGAACAATAATGTCCTATAATGTACATATACCATAATTTTTTCAGCCATTACCCCAATTGATGGACATTCAGTCAATTTCCAATTCTTTGCTACCACAAATAGAGCTGCTATGAATATTTTTGTACGAGTGATGTTTTACCCTTTTTCATGATCTCTTCAGGGTATAGTCCCAGTAGCGGTATTGCTGGATTAAAGGGTATGCACATTTTTATTGCCCTTTGGGGATAATTCCAAATTGCTCTCCAGAAAGTGTGGATCAATTCACAGCTCCATCAACAATGCATTAGTGTCTAAGATTTCCCACATCCTTTCCAACATTGATCATTGTCCTTTCTGGTCATATTGGCTAGTTTCAGAGGTGTGAGATGGTACCTCAGAGATGCTTTAATTTGCATTTATCTAATAAGCAATGATTTAGAGCAATTTTTCATATGATTTTCTCATCTGTATATTGCCTTTGTATATCCTTTGACCATTTGTCAATTGGTATGGCTTTTTTAAAAAATAAATTTGACCCAGTTCTCTATATATTTTAGAAATGAGTCCTTTGTCAGAAATGCTAGTTGTAAAAACTGTTTCCCAATTTACTGCATTTCTTTTGATCTTAGTTACAGTGGTATTATCTGTGCAAAAGTTTTTTTAATTTAATGTAATCAAAATTATCTAGTTTGTTTTTAATGATATTCTCCATCTCTTCCTTGGTCATAAACTGCTTCCCTTTGCATAAATCTGGTAGGTAAACTATTCCTTGATCTCCTAGTTTGCTTATAATATTGTCTTTTATATCTAAACCCTGTATCCATTTAGATATCTTAGAATAAAGTGTAAGATGTTGGTGCAATCTGAGTTTATGCCATACTAACTTCCAATTTTCCCAACAGTTTTTTTTTGCTCACTGTTTATTAAATTCCTCAAGCTTTGTAAGGGAAATGATAAAGGAAGATTGCATCCAAATATTCATACATAACTATATCCCTTTGCTTCTTTTTTTTGTGTCATAGTAGGAATTTATTTTTTTTTATTTTTTTAATTTATTTTTTATTCTCATTTTGTACAAATGTTTTTCTTTACATTAATAAAATATACTTGTTTACAAGTAAACAAAATACCCCTCCCCCCATGAATATAGATAGACTTGCTTGGGCAAAAAAGTAAAGGGGGGACAAAAAATTAAAATAAAAAAAAACCAATAGTAATAATTGTAGGTATGGCCAGGTGGTGCAATGGACGAAGCACCAGCCCTGGAGCCACGAGCACCTGAGTCCATATGCAGCCTCATAAACCCAATAATCACCCAGCCATGTGACATGCAAGCCCCCCATCCCCACTGCCCTGCAAAAACCAAAAAGAAGGAAAAAAAAAAAGAAAGACCCAAAATAAAATAAAATAAAATAGTAATGATAGTAGGGGTGGCTGGGTGGCGGACAGAGCATTGGCCCTTGAGCCAGGAGCACCTGGGTCCGAATCCGGCCCCAGACACCCAATGATCACCCTGCTATGTGGCCCCAGGCAGGCCACCCAGCCCCACTTGCCCTGCACCCTCCCCCAAATAATAATAACAAAAAATGTGTTTCAGTCTTTGTTCCAACACTATCAACTCTGTCGTGAGTGGATCACATTCTTTATGATAAGTCCATCACAAAAGTTACTTCCATATTTTTCCAACATTGCCATTGCTGATTGCAACTCCCTCCTTTCTTATTTCTCCACTACCATGTACTATCTTTTCTCTCTCCTTTCACTCTGACTCTGCTGTAGGGTTGCTGAGTGGCACAGCAGACAGATCCCTGGTCCCAGGGCCAAGAAGCCCTGAGCCCCCATACCACCCCTTAGGCCCAGAATCCACCTGGCCCTATGGTCCTGGGCAGGCCATCCAATCCCAGCCCCTTGCAAGAAGTAAAAAAAGAAAATGTGTTATATCTGACCACTCTCCCCCCATGGTCCATCCTCTCCTCCTTTATTTACATCCCCACCCCTTCCCCCAGCTCCTCCCCTCCTTCTTACTCCAGTTGTCTATACTCCATTGAGTATATTTGCTGTTTCTTCTCCTAGCCATCTCTAATGAGAGCAAAGGTTCCCTCATTCCCCCTTGCCTCCCTCCTTCCATATCATTGCAATAGCTCATTGTAATAAAAAAAAAATCTTATTATGTGAAATAGCTTGGACTATTCCCCCTCTCCTTTTTCTTTCTCCCATTCCATTTCCCTTTTTTTCTTATTGACTTCATTTTTACACCATATTTTATCTTCGAATTCAGCTTTCTCCTGTGCTTCAACTATAAAAGCTCCCTCTACCTGCTCTATTAACTCAGATGGTTCATATGAATATTATCACTATCATTTTTCTATATATGCAGTTCATCCTCATTAAGTCCCTCATATTCCCCGCCCCCCCTCCTCCAATCTCCATGCATCATCTGAGTCCTGTATCTGAAGATCAAACCTTCTGTTCAGCTCTGGCCATTCCAAAAGGAACCTTTGAAATTCCCCTGGTTCATTGAAAGTCCATCTTTTTCCCTGGAAGAGGACATTCAGCCTTGCTGGGTAGTTCATTCTTGGTTGCATTCTAAGCTCTTTTGCCTTCTGGTATATTGTATTCCAAGCCCTACAAGCTTCCAATGTAGCTGCTGCTAAGTCCTGTGTGATCCTGACTGCAGCTCCACGATATTTGAACTGTGTCCTTCTGGCTGCTTGTAATATTTTCTCTTTGACTTGGGAGTTCTGGAACTTGGCTATAATATTGCTGAGGGTTGGTTTTTTTAGGATCTCTTTCTCTGGGGGATCGGTGGATTCTCTCCATTTGTATTTTGCCCTCTGCTTCTAGAATATCAGGGCAATTTTCCTGTAGTAATTCTTTGAAAATGATGTCAAGGCTCTTTTCCTGATCATGACTTTCAGGTATTCCAATAATTTTCAAGTTATCTTTCCTAAGTCTGTTTTCCATATCAGTTGTTTTCTCAATGAAATATTTCACATTTTCTTCTAATTTTTCAATTTTTTGGTTTTGAAGTATTGATTCCTGATTTCTGGTAAATTCATCAATCTCCCTGACTTCTATTCTTTGTCTGAAGGATTTATTCTCCTCAGAGAATTTTCTTATCTCTTTTTCCATCTGGCCAATTTTGCTTTTTAAAGCATTCTTCTCCTCAATAACTTTTTGAACTGTTTTATCCATTTGACCTAAGCTGTTTTTTAGCATGCTATTTTCTTCAGCATTTTTTTGGATTTCCTTGACTAAGCTGCTGACTTCATTTTCATGTTTTTCCTGCATCTCTCTCCTTTCTTTTCCCAGTTTTTCTTCTAACTCCCTCATTTGATTTGCAAAGTCTTTTTTGAGCTCTATCATAGCCTGATCCCAATTTCTGTTTTGCTTGGAGTCTTTAGATGCAGGAGCTTGTGCTTCCTCATCTTCAGACTGAGTATTTTGATCCTTCTTGGGCTCATTTGCAAAATATTTCTCAATGGTCTTCCTCCTGTTTCTTTGTTTGTTCATTTTCCCAGCCTAAGCCTGTTTTTTGGGGGTGCTTCCTGAGCTTTTGGGACATTCCCACAAGGGTCTCAGTGTGTGAGGCTCTGTCCTCCCTCCTGGTCTGTGAATGACCATAAGCACCCCCCTCTGCCACGGGGCTGACGTGGGGGGGGGGGGGCCCTGCTGTTCTGAATGTGGTCAGAGCTCCAGAGTCCTGTTCCAGGGGCAGAGGACAGAGCTCTGCAGTCTCTCTTCACTCCCCTCCCTCAGCTCAATGGGCTCATGCCCTGGGGGCTCCTGCTTACTGGCTCCACCTGCTTCTGTTTCCTGGTCTAGGCTGTCAAAAGACCAAGCTGCTGGCTGTGTGCCCTGAGGGCTGGGCTTCACGTGCTAGCTCTGGCAGAGGTCCCCTGCTGTTCCCCCACTTTGTGCCGGAGCTCCCCTGGGTGCAACTCAGGAGACTCTCCAGCTACTGTGAGCTGAGGCTCCCAGTGCCCTGGGGCTGCCTCCAGGAGGCTGAAGTTCTTTGGCTCTGGTGGGCCACCCCTCCAGCCCCGGGGAGCAGAGTCTTTCTGCTCTTTTCCAGGTTACCTTGAGTAGGAGAACTGCCTCACTGGGTCCCTTTGTGGGTTCTGTCTCTCGAAAGTTTAGTTAGAGTCCTTAGTTTATGAGTTTTTATCAGAGAGCTCCTAAGACTCGATCCTTTCATGTCGCCTTCTTGGCTCCACCCCTCCCTTTTCTTTCCAACAGTTTTTATTGAAGAGAGTTTTTATCCCCAAAGCTGGACTCTTTGGGTTTATCAAACAGCAGATTACTATAATCATTTCCTGCTCTTGCACCTAGTCTATTCCACTGATCCATTACTCTATTTCTCATTTATTTATTTATTAAATATTTTATTTGAGTTTTACAATTTTCCCCCAATCTTACTCACCCCCCCATGGAAAGCAATCTGTCAGTCTTTACTTTGTTTCCATGTTGTACATTGATCCAAATTCAGTGTGATGAGAGAGAAATCATATCCCTAAGGAAGAAGCAAAAAGTCTAAGAGATAACAAGATCAGACAATTAGCTATCTGTTTTTTTTAAATTAAATGGAATAGTCCTTGAACTTTTTTCAAATTCGACGGCTCTTCATCTGGATACAGATGGTATTCTCCATTGCAGACAGTCCAAAATTGTCCCTGATTGTTGCACTGATGGAATGAGTGAGTCCATCAAGGTTGAACATTGCCCCCATGTTGCTGTTAGGGTATACAGTGTTTTTCTGGTTCTGCTCATCTTTCTCAACATCATTTCATGCAAATCCCTCTAGGCTTCTCTGAATTCCTGCCCTCCTGGTTTCTAATAGAACAATAGTGTTCCATGACATACATATACTACATTTTGCTAAGCCATTCCCCAACTGAAGGACATTTACTTTATTTCCAATTCTTTGCCACCACAAACAGGGCTGCTATGAATATTCTTGTACAAGTGATGTTTTTACCCTTTTTCTTCATCTCTCTTCAGAGTATAGACCCAGTAGTGCTATTGTTGGGTCAAAGGGTATGCTAATTTTATTATTATTATTATTTTTTTAATTTTTAGGATTTTGCAAGGCAAATGGGGTTAAGTGGCTTGCCCAAGGCTGCACAGCTAGGTAATTATTAAGTGTCTGAGGCCAGATTTGAACTCAGGTACTCCTGACTCCAGGGCCGGTGCTCTATCCACTACGCCACCTAGCCACCCCAGGTATGCTCACTTTTGTTGCCCTTTGGACACACTACTCTGTTTCTTAGGCAATACTAGACAGTTTTTTCTAAGGTTTTTGCAAGGCAAATGGGGTTAAGTGGCTTGCCCAAGGCCACACAGCTAGGTAATTATTAAGTGTCTTAGACTGGATTTGAACCTAAGTACTTCTGACTCCAAGGCCAGTGCTCCACTATTCCACCTAGCTACCCCAATACTATACATTACTGGACAATATTAGACAGTTTTGTTGACTAATGCTTTATGGTTTAATTTTAGATCTGGTAGGGCTAGGCCATCTTCTTTTGCTCTCTTTTTCATTAAATCCTTGGAGATTCTGGACTCTTTATTTCTCCATATGAATTTACTTGATTTTTTTCTAACTCATTAGGTTTTTTTTTATTTTGATTGGTAGGGCACTAAATAAGTAGTTTAATTTTGGTAGAATTGTCATTTTTATTATATTAGCTTGGCTTATCCATGAGCAGTTGATATTTGTCCATTTTTTAAAAACTGATGTGAGAGATTTATTTGTAGATGTTTTCATAGAATTTCTGAGTCTGCCTTGGCAGGTAGACTCTCAAGCATTTTATATTGTCTGAAGTTATTTTGAATGGGATTTCTCTTTCTAGTTCTTGGCTGCTGTACCTTGCTATTAATATATAGAAATGCCGAAGATTTATGAGGGTTTATTATATATTCTGTAACTTTCCTGAAGTTCCTAATTGTTTCTAGTTAGTTATACAGATGAGTTTTTAATAATTCTCTAGGTATACCATCATGTCATCTGCGAGTTTTGTCTCTACCTTCCCAATTCTAATTCCTTCAATTTTTTTCCTCTTCTTTTATTGCTGAAGCTAAGATTTCTAATACAACATTGAACATTAGTGGTGATAACAGGCATCCTTGTTTTACTCCTGATCTCATTGGGAATGCTTCTAGCTTATCCCCGTTATATATAATGCTTGTTGATGCTTTCAGATAAACACTGCTTATCATTCTCAGGAACAATGCATTTATTCCTATGCTGTCTAGTGTTTTTAGTAGGAATGAGTGTTATATTTTGTCAGCATGTATTGATATAATTATATGATTTCTGATAGGATGATGATGATGATGATGATTTTAAGGTTTTTGCAAGGCAAATGAGGTTAAGTGACTTGCCCAAGGCCACACAGCTATGTAATTATTAAATGTCTGAGACCGGATTTGAATCCAGGTACTCCTGACTCCAGGGCCAGTGCTTTATCCACTGCTCCACCTAGCCACCCCTGATAGGTTTATTATTAATAAAGTTAATTAAACTTTCATTTTTTCTAATATTGAACCAACTCTGAATTCCTGGGATAAATCTTACTTGGTCATAATGTATTATCCTAATGATAACTAACTATAACTGTTTTTCTAAGATTTTATTTAAGATTTTTGCTTTGATATTCACTAGGGAGATAGGTCCATAATTTTCTTTCTCTGTTTTAACTCTTCTTGGTTTAGGTATCAGCACCATATTGGTGTCATAGAATGAGTTAGGTAGCTTTCTGTACTCACATTTTTTGCTAAGAGTTTATATAGAATTGGAACCAAGTGCTACTTAAATGTTTGATAGAATTCACTTGTGGATCCATCTGACCCTGGAGATTTGTTCTTAGGGAGTTCAGTAATGGCTTGTTGAATTTCCGTTTCTGAGATAAGTTATTTAGGTATTTAATTTCCTCTTCATTTAACCTGGGCAACTTATATTTTGTAATTATTCATCAATTTTACTTAGATTATCAAATTTATTGGCATAGAGTTGGGCAAAATAATTCTGAATTATTACTTTGATTTCCTCTTCATTGGTGATGAGTTCACCTTTTTCATTTATGATAATAGCAATTTGGTTTTCTTCTTTCTTTTTAAAAATCAATTAACCAGCAGTTTCTCAATTTTCTTGTTTTTTTTCATAAAACCACCTCTTGGTTTTATTTATTGGTACAATTGTTTTCATGCTTTTGGATTTTATTAATTTATCCTTTAATTTTTGGAATTTCTAATTTGGTATTTAATTGCAGGGGGTTTTAATTTGTTCTTTCTCTAATTTTTTAGTTGCATATTTAGTTCATTGATTTCCTCTTTTTCTAATTTATTCATGAAAACCTTTAAAGATATAATATATCCACTGACAGCCATATTGAGTGTGTCCCATAAGTTTTGGTGTTATTTTATTATTGTCATTATCTAGGATGAAATCATTTTTTTTATAATTTGTTATTTGATCCACTCATTCTTTAAAATCAGGTTATTTAGTTTCCATTTAGTTTTAATTCTATATCTCCCTTGCCCAATATTGCAGGTGGGTTTTATTGCATTATGATGTGAGAAAGATGTATTCACTATTTCTGCATTTCTGCATTTGATTATAAGGTTTTTAATGCCCTAATACATGGTCAATTTTTGTGTAATTGCCATGTACTGTAGAAAAAAAGTATATTCTTTTCTGTCCCCATTCAATTTCCTCTTGGCTAGGCTTTCTAAGAATCTATTTACCTCCTAAACTTCCTTCTTGTTTATTTTATGGTTAGATTTATCTAAATCTGGGAGTGGGAGGTTGAGGTCTCCCACTAGTAGAATTTTGATGCCTATGTCTTCTTGTAACTCCTTCAATTTCTCCTCTAAGAATTTTGATGCTATACCATTGAGTGCATACATATTTACTATTGAAATTACTTTATTGTTTATGGTACTTTTTAGGAGGATATAGTTTCCTTCCTTATCTCTTTTAATGATATCTATTTTTGCAGCTGCTTTGTGTGAGATAAGGATTGCTACCCCTGCTTTTTTTTCACTTCAGCTGAAGCAAAATATATTTTGTTCCAACCTCTTGCCTTTACTCCATATGTATCTCTCTGCTTCAAAAGAGTTTCTTCTGAGCAGCATATTTTAGGATTCTGGTTTTTAATCCACTCTTCTATTCACTTACATTTTAAGGAAGAGTTCATCCCATTCACATTCAAAGTAATAATTACCAACTCTTTATTGCCCTCCATGCTATCTTCCCTCTGTTTGTATTCCCCCCTTTTTACACTTTATCCATATTCCCTAGTATTTTTTTTCTGAATACCTCCACCTTCAGTGTGTTTGCCCTCCTATATTCAATCCCCCTCTCCTTTCTTTTCCCTTTCTGTTTTGTCCCTTCTTCCTTCCCTTCCTTCTGCTAGTTCCTCTTTAATTCATCCCTCCCCTTTACCCCTTTTAATACTTGAAAGGTAAGATAAGTTTCTTAACTTAATTGAGTGTATGTATGTTAACTTTAAGCCAAATCTGATGACAGTAAGATTCAGGCAGTTCTCACCTCCTCCCTTGAAATAGGTCCTTTGTACCCCTTAATGTAATGAGATTTAACCCATTTAATCTCTTCCAACCTCCCATCTCCTTACTGTCCCCTTTTTAAGGAATTGTTTTTAAATCATTCTGAGTCACAAAAATGTCATGAGTGTCCATCACTTCTGGATAGGTATATTCTCTCTAATAGAGTTATAATTGTCAAGAGTTATGAGAATCTTTCTCCCAGGTGGGGATATAGCCAGCCTCATCTTATTGGATAGCGGTTTTTTTTCTTTAACTCCCCTTTTTTCTTTTTGCCTTTTCATGTGTCTCTTGAGTTTCCTGTTTGAAGTCAAATTTTTTCATTTAGCTCTGGTCTTTTTATCAAGAAATGTTGGAAGTCTTCCATTTTGTTAAATGCCAATCTTTTCCCCTGGAAGAAAGGGCCCAGTATTGCTGCATAGCGGATTTTTGCCTGCTTCCTTGCTCTTAGCAATTTTTCATTCCAGGCCCTTCAATCCTTTAATGTTGATGCAGCCAGGTCCTGCATAATCCTTACCGTGGCTGCTTGGTATTTAAATTATTTCTTTCTGGCTGCTTGCAGGATTTTCTCTTTTATCTGATAGTTTTGGAATTTGACCACATTATTCCTTGGTATTTTCATTTTAGGAGCTTTTTCTGGAGGGGATCAATTTATTCTTTCAATAACTATTTTGTCCTCTGGTTCCATGATATCAGGGCAGTCTTCCCTCACTAAATCCTGCAATATTAAGTTTAGACATTTTTATCTCTTCAATATTTTCAGGAAGACCAATAGTTCTTAGATTATCTCTCCTTGATCTTGTCTCAAGGTCAGTGGTTTTCCTGATCAGGTATTTTACATTTAATTCTATATCTTTAATTTTTACTTTTTTTTTTTTTTAACAGATTCTTGTTGTATCATGAAGTCTTTAGTTTCCACAAATTTCATTCAGTTTTTTTAGAGAAGAATTTTCATCATTTACTTTTTCCAACTCCTTTTCCTATTGGTCAATTCTAGTTTTGAAAGTTTTCCATTTGCCCAAGTGTAGTTTTTAAAGAATTGTTTTCTTTTTGCATTTGCCCAGTTGAGGATTTGAGAGAATTATTTTCTTTCTGTTTGTGTCCAATTGTATTTTCAAAGGGTTTGTTTTCTTGTTGCAAGGTGTTAATTTTCTCTTGAGTTTCGTTCTTTTCCCATTTTTTGCAATTGATTTTTAAACTCCTTCCTGATTCCTTCTATGAAGCCTTTCTGGGCTGGAGACCAATTCATAATCTCCTCAGAAGGTCTAGATCTCTCTGAGTTAGCATCTGGGCTTCTAGGTATTTTTCTATGGACTCCCATTTCTGCTGGCCTTTCTTCATTTTTCTAGGATCTTGTGTTTGGGGAGGGGCTGACTCACAGTGGTTTGGTATAGAAATCCCTAGAGGCTTTGCTCACTGGGTTTAGTATCTCCAAGTGGGCCTGCCAGTAGGGGGTGCTGGTTGCTTTCTCTAGAGTGTCTGTGGCCTTGATCCAAGGCCCTCTCCCTAGGCCTGGAGCAAGTGAGGGGCAGCAGCAGGGTCTGAATTATTCTTGAACAATGTGTTCTGGGCCCTGGGACGAGCATGTTAATCTCGCTTTCAGATGAGGGAGCTTTGCTGCCCACACCTGAGCCTAAGGGGGCGGAAGGGCTGTTACTGTGTTTGTTCTGGGAAGAAGACTCTACTGAAAGTATGGAACTCATGCTTGGAGATGAGCTGATGGAATGTGCAACAGCACTCTGCAACTCTCTGTGCTGAGGTTCCCCAGACCTCCTCTCCCATGACCAAAGCCTCCTTGGCCTTGGACTGTGGCTCCCATGGAAAAGCCTCCAAGGCTGATCTTAGGTTAGTCTGGCTCTCACCCCACCCCTTCTGGCTCTCTGCTCTCTGCTCTTTGCCCCCAGTTCACCTACGATTCCAGGAGACAGACCTTTTGATTGATATTCTTCTCCTAGCTTCTCTTTTTGGGTTTTGTTCATAGGATTTCTGTTAAGAGGTTTCTTTCATGTTTTTTTTTGAGGGAAAACCAGGAGACCTTACCTCAGTGCCTGTCTTCTGTCTGCCATCTTGGCCAGAAGTCCCCCAAGTTTTTCTGAAACCATTCTGCTTGCTATTTTTTACAGCACAATTGATTACATTACAAGCTTATACCACAACTTATTTAGCCATTTCCCAATAGAGGGCTAGTTCCTTAATTTTTCATTCTTTGCTAACACAAAAGAACTGCTATAAGTATTTTTGTATAGACAAGACCTTTTTATTTTGGGATCTCGACCCATTTTATTCCTGTGTCAAAGGGTATACACAGTTTTATATCCCTTTGAACATAGTTTCTAATTGTTCTTCAGGGTGGCTGGACCAGTTCACTACTCCACCAATAGTTCATTCACAACTCCTCCAACATTTGTCTTTTCTGATGGGTGTGAGATGCTAACTCAGAGTTGTTTTTATTTGCATTTCTCTAATCAACATATTTAGAGCATTTTTTAATAACACTATAAATAGTTTTTAAATCTTTGAAGTTTATCTATTTATAACCTTTGACTATCAATTCCAGAATGACTTATTTTAATTTTTTTTTATAAATTTGACTTGGTTTACCATATAATTTGAAAATGAGAAAATGTATCAGAGAAAATTTCTGCAAAAATGTTTTATATTAATTCATTGTCTTTTAGGAAAATATAGTTTCCCTGATTGGGTCTCTTTTAAGGTCTTTTAATTAGATCTATTTTTGCTTTATCTTTGTCAGAGATCATGATTGCTATTCTTGCATTTTTTTGCTTCAGTTGAAATATTATAGATTCTGCTCTGATCTATCTAGTTCTTCATCAGTATCAAATCATATTATGATTCTGTTTGTAGTATAGTTTGAGATCCACTACAACTAAGTTTCCTCTCTTATTTTTTTACCCATTATTTCACTTGAGATTCATGACCTCCTTCTCTCCAGGTTAATTTTGTAATTTTTTCTAGTTCTATAAAATAATCCTTTGTGAATTTGGTATAGCACTGAAAAAATAAACTGATTTAAGTAGTATGGCCTTTTTCATATTGCCTCAGACTTTGTTTTTAAGTCATTCAGTCATATTCAGTTCTTTGCGACCCTATAGTACTAATACTATTTTGTTCTAACTGTACTAGTAGTAGTTTTAATAAGATACTATTAATAACAATGACTATCATTTATGTTGTGTTTTAAGGTTTATAATGTGATGTCTATGTTAATTCAGTTAATCACTTCGCAATTTTTTCCCCCCTTCTTTTTCATTCCTTGTCTCCCACTATTCTTCAGGTTCTTGCCAAAGACTTCATAATTTTGGATAATACTTATTATATCCTTTCTCTCAGTATCATTTTTGCCTGATTAGAAGTTGATATTACTTCTAATTTCTTGGTAGTTTTTGATTATGTCTAGGTTTCTGAATTTTTTTTAGGTTTTTTTTTTTTTTTGCAAGGCAAATGGGGTTAAGTGGTTTGCTCAAGACCACAAAGCTAGGTAATTATTAAGTGTCTGAGGTCTGATTTGAACTCAGGTACTCCTGACTTCAGGACTGGTGCTTTATCCACTGTGCCACCTCACTGCCCTTCTGAATTATTTTTACCAGGTCAATAAATATCTACCTCAGTATCCTTAAGGAAGGAATCAGTATTACTTTTTAAAAATTCATTTGAGCATTTCAAGAGTATTTCTCACTTGATAACTACTGTGGCTTTAATATATTACTTTCAGCTCCCTCCTTTTTCAGGGAGAGCCTCAATTCTATTTTTGAGATTCAATTGTATAGCTATCCTCTTTCTTCCCTGTTTCCTTTGTGTAATACATTTCTATTACCTAACATTCTGACAATAACAAAGTCTTTCCTTCACTCCATCAGTTTTGCCCATTAAATTCTCAATTCTGCCTCCTTGAGGATCTCCCCAACAATACAGAAGGTGGAGAGACAACCCTTGAATGCCTTAATCTTTTGTTCTAGGAAGGCTATCATCCCATATTTTGGAGCACAAATGACAGTAAGTTGGTGTAGCCAGAATATAAACATTGAACAATCATTGAAAATTTCAATAAAATGGTAGACTTGGAATCAGGAGGACTTGAATTTGAATCTTACCTCACACACTTACTTTATTTTTGATCTGGACAAGTTGTCCAACCTCTCCGAACTAATTTCCTTATCTGGAGGATAATAGTAGTATCAAAATTACAAGATTGTGTGAGGATTCCAGAAGACTATATATATATATATATATATATATGTATATATATATATATACACACACACACATATATATATATGTGTGTGTGTGTGTGTGTGTGTGTGTATACATATATATATATATATCACTTTGTCATTTGCTATGATGAAGAGAATGAAGATGATATCACTACATAATTTCTCTTACTTTCTGTAATTGTTATGGATAGGTTACTCAAAATCTCACTTTTAATCTTAACAAAGTAGAAATTTGAGAACTTCAACATTTTTTTGTTTCTGAACTGCTCATTATATTCTGTTTTTTCATCAAGAGGACTAGGATGGGGGCAGCTAGGTGGTGTAGTGGATAGAGTACTGGCCCTGGAGTCAAGAGTACCTGAGTTCAAATCCGGCCTCATACACCTAATAATTACCTAGCCGTGTGACCTTGGGCAAGCCACTTAACCCCATTTGCCTTGCAAAAACCTAAAAAAAAGAGGGCTAGGAGGAACTCATTTGATTGGGGTTCCTGAGTCAATCTCTCCTGCCATTTTTATTGTTCATTTTTCATTCTTGAAGAGGAACAATTGCATCATGAAGGTGATGTCTTAACTTGCACATTAATTATATTTAAGTGAGGCAGAGCTGTGCAAAGTTGTCAGCTTTACTCTCTCCTCCAGAGTCATAGATGTCCAGCAATAAGACAAAAGATTACTGGCAATGACCATTTCAGAGATGCAATCAAGTCTCAAACAATGACTTTCCTCCTTGTAATCAACTTTTGAGCCTAAGAATTCCTGTGATGATTTACTTCAACCAAAATCTTCAATCCTTTTAATTTCTAAGTACTCCTCCACACATTCTATCCAAACTAATATCTTTGAAATTGTTTGAGAAGTGAAGAATTGGAACTGAAGAGCCAGAGTTGGGAACAGAGGAAAGTATATGTGTGTATATATATGTATGTATATATATATATATATATATATATATATATATATATGTATATATATATATATATATATATATGTAAAATACTCTTATAATTATCCCTTCTCTCTTCAGTTTGGGATGCACTGAATCATACAACTTTTGTGGAATAGAGAAAGGGTAATGTGGTCAGAGGACTTTAGAACTAAAGAACAAATGCTTCTATCACTCCTCCAATTTACATAGGAGAAAACTTAGGTCCAGGTAACTTATTCAAGGTTACATAGACATTTGAGAGCAGAGTCAGAACTTCTTAGCTTAGAGTTCCTTCTACTATACAACACTCCTTCCTACCAGGTGAAGAGACTATCTCTCTTCCTTAAAAATGAGATTTGGTATTTAAATACATTAAGAGATTTGGGGAGTGAAGTCTCTAGCAGCCTACATGTACTGAGTTTTTTCTTATCAGTGGTAGCTTTATTCAAGCAATATCTATAAATTATGAAGGTCATAGAAATCTAGTGGTTTGATCTTTCTATGGCCAATCAATTGAAGGCAGGAGTGGGGCAATTTGTTGTATATCCTGGGAACAATTTATTGTTTATCCTTCAGGAAAGGAACTCTCTTGGGGAGTTCTTAGCACATAGGATTTGTACATTCAGGCTTCTATTCAAGACTTTCTGATGATAAGAACAGAAGTATAATAGAAATGCTATCTAAGAAGCAGTGGGCAAAGTGTCAAGTGACTGAAAGGAGGATGTAAGAGAAGGGAGAGAATGTGTCAAAACTTAAGAGAGGAGAATCTTGGGAGGGAGTTGAATTTAATATTACTAATAATAACCTCAAAGGGGCGGCTAGGTCACGTATTGGATAAAGCACCAGCCTTGGAGTCAGGAGTACCTGGGTTCAAATCCAGTCTCAGATAGTTAATAATTACCTAGCTGTGTGGCCTTGGGCAAGCCACTTAACCCCATTTGCCTTGTAACCCCCCCCAAAAAAAAACAACCTATAATAACCTCCAGCATAATTACATAATCATAGTAATTTCAAGCATCTATAACAAGAGCTGAAAGCAGAATTCCTCATACTTTGTATGCGAAAAGTGACCCTTCCCAAATGTTCTGATTTTAGGCTTTTCAGGGTGTGAAAATTTAGAATTAACATATGAATATGTTCCGGGTTCTTATTGTCCTTCAAATGCATTGTTTCTTTAAAGGCCACTTCAGGAGGCAAGGAGGTCAGACAGGATGGCCCATGACTCTCCAGTAAGTCTAAATTTGAAAGTCTCCTTATTTCTAAACTTCTCCTTTATTCTAACAGACAGAAGGTGGTCCACAAGATCTTTCTGCTGTTGTTGACATTCTGGGGTGCCCCTCTTTGTGCAGAATAAGCACATTGTTATTATTATTTTTTATAAGACCCAAGCTAAAGTTGGTTGTTGATTGACAGGGGTTGGGCTATAGAGATAATTTTCTTCACTAATAGAGTACCAGGAATAACTGGGGCTTACAAAAATCTAAGTAACTGGGGTAGGTTGGAGATAAGGAATTCCAGCTGGAACTCTACTATCTCCAAATAGAACAATATTCTCAAATTTCCCTTCCTTTACATAAATAAATTAGATTTCCATTGTGATTAAATGCTCTGAGGTAAACCCAAATTCTACTTCAAATTCCAACAATCATTTCTGATATTAGAAGTCCCACTTTTTGAAGGTTGATCTTCTTTTAAAAAAATTATTTATCTATTTTCATGCATATGCACATGTATATTTTTAAGTTACAAAATTTCCTTCCACCTTCCCTTCCCACCCCCCTCCCCTCAGTGGTGAACAGTCAAGTTAACATTGTACAAACATATTTTGTAACATGTTTACAGATTAGTTATTTTTGGTATGAAGAACTAAGGGAAAGAGATACATAAGAGATAATTTTTATAAAGTGTTCATCAGATTTTAAAGGTATTTTTTAATGTGTGTTTGTTTTGTTTTTCTTCCTCTGGATGGGGATAATATTGTCCACAGCCGGTCTAATACAGTTGACCCAGCTCTCTGAACTGCTGAGAGGAGCTGCTTCCATCAAGGTTGATCATCTCACAATGCTGTTGATGTGAACATTATTCTCTTTATTGAAGGTTGATTTTCAACCTTTGAAGGTGTAATGTTCCTAGAAAATACCATGAAAATGAAAAAAACCCCACAGATGTTGATATATTGAACCTATGAGAAATAAAGGATTAGGTTCTAAGTCAAATACAAAGGAAAATATTATCTAAATCCAGATAAAAGAATTGATATGACTCTGAATACAGATCAAAGCACACTTTTCTTACTTATTTGATTCTTTTTATGTGGGAAACAATCTTTACAGCAAGTACCTTTAATAAAGACTTCATTTCTAAAATTAATAGAGAACTGAGTCAAATTTATAATAACACAAGTCATCCCCCAACTGATAAATGGCCAAAGGACATGAATAGGCAGTTTTCAGATGAACTAATCAAAGCTATCTAGAAACATATGAAGAAGTGCTCCAAAGCACTTTTGATTAGAGAAATGCAGTTAAAACAACTCTAAGGTACCACCTCACTCTTTTGCTGGGATGGCTAAAAATATAATTTTCTACACAGAATTCTTTATAACAAAAAAACCTGATAATTGCTAATTTTTTCTAATACAGCAAAGAGGAAATAACCTATAAAATGCAAGGGATAGAAGAGGCAACACCTGATGGGATGGCACGTGCCAAGTGCCGTGAATTAGAAGAAAACATAGATTAAAAAAAGGGGAAAAAAAGCAACTCACCTTCTTGAATCTCTATTTTTGTTTTATTGTTTCCTTGATGAAAAGTACATGCTTACGGTGAGTCCAAGCCCCATCAGAACTTTCATCCATTGCCTGTGGAGCTCTTTGGCCATGGTGGATGATGTACAATTCCATGAATTCTTGCTCTCTAGGAGTAAGGGAGGCAGAAGTTCACTTAGGAAGAACAGGGAGAGGGTGGGAGTGACTGACTACCATATCATTTACCCAAAACTTGACCATTTTCCTACTTTTTTCAGTTCCCTTATTGTTCACTGGAAAGATTTCTTTATAGAGTGGATTCATAAGTACTTTTATGAATGCTTTCCTTCTTTTTTGTGGGTATAAAATTACACATTGTTTTTTCTCTACTGCACATAGTTATGGATATGCCTGGTTGCCAATGGCAAATGAAAATGAGATTCCTAATAAGATTTTATTAGGAACCTCATTTTCATTTGTTCACTTTTCCCCTGAAAGAGGATGTTCACTTTTGCTGGATAGTTGATTCTTGGTTGTAAGCCAAGATCTTTTGCCTTCTGGAATATCATATTCCAATCCCTACGAGCCCTTAATGTAGATGCTGCAAGATCCTGTGTAATTCTGACTATGGAGCCTTGGTAGTTGAATTGTCTATTTCTGGCAGCTTTTAGAATTTTCTCTTTGATTTTGGTGTTTTGGAATTTGACTATAATATTCCTGGAAGTTTTTCTTTTGGGATTCCTTTCAGGGGATGACTGGTGAATTCTCTCAATTTCTAATTTACACTCAGCTTCTAGGATCTCAGGGTAATTTTGCTATATTATTTCTTGAAAAATGAAGTCTAGACTCTTCTCCTGATCATGGCTTTTCAGATAGTCCAATAATTTTTAAATTATTTCTCCTGGATCTCTTTTCAAGATCGGTTGTTTTCCCAATGAGATATTTCACATTTTCTTCTAATTTTTGGCTTTTTTTTGAAGAGTTTTATTTCTTCCTGATTTCTTGCAATGTCATCAGCTTCCTTTAGTTCCATTTTGCATTTGAAGGAGTTATTTTCTTCAGAGCTTTTTTATCTCCTTTTCCAGCTGGCCACTTCTGCTTTTTAAGGTGTTCTCTCCTCATTTGCCTTTTGTTTTGCTTTTTCCATTAGGCCTAAACTGGTTTTTAAAATATAATTTTCTTCAGTATTTTTTGTTTATCTTTCACCAAGCTTTTGATTTGGTTTTCATGATTTTTCTGCATTGTTGTCATTTCTCCTCCCAATTTTTCCTCCACCTCCCTTAATTGCTTTTCAAAGTCTTTTTTGAGCTCATCCATAGTCTGAGCCCATTTTCTATTTTTCTTGGAGGTTTTGGATATAGAAGCTTCGATTTTGTCATCATCTGAGTATGTGTTTTGATCTTTAGTGGGACTAAAGTAATTCTCTATGGTCAGATCCTTCTTTTTCTGTTTTTTACTCATTTCCTCAGTCCAAGACTAATTTACAGCACTTCCAAGGCTTTGGGGGGGGGTTGGGACACCCCATTGGGATTCCTCCAAGGTCTTATGCTCTCTAGCCTGTGCTTTGATATGTAGATGGCCCAGTACTTCCCTCTGCTCTGGGACTATAAGGAAGTATCCTGCTATTTAAGTGTGGAAGCCCAAACTGCAATATCTGGGTGTAGGCAAACAGCAGGGTCCTATCCCAGGGAGAGCAGAGAAATCTCTACAGACTTCTCTTACCATCTGGGGGGTGGTGCAGGCTGCTTTCTCCTGATTCTTGTTGCAGGTTCTGTGGCTGGTACGACTCATTCCACACTCATCCAGGTGCAGCAGAGTTTTCTGTCTCCAATCTCTTAACTGTCCCTGGAACTCTCTGGAATTAATTCTCCAATTTTTGGATGAGGCATCTACTATTGTCTAGTAGAATTGCTTCACAGTGTCGTGATCAATGGTAGGGGAAGGAGACAAAGTACTGATGGTATGATCTTCCCAACTTCTTCAAATAGACCAATTCTTCCAGGGTTTAGCTATTTTAAACCTAAAAAAAGTTTCTTCAACTTTTTGCTCCTCCAAAAGGGTTGCTTCCTTTAATTCCATCAGAAAAGAGAGTTCATACCTTGATAAAGGGATCTTGGAGTAAGACCTTGTTAATGCATTAACATCCTGTTGCCTTTATTCTCTAGGATTTGGGAATTGAACAAGTAAATAGCTAAAATGAGCTTTAATTTTTACATGCATTTTCTAGAACTTGCTATCAAATAAAATTCTGAAAGAGGTGATCTGAATTATGCTTATAAACTGTATATTACTTGGATTTGAGAAATCAATTCATGACTTTGATAAATTGATAGATTTATAGATTTTTGGTATTTTATTTTTCCAATCATGTCTAGACAATTTTTAACATTCATTTTTACAAGATTCTGAGTTCCAAATTTTTCTTTCTTCCTCCCTCCTTTCCCTTGTTCCTGAATGGTAGGTAATTTGATATAGATTATACATGTGCTATCATGTGAAACTTTCCATATTAATCACAATTGTATAAAAGATATATCAAAACATAAAAAAAAATCAAATAAGTGAAAAAAGTATGCTTTGGTCTGCAGTCTATCAGTTCTTTAATCTAGCTGTGGATAGTATTTTCCTTTGTGAGTCCTTTGCATTTATCTTATATAATTGTGTTGCTGAGAAGAGCTGAGTCATTAATCACAATGTCTTCTTGGTCCTGCCCATTTTTGCATCAATTCATATAAATGTTTCCAGGTCTTTCTGAAATCTGCCTGTGGATCATTTTCTGCTATAAATAATTTTGTACATGTAGGTCCTTTCCCCTTTTTAAAATAATCTTTTTAGGAAACAGACCTAGTAGTGGCATTGTTGGATCAAAGGATAAGTTCCAAAATGTTTTTCAGAATGGTTGAATTGGTACACAGCTCCACCAACAAAGAATTATATGTCAGTTTTCCACATTTGCTTCAACATTTATCATTTTCTTTTTTTTTGTTATATTATCCAATCTGAAAGGTATGAGATGATATCTCAGAGTTGTTTTAATCTGCATTTCTCTAATCAAAAGTGCTTTGGAGCACTTCTTAATATGCTTTTAGATAGTTTTGATTTATTCTTCTGAAAATTGCCTTTTCCTATCCTTTGACCATTTATCATTTGGAGGATGGCTTCTGTTATTATAAATTTGACTAAGTTCTCTAGATCTTTTAGAAATGAAGTCTTTATTAGAGGTACTTGCTGTAAAGATCGTTTCCAGTTTTCTGCTTTCTTTCTAATCTTGGTTGCATTGCTTTTGCTTGTGCAAAAGCTTCTTAATATAATATATGCAAAATTATGTATTTTACATTTTCTAATGATCTGTATCTTTTGTTTGGTCAAAAACCTGTAACTCACTTAACTTCACCTTTAAGATGAAGTTATATATATATATATTATATAATATATATATATGTAAAACTTTGCCAGTTGGTGGTGCATATTTATTTAGTATTGCTATTACTTCATTGTCGATGTTATCTTTTGACCTCATCCAAACAAGCTCTTTAACCTCTCAAGGCTTCAGATTTCTAGACAGAAAATGGGAATAATAATAATAATAATAATAATAATAATAATAATAATAATACCTGATTTTTCTACCTGATTAGGCTTATAAGGGGAAATAGGAGATAAAGGGTGATATTGAAAAAGTAAGAAATGATCAGTTTGTGGGATGATTAATTTTAGAAACTATCTAATTTGGGGTGGCTAGGTGGCACAGCACCGGCCCTGGAGGCAGGAGTGCCTGGGTTCAAATCTGGTCTCAGACACTTAATAATGACCTAGCTGTGTGGCCTTGGGCAAGCCACTTAACCCCATTTGCCTTGCAAAAACAAAAAAGAAACTATTTAATTTAGATTTGCTTGTAGAACAACTCTGAGCCTTCAGATCTGAGAGATTTCTTCTAAACCTTCTAAAGTTTTTTTAACTTTAATATTTTTTAATTAAATTACTAAATTGCCAATTTCAAAATTATTAAGGGCAAATGGGAACTTAAGCAGGAGAGGCAGCTCAGAAGCAGCCACAAGATCACTCACCTTTATTCTGCAAACATCTCACCCACCTCAGGCTATAGGATGAGGAAGACTCATTGAGACTCCAGACACTGATGTGCATCAACACATCATTTTACAAGGTGAAACACTCTCAGTTCTGCCTCACTGAGATATGCTGGTTGTGCAGGCCTTGTGCAGTTGTATTTTTTCTGGTTGACTTTTTAAACACAGAGACTTTCCTGGTTCAAATTAATTCCCCCAAATGTTGCTTTGTCAACCCATTTGTTGTTGCAGTCACTGGCTGATTCCAGATGTACATCAATTTTTCAGTCTTTTTAAAGGCCCAATCACTATGGTAACCATATTACAGAAAATTGCTTTGTCTCCTTAAAATATCCTTCAGAAAAAGGTCATTTGGCATTAACATTTTCTGACTAAAGCCAGCAATATAAGCAGCATCAAGAATATTGTCACTACACGCTCTATTCCTGTGTGGCTTTTTAAACCATGAACATTTCAAGAAACTATCAAAACAGGACACAATATTAAGACTAGAAAAGGTTTTATTATTATAACATGTATGTGGATATGTGTTGAAAATAAAGAGGTTGATTCAGATTCCTGTGGTTTTACTATTGATTAGAGGCTGTGTTGATTCTGCCATTGTATTGCTATATTAGTCCTTTTCCCTTTTCTCGTGGGATTTGAGTCAGGGAGGAGTAATGGTAATGTAGTTGCTAATGGTAGGCTGATATTACCTTGTTCTGTCCCACTGAGCCCTGTCCAACAGTGGAATCAAGGGTGGGTTTGTGAGTCCTCAAGTGGGATGGCCAAGATAGAATCAGTACGATGCCATTCTATCTACCTTGATTGAGTCCTCAACCGGAAAGGTCTAAATCAGGAACAGGAGGTATTTGAAGCAAGAAGGTCCATTTGGGATCAATCAAATCTGAATCCAAATGGTTCATCTGGGTATGAAAGGGTTATAGAGTCCATGAAGAAACCAAGACAGATCTGCATCCAAAGTAAGGAGTCAGTAGAACCGAAGGAAGGCAGGCCAAGGAAAGGAATTCAAAGCATGTGAAGAGTCCATTATAATATGGTAGACTCACAAGCTCAGTTAGCTGGGAGCACACATTAGTTATTAAGATAGGAGTCAAGGAATCAGAACCACCTAGCCCTATCTCTTTGATGAACCTCCTGTCACCTTTGGGTGATGTCAACTTGCCTCTTTGCTCTGCCAAAGCTAAGGGCATCTGTCTTAGATGTATAGATCAATAGATAAGAGTATTTATTAGTCATTTAGCTTGAGTCAGAGTGCTATAGTAGATACTGGGTTAGGACTATGATAGAGAGTACTATAAAATAACCTATTTGAATAATGATAAACTTATAGCATTTTAGGGGAAAGGATATTGAAAGTCATATATATATATATATACATATATATATATATATATATATATATATATATAGTTCAAACATTTACTTTATAGCAAAGGAAACAGAGCCTTGGAAAAGTTAATTGACTTTTTCAGTATTGCATAGTTGGTAGCAGATAAAGGATAAAAAATCCAGGTTCCTAGTTATCCATTCCAATTATCATTCTACTCTATCTTACTATATACCTTCAGATATAGGATAGTCCTGCATTTTTTGAGTCAAAATTGGGGTAAATTTTCTAAGCAAGGCTTTTTTTTCCAATTGAGACATTTATACAAAGATTTTAAATTAGTACACAGAGTGTTATTTGTGAAATTTTTAAGCTAAAACTTTTCTAATCAGAGCCAACTAACTTAAAAAAATATTTGGGGCAAGTGGCACAATACATGCCCAATTAAGGGCATAAATGTTGGGTGATAGCAATGGGAGACCTTGGGATACTGAGAGCTTGCTCCGGAGAGATTCTCACTGGCAGGAAGGAAGCAGGAGGGAAAGACTCTCACTGAACTAAGAAGTATATTTAAAATGATGCTACGGGAGAAGGAAGCTACAGTTTGTGGCATAATGGATAGGGAACTGGACCTGGAATCAGGAAGACTTATTCATATCCAATCTCAGAATGACTAGCTATGTGATCTTGGGCAAGCCACTTAGCCTCAGTTTCCTCAACTGTAAAATGGGGGATCATATTATTCCTACCTCTCAGAGTTGTTGTGAGACTCAAGAGATAAAATTTGTTTAAAAAGTAACAACGACATAATACATGACTTGGTACATAGTAGAGATAATGTATATATTAATTCTCTCTCCTTCTCCCTTTTCCCTCCCCATTAGGTTGTTTCCTATTTTTACTGATTATTCTGACTAACTTGGTCCTAGGCTCAGTTGGGTCTAAGCTTCTGGAGGAATGAAAATGATGACAGTATCTTTTTGGACCCTGAATCAAAGTCCCAGTGACTTCGTCCTAGTTGTGACTTCACTCGTCATTGTTCTTGCCATTGTTCTTTATATTGAATTACCCATGTTGCATACATTAGATATTTTATAGCTTTACATGTTGTAGCTATACAAGTTAGTATATACAGTTTTGTGAATGAGAGCATAAAATCTTATGATATAGAAGTAGAAGAGACCTTAATAATCATTTAACCCAAGCTTCCTTTTTTAATATATACAGAAAAAGAAACAGAGACCCATTTGGTGATCTTCCATTGTCCTGTTTTCTGTAAAACTAAAAATTTTAAATACAATTTTTAATTCATAGAACAAACATTTCTGTAAAGTAGTATAATAAAAAAGATGATTGCACATGAAACTGCAATTATTATGTACAACTTGCTATTCCCTTTAATAAAGTTATCATGTAAATTTTTTCCTTTTTTTCCTTTTTTCTTCTTTTCTTCTCCCCCACCCCATCCTGGAGATGACTCTCATTAGACAAAATATGTATATTCATATATATGGATATATGTAAAATAATTCAGGTTTTTTTCCTGGATATAGATAGTGCCTTCATTTGTCCTTTGTGGTTAGTTTTGTTATTTATAATAATCAAAAAGACTTTCTAGAAAGTTATCTTTTGTGACATTTTATTTTAATGTTTATTGATTTGATCAATTATCTGAAATGATGAAATTTTTAGGACATTTTCCATGGTGTATATAGATCACAGGACAAAATACTTGAAATGAGGACAATCCTAGAAATCCAGAATGTGGAAATTGTTATGACTGTAGCTAACTTAAACTATCAGATTCTCTTCAGTGGCATTCAAAGAGTGTGGAATAGAAAGGGAAAAACAATTAAAGAAATCTCTTCTAAGGGAAATATGAGATTCTAGTATTATGGATGGACATTATATACACCTCTCCTCCCTTATTTTTGATCCAGGATGCTGATATGATATTTGATTTATGCTTTTAGTTCAATTCAGTTCAACTCAACAGACATATAGTAAGCACCTTTTAGGTGCAAAAACACTGTATTAGGTGCTGTGAGGTTAAAAATTATTTTCCAATCAAACTACCAGCATCAAGACAGACAGCATGGGTCCATTTTCTCTGTTCTTGCCAAACAAACCTATTTGTGCTCTTGCTATAGTCCACAAATGGTTCTCATATTCCACCTAAAACTGGCACTCATAAGAAAGGCTTGAGTTTTAAGAAGTTAAAAGAGAGCATGGCTGGAAGTGATTATTGATGACTACAATCCTATAATAGCTCAATTATGTTAGCAGGTGTATGGTCTTGCTCCAGTGAGATAAGGTATGAATTAGGATCACAGAATAATAGATTTGTTGCTGGAAGGGACTTTAGAAGTCACCTACCTAGTCAACCTCCTCATTTTATAGATCAGGAAACTGAGGCCAATAAAGGTTAGCTAATTTGTTCAAGGTCACATTGTTTATAAATAGCAGAGCCAGAATTTAAACTTAAATCCATTTATTTTTTCTACTATAGTACAATATCACTAAATTAAGTCCCTTCTGTCTTCTAATAAATGGCTGTTCCCTTGTTCTTAACTGTTTTTGCTCCACGTAGTTTGAGCTTCTATGAAAGCCAGAAAGACCATAGTACTACTCACTTAATAACTAGATCCCTGAACTCATACTAGACCTTTATGGTAATGCTGCACCAGGTACCTTGACCTTAAATGAGTTCTTCACTCTGTTTTCTCTTAAAAAAATTTTGGAGTGAGAACTTTGAAGGTAAGGAACCATTGCTGAACAGGAGAGGCACCTGTGTAAGTATTTACAAAATACAAAGTAATATGGTGTGGCGATGGGGGATTGAAGAGCTAGGAGGGGCATTAGTAGATTCATTTATTACTAAGGGTTAGGCACTCAATTTATGTGTAGGTTGGTCCTAAATGCTTGGAATACAAATAGAAACAAAAATATCCTTCCTGTGCACAAGTATCTTACACTCTAAGAGGAAACTGAAAAGCAGGTTGAACGTACCCATGGGGAAATGGGGTGGAGCTACAAGTTTGGAAGGTGAGGAATGAGGGCATGTCCTTAAAAGAGGTTCCCAGAAGAATCAACCAGTCAGAAAAAAGGAACTTGGGAATAGAGGGACACTACCAGTGGGAGAAGACTGGAGAGGTAGAGGGAACTTCCAAGAAGAGGAAGCTGCTGTAGAGGGGGAGACTGTTGCTGGGATATAATGGAGAAAGTATGGAAAATCAGGATCATTGTCCAGACAGGAATGAAGGAATGGAGAAGAAGGCAGGTGATTTGACCTCTGAAGGAGATTAAAGATTTTAAGAAATAGAGGTGACAAGGATGTGTGTCTCCAGGTGAGCAAAGGCAGAGAGATGGTAAGATGGGCAGTTGTGGGTGAGGAACAGCAAGGTCAGTTTGGCTGGACTGCTTTGAGAGTGAAAGGAAGAAACGTGAAGTTCTAATGGGAACATTAGCATTTTCTCATCCTCTTCCCTATTGGTCTCACAACTGCTCCTAGATGTACTGTTTCCCAAATCCCTGCTCTTTTAAACCTCCTACCCAGGGGTTTGCTGGAGTAAGCTGAAACCACCTCACAAAGGAAATTTTCAAGTTTTCAGCATGAGCATTTTCATTTCAGAAATCAGCAAATGTTACAAATCAGGGCATGATTTACTGTTTTTTTGCTTGTCCAGATTTAATAATGTGATGTAAAAAATGCACTAATTAAAATTAAACTTAAAAGTGTGTTATGTGTGTATCTTTCCCCCTAATAAAACTGCTTAAATTTTTCCCAGCTTACTGCTTCTTTTCTTGCCCTATCAGCACATGCTGAATCTCATCATTCAGGCCAACTGCCCTTCTACTATTGCTGTTCAGATTCTTTGTGACCCCATTTGGAGTTTTCTGATACTGGTTTACCATTTCCTTCTCCAATTCATTTTACAGATGAGGATTCTGAGGCAAACAGGGTTAAGAGACTTGCTCAGGGTCACACTGTCTGAGGTACCATTTGAACTCAGGAAGATGAGTCTTCCTTATTCCAGGACTGCCTTACCTCTCTATTAGTAGAGGATTTTGTTCTTTAGAATAAATTCATCAGTTTGCTTTTCTACTTTTTGTCACTTAATTGCTTCATTTTTTACTGCCCCTTATAGTTTTTAATGTCTCTTCTTTTTTCTTCAAGCCCTTAACTTTCTGCTTTTCCCCTCTGCTCTTAGCAGATGAGCTGACCACTTACTTTATTGAGAATATTCAAAACTAGACAATGGAACTTTTTCCTTGACTCAGTACTCTTTCTTAGTGAGTGGTAAGATGGTGCAGTAGTTAGAACTCTGTGGAGACAGGGAGATCTGTTTTCAAATATAGCCTCAAACATACCATCACCTCCACCTCCTTCTTCCTTATCACCTTTTTGAAGAGGAAAAAAATAGTTTTCCTCCAGTAAATGAGAAAATGTATCTTATTCCCTTCTTTGTAGAGGTGGGGAACTATGAGTTTTGAATCTTGGTTAGTTTTGCTGAACTATTTTTTTCTCTTTTTATTTTTTAACCATTGTTAAGTTGTTCAAATTTGTTCAAATTGTTCAAATTCATTAGAAGAAATAAATTTTATTAATTGTTTCTCTTCTAAAAAATTCCTTGTCAGAAGGAATGACTAGGTAGGAGAAGAAAGGGTACATTTTGAAATGAAAGTTATATAAAAACAATATGAATACAATTTTAAAAATAAAATGGCAAAGTGGCTCTCCTTTTGGTTAACATTATTCATTTAGCTTAGCAGAAATTATACTCATCTTCACTTGTGTTTCATGACCATATGAGGTATTCAACATCATTCATTTCACTTTGCTCAAATTCCTATCACCCTGAACTTTCTTGAATTCTTGGGTGGCTAGGTGGAGCAGTGGATAGAGTACCAGACCTGAAGTCAGGAGTACCTGAATTCAAATGCCGCCTCAGACACTTAATAATTACCTAGCTGTGTGGCCTTGGCCAAGCCACTTAATCCCATTAACTTGCAAAAAAATCCCCAAAAAACCTAAAAAAAACTTTCTTGAATTCTTGTTATCCTGTTATTCAGGCTTTAAGCTGAAACCTTTTTCTTTACTACAGCTTCGTAGGAGCCTCTGTGCTTCAACTTCCACTCTTTCCTTAACTGCTTGATATCTGGCCTAAATTCACCAGTATGTTATACAGAATTATTCCTCAATGGTCAGTGATGACTTTGATTAGTTAAATGTGTGTGTGTGTGTATATATATATATATATATATATATATATATATATATATATATATATATATATACATATATATATGTAAAATAAACTTTTGTTTTTATGTCATCTTGATTTCTCAATACATCCCTCTCTCAGAAAGCTATTTTTTATTAAAAAAATAAAATAGAGAAAAAATACAGCAAGCCTGATGAACATTTCAACCAAGTACAGCATTATGCATGGTGGTCCACACCTAGAATCTCACTTCTGCAAAGAAATGAGGGAGGTGCAGCATCATAGGTCGTTTTAAGACCAAACTGGTTCATTACAATTTCCCAAGATCCAGTTTTTATTTTGTTGTTGTTCTTTCCTTTTACTTTGTTAGTGTTATTATATATTGTTTTCCTACTTCTGTTTATTTCACATTGTACCACTTCCTATGCCTCTCCCTGATTTTCTATAGTTATCATTTCTTGCAGTGTAGTAATATTCTACCAATGATCAAATCCTCAGAATCTTTGCTTTGTTAACTATTTTTTTATACTAACCCATCCTTTTCTTTTTCCTCCTATCTCAGATTTTGTGACATTGTATTCCCCTGATTTGTTCTATTATCTCATTAATGGATCTTCTAAATCTCCTAATTGATGGGCTCCTTTTTTCTTTCAACTCTGCCCTAAACATTAGGGAATACCAAAGTTTCTGTCTCCCTTTGATGGTTTTTTCCCCTTTATATCCTTTCTCATTTACTTGCAGAACTCTATCTCTACCTCTGTTTCCTCTCCTAAGGTCCATCCTTACATCCTCAATTAGACATGGGGAATGTCCCATGGGAATCTCAAACTCAATGCATCTATTAAACTGGTGTATACTGATGTTATCTTCAGTCACTTAGTGAATACATTTTTATCTTAATAGTATATACCTAGGATTATGGTAAATACTAAGAAAAAAATGAATGGCAAAATAAACAAAATTAAACAACCCCTCCCAACAAAACCCTAAAACTCAAACCCATATGCAAAAGGGTAAAATCCAACAATTAGGTCATTTTTGAAATCTTGTCAACCGTATCATTCTCAATATCACCTTCTTCCCATTCCCACTGACATCACTTTGTTCCAGTACTTTCTGACTGTACCATTCCAATAATGTTCTAACAGATCCACTGTTCTCAATCTCTTTTCTCTGTGATCCATATATAATTCATTGACAATTGGTATTACTCACACAGATATGATCAGTTCATACAGTCATTCAAAAATATTCAATGACTTCCCAGTGCCCACTAAATAAATAATATTCTTCCTAAACTGGTATTTAAGGCTCTTCCAAATTACCTTTCAAGCCTTCTCTTATACTTCCCTAGGTTCTAGTCAGTTTAAATTATTCATAATATGATCCTAGCAATCTAACCTCTTTTTCCTTAAAGTATTTTATTTTATAATTTCATGTTATGAAAGTTTTTCAACATTAATCCACATGCATATTTATAACTCATATAACTTTCTTCCACCCTCCCTTCCCATCCCTCTCCTCAGTAGAGAATAGTTTCATGAACATTGTACATATGCATTTGTGTTTAACATGTTTATATATTAAATATTTTCCGTATGAGGAATTAGAATTAAGGGAAAGGAAAGAAAATAATGGGATAGGAAGGAAAAATATAAGAAAATTTTTAAAAAGTGAAGTGTGTTTATGTAGATTTTGTAGTTTGTTTTGTTTTGTTTTGTTTTGTTTTCTTCAGCTGGATGTGGATGATGTTGTTCGTAACAGGTTTCCAGGATTGTCCTAGCTCTCTGAATTACTGAGAGGAGCTCCATCCATCAAAGTTGATCATCTCTCAATGTTATTGTTAATGTGTACAATGTTCTCTTGGTTCTATTCCCTTCATTCAGCATCAGATCCTGTATTTCTTTCCATATAGCCTCTTATTTTACAGATAAGAAAATTACTAGTCCCATAGAGTTTAGGTACTTAAAGAAGATCAAAATGTAATAAGTAACCAAGCTAGAATTTGAAAGTCAAGTCTCGACTATAAAATCAATACCCTTTTCATTATCCTAAGAGGAACACTATCCTGCCCTCAAACTCTTGCAAAGCCATGAGTTTCTTTTGTAATCTTCATTTGGAGGAAATTCCCAGATTGTTCATGCTCATTACTCCTCCCCAGGCTCCACTCCTAACCCTCTGGATTGTAAGGTTCTTAAATGCTTTGTGACTTGCTGATTTGACTTGGTGACTTTATTTATTAGTATATTGTTGTAAAGGTATGACAGTCCAAAGGTCCAAATTGGAGCAAATTGGAAAGTAATTTGGAACTATGCTTAGAAAGGTGCTGTGCTTGTTCTTTTAATTATGTCTGTTTCCCAAAGAAGTCAAAGATAGAGGAGAAAGATCTACACATATGCAAAAATATTTATGATCTTTTGATGGTAGCCAAAAATTGGAAAATAAGGTGTTTTCCTATTGGAAATTATGGAATATAAATAGAATGGGAAATTATTGTGTCCTAAGCAATGAAGAAATGGATAATTCAAGAGGTAGCTGGGAAGATCTTTGTGAATTGATGCAGAATGAAGTGAGCAGAATGAGAACAATTTATGTGATAACAACATCTTAGATAAGAACAACCTTGAAAGACTAGAATTCATGTCAACATATAAACTCCAAGACTAGGAGAATAAAGATGTAATATGATATTCATCTCCTGCCAGAGGTATGGGAGGTAAAAATACAAAAAGAATCATACATTTTTGCCATAGTTAATATGAGAATTTGTTTAGATGGATTATGAAGATATATACTGAGGAATTTTTTTTTTGCTTTGTTTTTTTAACTTTTCTTATTGGGGAGTGGAAGTCATAGAGAGAGGGACAGATACTTGCTATTTGAAAAATAAAAATGATAAATTAAAAAATAGGAAAAAACTCAATCCTTTGTATTTCACCCAGCAGCATCTTAATAAGTATTTATTGAATGAGTGAATGAATGAAACTTTAACCCTTCTCTGAAGGAGTTTATAATCCATTAGGGGAGATAAACCATGAAGGTTGAACTAAATACTATGTCTTTTGACTCCTATCTAGTTCTGATCTCCATTCTGTTTGGTGTCCCTATCCCTTTTTCTTCTTTCATTTTTACCCTTTGCCCACCAAATAACCTTGCATTTGTAGCCCCTACTACCACCACTTCTTTTTTTATTATGGTGGATGGGTGAGGGGGCAAAATAGTAAATTGGGAAGGGTTTAGGTTTTGAAAGGATACAGTTATTAGCAAGTTAGCAAACTGAAGAAAAAGCTAAGTCTTCCATCCGGTGACGTTAATTCACACTGATGTATGCATGCCACTGATAGCGAGTTATGCCTGTGACATTCTGACATTGTCTCTCAAGAAAGAGGAGTGGAGTCGAGTGAAAGACTAAGAGGATGTTCATTTAATTGGAAAGCCAACTGAGATCTAAGGCAGCTGAGGCAGACCATGCTCCCTTTCTCTGTACAATGGCATTGGCTGAAGGTTGTATATAAGGTGGCCTTATTAAAGTGACAAGGCAATTTAATTCCTTTGTGCACAATGATTCTACTTCATTGATTTACAATGGGAAGGATATAATTTTGCTAGTGTTGGCAAAAAGCTCAAATGTCAGGCTTTTCAAATTGCCATACTCGCCTTGTTCAGGATGAATAATGAATAAGTCACCTTTTGTCTACAGTTAAATATTCTTGAATAAATACAAAGAACATAAAAGACATAAATGATTGCCTGATTTATATTTAAAATAAAGATCAACATTGTGATAAATGGTTGGAAATGCTTCGTGTGAAGCAATATGACTCTGCTGATAATTACATTATCAATTAGGGAACAGCCCAGGTGTAGACTGTTATAGAGTATGTGACACAGAGAAACCTGTAGTGTAGAAGAGCATGCACTAGCCTATTTGTGGGGCAATAGAACCCCATCAGTCCTGTACCCTACTGAGTAAGATTAGGGCATTTCACATAAGAAGGAGCTGAGTTCATTGGCATAGCAGCAGATGAAAGAAAGATTTTTGTGCTCTAGACCATTACTTAGAATTAGGAGATACATGAGTTCAAATCCTGTTTCTCATTCTTTCTTGCTGCATGGTGACTGACTATGGACAAGTAACCTAAATTATCTCAGCCTCAGTTTCTTAATCTGTAAAATAAGAATAATGATATCTATAGTGCCTACCTCACAAGGTCAAATGTGATATATTTAAAGTATTTTGAAAGACTTAAAGCAGTGAAGAAATATACCAGTTATAATTATCAGTCCTTCTCCAAAACCAAAAGGAATAAGAACTCAGAGGGCAAAGCACTGGATATGGGATCAGAGGACCAAGTCTATTACTTATTAGCTATATGACATTGGACATATTATTTAGCCTTTCTAAGTTTCAGCTTCCTTTTCCATAAGATGAGGCAATTTGACTAGATCATAGTCATAACCTTTTTTTAGGTCATGGGCTCCCTTAGAAGATTTGTGAAGCCTTTGGACTCCTCACAGTAACATTTTTTAAAAAATGTTCATAGTTAAAGGAAATGATGTTTTACTTTGAGGTTAGTGCAAATAAAGATGGGATTTCTCTCTCAAATTAGATTTAGTCCCCAGATGCTGTAATCTAACCATAGACCCCTTCTGTGCAATGTGGGTTAAAAATTTCTAGACCAATTAACTTTAAAATTCTTTTCCACAATCCTATGAAATGATACAACTTGATTAGGACCCCTCCTTTTTTTGGTTGTTGTAAGCTTTGAAAGGAAGAGATCATAAAGGCAGTTCTGGTAAAATCAGTCAATCAAAAACCATTCTTTGAAATCCACCCAACTTTTATTTCATCCAAACTCAGTTCTTATAAAGATCCATTCAAAACACATTTGACATTTCCTATGTCATCCATTAAGCAAAATCATTTGCATGTAGTATCATCCAACAGAGGCACTGATGCATAGAAGTTGGAATCGGAGTGTGTGTGAGTGTGTGTGTGTGTGTGTGTGTGTGTGTGTGTGTGTGTGTGTTGTGTGTGTGTGTGTGTGTGTGTTTATGTGGAGGGGTGGTTATAGAAGAAACACAAGTCTGGGCAGTGCAGGGATATTTTTTTTTAAGAGAGGATCAAAAATTCTGAACTCCTGTCCTGCTTATATCACTGTACCTCAGGATATCAAATTCTCCATCTACAAAATGACAAGATCATCACAGTATTCCAAGGAATCCTGCAGAAACTTCAGAGAAAAAAACTTCCAAGCTAGAGTTTCTCATCTAGAATATTAACTATGAATTATATTAATATTCTCATTTTTCAAAGTGTTTTTCAGAAGGAGAGTTAAGCTGTTTTCTTTATCTTTCCTCCAAAATATTTCCAGGCTCCTCCCAAATTCTTCTTTTCCTCAGGAGTAGGGGAAATTAGGGCCATTCTTGATCACTATTTGTGAACTCTTTCAGTATTATTCAAATCCCAAAGTGTTTTGTAGTCAAAATGATTTGGCAAATAATTAATTTGATCTCTACAAATGCCACAGTTCTAAAATTTTATGTTTTTTTTATTGATTCCTTTTATAATACTAACTGGTTTGCTTGTGACTTTACTGGAGCATATAAATCTAGCCTTTCCTTTATTCATGAGAGTTAAATCCAGTTCAACAATTTATAGAAAGGGAATTGAAGGCAGCTAACATTTGCTCCTTTTCTTTTCTTTTGGGGCACATCTCCTGTATCTGAGGATCTTATGAGTTATTACCCTCTGCATTGTATACCAGGGCCAAGGTTATGATCTCCTCTTTGATTAAGTTCTTTAAGTGGATACTATAACAATAATAATAATAATAACTACCCTCAAAGGTAATTGCTATTATTATTCTCACTTTGCAGATGAGGAAACTGAGGTAAACAAATAGATGTGAATTGCCTAGGGTGCACATTTAGTAAGGGTCTGAGGTCATATTTGAACTCAGGTCTTTTTGACTCTACTGTAGCATCTAACTGCCCCGATATTGACTCTCTAGTCCAGGATTATTGTTGATTTTCTTTAATGGTATTTTATTTTTTCCAATTACATGTAAAGACATTTTAAAAATCATTTAAAAAATTTGAGTTTTAATTTTTTCCCCTCCTTCCTGACTAAGACAGTAAGCCAATGCAATCATGTAAAATATATTTCTATATTAGTCATGTTTGTTCCTTTTTTAAATCTTTCAAACCTTTTTTTGAGGTATGGACCCCCTCTGTCAGTCTGGTGATATCTTATGGAGCCCTTCAAAGAATTTTTTTTAATTAATAGAATAAAATACCTAAGATTACAAAGTAAATCAATTATACTGAAATACAGTTATCAGAATATGAACATCCCTCCCTGAAATTCAAGTAACTAATCAAACTAAGAACTCCATTCTAAAGTCTAAAGAAATTCTTGTTTCTTTTCTTTTCTTCTTTTCTTTCCTATATCTTTCATTTCCTTTTCTTTGTCCGATGGACCCTTTAGATAATCTGATTAAGCCTATGGACCCCTTCCCAGAATAAAGATTTTTAAAAGATCATATTCAAAGGAAATGCTAAATTTTTTTAGTTTTTGCAAGGCAAATGGGGTTAAGTGGCTTGCTCAAGGCCACACAACTAGGTCACATTTGAATTCAGGTCCTCCTGACTTAAGAGTCTGTGCTCTACCCATCACTCCATCTACCTGCCCCATTAAAGGGGAATGTGGGAATCTAGAAGGAAAAGTTAGAGAACCTGGTATCTTGTTCTATCATAACTTTCAGAAATTTTCACTGAGATCTCTGAGATTACAGGATCATAGATTAGAATTGAAAGGATCTTAGAGGTCATCTAGTCTAATCCTTTCATTTTACTTATCTGGAAACTGAGGTGGCAGAGCAGTTAAGTCACACAGGTATTTAATGATGACCAGAATGGTGTCTACTTACCACTCTTAAGTATTATTAGAATGGGGCAGATCTTGGAAGAAAGATATATGTCACAATTCAAGTAGGCAAGGCATTGGAAGCTAGGAATTCTATCTAGATGATGCCTTAGCAAGTTAGTGGGAAATGGAGAGTTATATAGATGGACTGGTAGCTAAGATTAAGTAGACTGGACAAGATGTAGTAGAGTCCCAGTTATGGGAACTCAGGTTTAGGGAGGGAAATAGAGTGATTGGGAAAACTGATTGATGCCTTTACTTAAAGGGATATGGGCAGTGAGGTAGAGCTAATTGGGAAACCAAGACCGGGATTAAAACATGGGTACCTAATAAATATGAAGGGTGAATGAATGAATTAAGCTAATGAACCAAGACCTAAGCTAAGGACTTATTACAAGGAACAAACCCAGTTATTGGATACAAGATATATTGACACTGCTAATGTCAATAATAATAATGCTATTATTTATATAGTGCTTAAAGATTTAAAGAACACTTTATACACCCATATCTTAAAATATTTACATAGCCTATATTTGCATATAGGTCATTTGCATATAAAGCCAATAAAGAACAAATGGAAAACTAAGAGTGATTGAGTCCCAAGGTATGGTGCTGGAGTGGTTCCAGAGTCTGTGATAGCACTAAACATGCCAGTGGGAATAGAGTAGATCCAGAAGGGCATATTGAAAATGGAGATGTTTTGGAATAAACTCATGGAAACCAATTGTTACATAATCAGTATGAACAGTTACATCTTGAAAATTGGCAAATGCTACAAATCAGGATTTGATTAATTGTTTTGCTGTTTTCTAGACTTAAAAAGTGATGGAGAAAATGCTAACAATTCAGATTAAACTTAAAAGTATGTTATAGGCACTTCCCCTTCCTCTGAACAGCTGATTGTTAAATATTTATTAGCACATCTCTGTTTGGGAGGTATTTGGAGGCAGGAAAATAGTTGATGTTTTTGTAGATCTCAGAAATGGGGGAGTCAGGACAAAGGCAGTTAGGTGAAATAGCAGATAGAGAGTGTTGGAACTAGAATGAGATAGCCCTGAGGACAAGCCACTTAATATTTCTTTGTCTCCATTTACTCATCTGTAAAATGGGGAAAATAATACAGAATTGTTATGAGGATAAAACTAGATATTTGTAAAGTGCCTAAATAGCATTTAAAGTGTGCAAAGTACTTGTATATTATTTATAAAGTGCATTGTCTGAACAAAGTAGATAATTTATATTAGCTATTGTATTATATATATTGTATTGTATATGAATATGTGCTTGTATTTATATATATATATATATTTATATATATATATGTATTAGTTAATAGCAATACCAGGTAGTAATATTAAGTGATGCAAATGGTATTATGTCACAGGAGTTCAGGGAAAGAAAAATAACATTATGGAAGAAGAATTTAGTTTTGGAAGTATGGTTGGATTTATATCAATAGAGAGAAAGAGGGAAACCCTTGAAGAAAGGGGCAGGTTTGGTATGTTTCAGAGAAAAATGAATAGACTGATATGGCTGGGGCAGATGGTTTGTGCATGTATGCTAATGATGGGGTTGATGGGGGTCAGGTAGGAACCCGATATGAAGGATCTTGAATCCAAGTCAATGAATTTGAGATGGACTCTTCTGGAAGTAAGGGGAATTGGGCAGGGGAAGGAAAAATGGATAATTTTTGAGTAAGAGAATGTCACAAAATGGTGTTTAAGGATGATTAATCACTCAGAAGTATGAGGAATGATGGAGGAAGGAGGGAGGAGAGACTAGAGACAGGGAGACAATTTCAGAGACTTGTAGTAGTTCAGATCCTTAATACTCCCTGCCTGAATGAGGGAAGGAAGTGACAATTATGAGATAAGATTTTAAGGGAAGACTTAAATTGAGGGACAGTAACTAAAAGGTGAGCAGAAGCAGTTAGGATGGGGTAAAGAATTAAATTCATGTTTTATTTGCTTTGTTCTTCTGTTTTACTAGGATTTCCTTAATGGAAGGACTAAAAAAATATAACTCTGAAGGGGGATATTAAATTACCTTTTTAATCCAAATTCCTCTCCCTCTATGAGCCTGGCAGATGATTCTTCAAGTCCTGGAAGGGCACTGAATGGTTGGTAACCTGATTGACATTTCAAAGTAGTAGAACATATAAAAGGGAGAATTATTTGGGGATGATGTTTTCCATGGTTTTCTTTCCATGATTAAATTGTGAAGGAAAGGACATATGGGAGAAGGTATCTAAATAAATATGGTAGAATTACCAGCTGGGATGGAGTTTTTGACCATTCAGCAGATTTCTTAAGTTGCTGAGGACCATGGAGGTTGCCTATTGCTATTATTCTTTACTTTCCAAAATTTCTTGTTGATAAAAGTACAGATTTCTATGTGCAAATGGAATTTTACACTTTTTTTTAGTAATCCTATAATTTGCTCCTTGGTAAGCAAATTCCCCCTATCAATGCAAATGGATATCTACAGTCAATATTCAAAATTCACCAGTTTAACTTTCAGGACTTCAAGCTTTTATGATTTTATTAGTAACTTCATTTTCACTTTTGCATAGTTTCTTCATGGTCTTGTTCTTGTTCATCCTAGTCATCTTTGCATATTTTCATCGTATTTAGAATTCAAGTTTTACTTTTCAATGATGCCCCCAAAGAATAGTACTAGTCTTTTGGACTCTAAGCTTCAACTGTACAGAGTCAAAGAGCCTGCTTAGTGAGAAAATAATCGTGTTAAATAAACTTTGTGCTAGGATATCTGCAGCTGCTATTGATCACCAGTTTGGTGTTAATGAATTAATGATTCACTATATCTGCAAAATGATGCAAAACATTTTTGGTATTGTAGATTCACATGCTAGGAAAAGTGAATATGGAATGAAATTAATGCTTTTTATGGAGATGCTATCACAAAAGGTCACTGGATTTTAGGGAATCACTTGTGAGAGATATTTTGCATATTACCAGTTTCATTTTGTATATTGCATTTGTTGGATTATTTCTTGGTTGTTGCATTAAAAACAGGGCATATCAGGATCAGTGTTTTGTTATAAAGAATTTTATGCAGAAAAATATATTTTTAACAATCTTTAGTGAAGAGTGGTTGTGGGAACCTAACCCCCTTTCTCCCATATTTGAGAGAAATGATTATTTCTTTTCTTTATTTTTTAGTTCCAGTCTTTATTTAAAGAGGAGAACATTTGTGGAGAAAGGGAATAGTTTAGTAGATATCTAAAAACCATTGTGCCTAAGAGTTAGATAATGCAGACCTTTATCATATTAAAAGTTATAAAATACCTTTGAAGATAACATATCTGATCCATTGACCATTATGGTTTGGAAATTATTTTGGTTTTGTTTCACAGAAGTGTTGTTATAATTATGCCAATCAATACTTATTTCTTCACCTTCCCTTTTATAACCAATAATATATATTTATTATTTTTAAAATTTTATTTATGTATTCTTATTTTGTACAAATGTTTTTATACATTAATAAAATGTTGTTAAGAGTAAACATAATACCCCTCCCCCCAAAAAAATATAGACCTGAAGGAGTGATAAAGTAGAGAGGAAAAAAATTAAAATTGAAATAAAAAATAGTAATAGTAGGTGTGGCCAGGTGGTGCAGTGGATGGAGCACCAGCTCTTGAGCCAGGTGCACCAGAGCCCAAATCTGGCCCCAGATACCCAACAATCACCCAGCTGTGTTACCCTGGGCAAGCCACCTCAACCCCATTGCACTGCAAAAAAAAAAAGACCCAAAATAAAATAAAATAGTAATAATAATAATATTAGGGGTGACCAGGTGGTAGACAAAGCACCAGCCCTGGAGTCAGGAACACCCCAGTACCAATCTGGCCTCAGACACCTAACAATCACCCAGCTGTGTGACCATCCAGTCCCATTTGCCCTGCAACCGCACCCCCCAAAATAATATCAAAAATAAAAAATGTGCTTCAGTCTATGTTCCAACACTTCCAGCTCTGACACAGGTGGATCCCATTCTTTATGATAAGTCCATCACAAAAGCTACTTCCATATTTTTCCACCTTTGCCATTAGTGATCACAACTCCCTCCATTCGTACTTTTCTACTACCATGTACTTACTATATTTTCTCTCTCCTTTCACTCGGTCTTTGCTGTAGGGGAGCTGAGTGATGCAGCAGATAGATCCTTGGCCCTGGGGCCAACAGGCCCCGAGTCCAAATACCACCCCTTAGTCCCAGCATCCACCTGACCCTATGGTCCCAGACAGGGGATTGGATAATCCCAGCCCTTTACAAGAAGTAAAGAAGAAAATGTGTTATATCTGACCACTCTCCCCCCACAGTCCATCTTCTCCATCACTCACATCCCCCTTTCCCCCCATCCCCCTTCTCTCCTTAATCCAGATGTCTGTACCCCATTGAGTATATATGCTGTTTCCTCTCCTAGCCACCTCCGATGTGAGTGAAAATTCCCTCATCCCCCCCTTGCCTTCCCCCTTCCAGATCATTGCAATAGCTCATTGTAATAAAAAAAATCTTATATGAAATATCTTAACCTATTCTACCTATCCTTTTTCTTTCTCCCATTACATTTCCCTTTTAGCTATTAACTCCATTTTTACAATACATCATATCTTCAAGGTCAGCTCTTTCCTGTGATTCATCTATAAAAGCTCCTTCTACCTGCTCTATTAAATGAGAAGGTTCATATGAGTATTATCAGTATCATTTTTCTATTCAGGAATACATGTAGTTCATCATCATCAAGTCCCTCATATTTTCCCCTTCTCCTCTACTTTCTATGCTTCACCTGAGTCCTGTATTTGAAGATCAAACCTTCTGTTCAGCTCTGGCCATTCCAACAAGAACATTTGAAATTCCCCTGGTTCATTGAAAGTCCATCTTTTTCCCTGGAAGAGGACATTCAGTTTTTCCGGGTAGTTTATTCTCTGTTGCATTCTGAGCTCTTTTGCCTTCCAAAATATTATATTCTAAGCCCTACAAGCTTTTAATTTAGTTGCTGCTAAGTCCTGTGTGATCCTGACTGCAGCTCCATGATATTTGAATTGTGTCCTTCTGGCTGCTTGTAATATTTTCTCTTTGACCTGGGAGCTCTGGAACTTGGCTATAATATTCCTATAGGTTTTTTTTTTTTGGATCTCTTTCTCAGGGAGATCGATGGATTCTCTCCATTTCTATTTTGCCCTCTGCTTCTAGGATATCAGGGCAATTTTCCTGTAGTAATTCTTTGAAAATGATGTCAAGGCTTTTTTTCTGATCATGACTTTCAGGTATTCCAATAATTTTTAGATTATCTTTCCTAAATCTGTTTTCCATATCAGTTGTTTTTTCAATGAGATGTTTCACATTTTCTTCTAACTTTTCATTCTTTTGGTTTTTAAGTATTGTGTCCCAATTTCTCATAAAATTAGCAGCCTCCTTAGTTCCATTCTCCATCTGAATTATTTGTTTTCCTCAGAAAGCTTTCTTATCTCTTTTTCCATCTGGCCAATTCTGCTTTTTAAAGCATTCTTCTCCTCAATAACTTTTTGAACTGTTTTATCCATTTGACCTATGCTGGTTTTTTTCACACGTTATTTTCTTCAGCATTTTTTTAGATCTCCTTGACTAAGCTGCTGACTTCATTTTCATATTTTTCTTGCATTTCTCTCATTTCTTTTCCCAGTTTTTCCTTCTATCTCCCTCACTTGATTTTCAAAGTCTTTTTTTAGCTCTGTCATAGCCTGAGCCCAATTTCTGTTTTTCTTGGAGTCTTTAGATGCAGGAACTTGGATTTCCTTATCTTCAGATTGAGTATTTTGATCCTTCTTGTGATCATAGGCAAAGTATTTCTCAATGGCATTCTTTTTTTCTCTCTGCCTACTCATTTCCCCAGCCTGTGCCTGGTTTGGGGGTGCTTCCTGAGTTTTTGAGTTATTATTGGGACAACCCCCCCATAAGGATCTCCATGTGTGAGGTTCTGTCTTCCCTCTTTGTCTGTGAATGACCATAAGCACACCAATTCTGCCACAGGCCTGAGGTGGGGGGGCCCTGCTGTTCTATGGGGGGGCCTAGACTGTGATCAGGATCTGAATGTGGTCAGAGCACCAGAGTTCTGTTCCAGGGACAGAGGACAGAGCTTGGCAGTCTCTCTCCACCCCCCCTCCCTAGGCTCCGCACTCACATCCTGGGGACTCCTGCTTCCAGTTCCTGGGTCTGGGCTGCTACAGCCAAACTGTTTGTGCTGAGTGCCCTGAGGGCTGGGCTTTCTGTGCTTGTCCCACTGCTGATCCCCCAAGTTATGCCCAGTGCTTCCCGAGTGTAGGTCAGGAAACTGCCCCCGCTGCTATGAGCCCTGGCTCTCAGAACCCTGGGGCTGCCTCCGGGAGGCTGAAGTTCCTTTGCTTTGGTGGGCCACCCCTCTGGCGGACTGCTCCTCTAACCCCATGGAGCCGAGCCTTTCTACTATTTTCCAGGTTACCTTGGCTTGGAGAATTGCCTCACTGGATCCCTCTGTGGATTCTGTCTCTCGAAAATTTAGTTGGTCTTTAGTTTATAAATTCTGAGAGAGATCACCTAAGAGATGATCCTCTCCTGTCACCATCTTGGCTCCACCCCCTGAAATGATTATTTCTTGAATATTAATAATAAATTACTGAATTAGAATCAGAATTTTTTTCAGAAATGTGAAGGTTGTTCATTCTCTGGGACATTGTTGATGGATGAGATTACCCAAATTCCCAAGGTACATCCTTTCTAATCCTGAGTGGAAAACCCCACTCAATAAAAAACTTTACAAAGATTTAATCTAAGGTGAGTTCTGGTCCATTGTGTTTCACTGAGACAGGCTTGGGTAGGTGGGGTAGATTGTCTGAGACTGGAGTAATCTAGAAGTGAGAGTGGTCAGTCACATCCCCAGCTCCTCTTTAGAATAGGTCCACCTCTCATTATTATATTCCTCCTTCTCATTTATTGTTAAACAATCAAAGTTGATTGAATTCCTCAGGAACTCCCAACTCTTCCAAAGGCATTGGCTCTAGACATTGACTGGATTTCATGAGATCTCTGTTTTGGCATTTGAGACTGTCACTGACCCCATATATTAATTATCTGCTAGCAAGATTAATAAAATAATTAATTATTCAGCCACTATCTATTGAACTTTTTATATGTCACAGTTTTAATGTATGAATATTAGTGTTTTTTCTTTTGTACTGTTTTCTAGGAACATTAATATTGTGAAAGTTGAGACTGACTGTATTTTGTAGTACATGGTCATAGATATAAGCTGATACATTGAGAGAGGCATTGAGAAGGTCTTGCTTGGGTCCACAATCAGTATATATCAGAAGTATGATCTACAAAACTACAATAATTGTTAGAACATACACTCTTTTAAAATCCGGTACCTTGTCAGAGACACATAGGTAGGACAATGGGTAGAATAATTTGGAGTCAAGAAAATGTGATTTCACATCCTGGTTCAGACACTTAATAGGTCTCTGACTTTGGGCAAGCCTCTCAGACTTAGTTTCCTCATCTGTAAAATAGGGATAATAACCACATACATTGCACAGGGTTATTGTAAAACTCAAATGAATGTATGTAAAGCATTTTATAAACTTTAAAGCACTATGTAGGTACTATTATAATTTCTATTATTCAGGATGTTTCTAGATTGGCATTTATATTTATTTTGGACACTGGTTGGGTTCAAGGAAAGCCTAAGCTTTCATGAACTAACTTGATCCCTATAGGGGATTAATTTTTCACAGAACCCAAACAAATATTTTCATATAGACTTTTCATATGAAATCTTATCTCACCTCAAACTCATGGAGTAGGTGCTATTATTATACCCATTTTACATATCAGAAATTTGAGTCTGAGAGAAGATAAGTGACTTACCCAGGGTTAGACAGTTAAAGAATGCCTAAGGCAGGATTTGAATTCATTTCAACCCCCCCCCCCCCCAGTGTAAAACTCTATTCCTTGTGCCTCCTACTTGTCTAGAAAGAAGAAATTCCAAACTTAATACAGGGAGCCTGAATGACTGTCTCTCCATGAAGGAGTTTCCACTTGTAAAGGGAAAAACTGATGGCTTTCTAATTCTAGGGGCTTGCCTGGAATTTCCTGCCTTATACAGAACCTGTAGTGCCATAGGAGACCTGGCCTTTGCATGCTTTTTTCTCTGACCCGCCCCCTCCAGAGTGCAATTCTTATTCAGCAGGCAAAACATGTTAAGAAAATAACACTTCAGATCTGTCATGAAAATATCTTTTAGGAAATAACCCCTATAATGTGATATAATGACAGCCCTTCTGTTTTTAGCAGCCTATATTGAGTTCTCCTGTGGTGATGAAAGCCATGTGATTTCAAGGACTTCACAAGAACATGGAGGGTAATATACTGCTTTATTATTATTTTTTTCTAGGAAGAAGTAAACTGGTGTAATGACTGTATATTCAGGGTTTCTCGGGATCTAAAGAGTACCTCACTTTTTTTCTGAATGGAGGCTACTTCTGAAGAAAAACTGACTACCTTCATACCTGTCAGGTGGCAAAATGCCAACATTCATCGGTATATTATCTATAAGCAGAAAACTTATATGAATCACTAAAGAAATCTACCAGAAAGTAGCAAATTCATATTGATTAGTCAGCTCTCCTTAGGTGTCTCTTTCTCTCTGTCTCAAACAACCTTGCCTAACCTTTTTTATTCACTTCTGTACTCAAAGTGCCTGTTGCTTCTCCAAGAGGAGACAAGTTTTTAATCTGCTTAATTTGGGGTGGCTAGGTGGTGTAGTGGATAAAGCACCGGCCTTGGAGTTAGGAGTACCTGGGTTCAAATCCGGTCTGAGACACAATAATTACCTAGCTGTGTGGCCTTGGGCAAGCCACTTAACCCCATTTGCCTTGCAAAAACCTAAAAAAAAAATCTGCTTAATTTGCTACAATCTATAATAAATCCTGAGCAGTTTTAAATCCCAGGGTTTACATTAATTCATTCACTTTTCACTAACCCTCATCTTTATTGGAGACACTGAATCTCATCCATGACACAACTCACTGAATTTATTTAGTTTTCTATTTACTGATTATATATTTATAAAAATAAACAAAGGTTGATAAGTAGCTAAGCTATAATATAAACTGGATTTCAAGTTTGAAGCATTTTATATAAGATTTGACCAATGGATGAAGAGAATGAAGATTCAGAGTTGGTATGAGAACTCTGGAGAAGAGAGACCTTTTTAATTTCCTCTTGGAGACAGAAAAAGATGCACATGATTACAGACTGAATTCTCTGAATAAAGAAAGAAGATTTTAGGAAATGGCAGACAAGTTATGCTGCTGATTTTTGGATTGCCTCTACGTAAGGACTTCTAGGGTGTTCTCCCAGAAATTTCCTCTTCAGTTAACTTGGAATTTCTCTGCTCTCCAAATGGGAGAACTCATTTTCTGTTTTTTTTTTGTTTGTTTGTTTTGGTATATTTCTTGGTATAACTTGATGTAAATTATCCAATTTTTTTGTTATCTTCTTGAATAAATGGATTTACTCACTATTCTCTATTTGTGTTTGTCTTTCATGTCCTAATATTAAACCTACAAGTCTATAATGTATAATCTCATGATACTTTTCACCAGTTAAGAAATAATATCCAAGAAAGTAAATTAAACCTAAAAATTATGCCCCTAAATATGAATTATTTAGAAAGGCAGATAGCTAAAATTCTAGTTTGATGCCCTTTTATAGAGGAGAACAAACTTGTGGTCTCTTTTCCTACTCTCTTCCTGGTGGGAAACAAAGTTTTCTTGGAAAGGAGTGGACAAAAATCACAGAATTAACTCTTCATGCCTTCTCCTAAGCCATCTTTAGGATGTGCAGACATCTTACAAGGGCAATATGTTCATAGAAATGGTTCTAGGAAGGTTAAGAGATTCTTTTTTTAAGTCTAAAGGATTTATTGTTTAGTATTTTCAGTCCTGCTTGACTTTTTATAACTCTGTTTGGGATTTTCTTGGTGAAGATACTAGAGTGGTTTGCCATTTCTTTCTCTAGCATTAACTCATGAATTCATGACACACTCAGAAACTATAGCACACTTATTTCAGTTTAGGTCTTTTCTTTGTAAGATTTCTATAAAGGCATTCAACCTCTCATTTGTAAGATGAAGAAAAAATAAGACCAATCTAATTCCTAGGGGAGATTTAAGAGGTGATTAATAGTTTTTTATTCAAATATTTTAGTATTAGTAACTTAGTGCAAGTAGAACTATGGTGTTAAGTGCTTTTTAATGTAAATGAACAATTCTAACTTACTTCTGAGGGTAAGCTGCAAGAAACAATGAATTCAATTGACTTAGTAAAGTAAAAATGACTACATCAATGCTTAATAATAGTGTAATACTGGGGGGGGAGGACTTTTCTGAGACTCTTCATCTTTTTTTAACTGCTGACTGGCTCATTTCTGATGGACTAGATAACAGTAGATTCACAGACCAAGTAGTGGCTAGACTCTTTCTATGAGATAAAAGGATCAGAAATGAAAGATACTTATTTAAGGAAAGAAAAATCCTGGGAAGTCATTGTGTGTTTTTATCAAATTCACAAAGGGAATTTGCAGGGGGGACTGAGTTAAAAAGTTTCTTGTGGTTATTAAGATTTCTTTAAAGCAGGGATGGAGAACCTCAGAGTTTTGGTCTGGGATTTCCAAGGCAACCACAGGCAGATGGATATGGGGGAGGGTTGGAGGGGAGACTCGAAATTCAATAAATCTAAATCTAAGACCTTTGTAGGAGTGAATTAATTAAATATTTAATGTTACAAATATCCAAATGACTGGCAGAAAAAAGGTTCCCCACCCTTGCTTCTGAGGAATATATTAAAACCAATGGGAACTTTCCCAAAGAAGTAGGAAAATAAAGATAGATATTTTGTGCCCGCCAATTCTTTGTGAAATATTATTTTAAATCTATGCAATCATTATTACAGAAGAGGAAGAATTCCGAAGGAGATATTTGCTCCTGGAGAGAGACTTTAAAAGAAGGAAAATTTAGAGTCTGCCTTGTGATTTTTCTAGTTATGTCTGAATTAGATGTATGCTATTTGATAGAGTTTAGCTTTGCTTGTTATAGACAACAGAGCCAGTTTTTAACCACATATAATAAACTTTGCTCCTTCTGTGTATGTTCAAACAGACTAAAATGATGTGATGAAGAATGAAGAGGGTTCCAAATCCTCCTGTGGTTCCAAGTTGCAATTGTAAGGACATTCACCTTAGGACATCACAGATCAGTTTGATGGAAACAGTAATGTTAAGGTAAATAAGAATAACTTCAACTGTCATAACCAAGCACTACTTTTAGATGAATGAATGAATGAAAAGTTTGCTATTTAACATTTGTAGCCAGGCACTATGCTTAGAATGGAAGATTCAAAAATAGGTATAACAGTCCAAGGAATCCAAGGACAAATTCCAAGAAGCTTCTATTTTAATAAGTGAAGAAAACACAATTAGGGGAAAATGTTTTGAATTTGGGAGTTGGAAGAAATATTGATTGGAACCGTAAGGTAAAGGATTAACACATCCTTTCTAGGAATCATGTTGTAGATTTGATTACTGTTCTCAAAGCTAGAGTTTGGAAAGTGGAAGGAAGTACAGATGCAAAGAGGCAAGCTAGCTCTTCTGAGGATCTTTTCAACATCAGAATCTTGAAAAGGACTGTCTTTAAATTGTTGAACAATGACCATTATTATAAGAAATTATAGAATATTGTTGCAGTGAAAAAAATGACTATTGATATGAACCTAGAGGAAATTGCCTTTGGTTAGTGTCAGGTCTTTCCCATCACCATTCAAATCTTGTTCCTCGTCCAAACTTCCCTAGTTCTCCATTTCTATTACCATTCATTCTCGTCTCTCCTCTCTTCTCTCTTTCTTCTTTCCTTATGTTCAGTCAGTTGTCAAGATGTTCATTTTCCACAACACCGTTTGCATTTATCTCCTCTTCTCTGTTCGTTATTCAATTACAATTTTCTCTTGCCTAGGCTGTTGAAAAGGCTTACTAATTGATCTCTGTGCTTCCAGTATCTTCTTTCTGTAATCTGTTTTCTATCCAACTACCTATACACCCTGCTGCTGTTTCTTAGGTCTAGCAATTCTGCATCATCTGAAAACAGCAATAGTTGTCCATTTCCTACCAGTCCCAATCAAAGGATCAACTATACATATATACATGTTTATACACACACATATATACATATATGTGAATAAATATAGAAATGTATATATAAATCTATTATCTATCTATCTATCTATGAAATGTTTTGTGAATTTGCATGTCATACTTGCTCAGGGACTATGCTAATTTTCTCTGTATTGTTCTAATTTGTATATATGTGCTGAGTTCTAGCAGGAGTATGGTGGTAGAACCCAGTAGAACAATTTAATCACCTTACTGATAACTGGACCATGTTAGCTATACCACATGGTCAAAAATTGTGAATGTACTGTGCTGACAATTAACCATGGAGAGACAGGTTAGTTAATACCATATTGTTGCCATTTGTTGTCCGAAACTTACATACTAGCAGTTTGCCCAACATTGCTGAAGGGCCATGGTACCTTGATGACAAGGCAAGGAACTATATCGAAAAGGCCAAGGACTGCCACAGCAACCAGATTATCATCAAAAGTTCTGTTTCTGGGGCAGCTAGGTGGTACAGTGGATAGAGCACCAACCCTGGAATCAGGAGGACCTAAGTTCAAATCCAGTCTCAGACACTTAATAATTACCTAGCTGTGTGACCTTGGCCAAGCCACTTAAACTCATTGCCTTACAAAAACCTAAAAAAAGTTCTGTTTCCTATCAAATCAAGTCATGGGACAATAATGGTTCTGGAAAAGGCAGTGAGAAGGATGTTTTTGTACAACATTCCCCTCACTACAATAAACATATTGTATAAGTAACATTATCATTTATTTGATATTGTGGTCTTCTTTCATTCAACCAATCTCAATGCTTAAGCATTGTGAACTAAACTATTAAGATTACTATTTGTTGTAGCTTTACATCAGACCCTACCCCAACTGGGAGCCTCTTCCCATGACTTCTGAAATAATGGGCAATGCCTTACAGTGGATTCAATATGCCCAATCAAAAATTCAAGTGTTTCTGGCTATATCAACTCAAATCAAATCATATATGTAAAGAGTGTCACAAATCTTAAAGTACTAAATAAATGCTACCTACTATTACTTACCAATACTTTATAGGATCATGAATCTAGAACTTGAAAGAAGTTTAACGGGTTAAAAAAAATCCTTTTTAGCAATTAGAGTTGTAAAAAGTGGAATAAACTGGCTTAGGATGTTTTAGGTATTGCTACCCTAGAGAATTGTAAGCAAAGATGGGAAGATGACTTGGTGGCAAGTTTGTATAGAAGAACCTTGTTCAGGCAGTTTATTCCACTTTTTACAACTCTAATTGCTAAAAAGGAACCAAATGGACTCTGAGGTTCCTTTCATGGTTCCTTTCATTTTTTAGTTTCTCTGATTATTTTGTAGATGAGGAACCTGAGTTCAGAGATTGAAAATGATTTTCCTAAAGACACATAGATTCTAAGTAGCTATAATCTGAAGCCTGAAAGGTCCTCTTGCTCTAAATTCAAGTCTCTTTGTGCTATGTCATGCTTTCTATTTTATGTAAGACTTTCCTAAAAGAAAGAAAAAACCCACCCCATTCTATCAAGTAAGAAAATAAATCATGTACTTAAAATGGGAGAACAACAGTGCAGTATAGATATAAAATGGATGGGAGCCAATTTTAGCTCCCCCCCCCAATTTTAGTCTTAAGGTAATATGAGTATAGATATAGAGATGGAAGGGGCATTAAGGACCCTCTTATTTTACAGATGAGAAAAATCAGGGATTAAGGTTACAAAGATAGCCTTTGCCAATGAAAACCTGGGGTGGAAAGAAAGTTGAAATTGTTACCTAGTTCATGTATACTAATTAATAGTGACATTTTTCAAGTTATGGATAAATTTGTAATGACAATGCAATATATTGAAGGGGTGGCTAGGTGATGCAATGAGTAGAGCACTGGGCCTGGAATCAGGAAGACCACCCTTAGATATATGGTCAAGTCACATAACCCTCAGTTTGCCTCAGTTTTCTCCTCTGTAAAATGAACTGGAGAAAGAAATTGCAAACCATTCCAATATCTTTACCAAAAAAAAAAAAACAAAACCAGTTGGGGGTCATGAAGAATCAGACATAACTGAAACATCTCAAAAACAACTATGCATAAACATTTAAATTTAGGACAATATTAGGAAGCTAAATACTTCTGAGAGAGGTATTGTTTTTATACTTCTGATGTTTAAAATTTTTAATTCTTTAGTCATTGAAGAAGTTCTGTAAATTCTTGAATGAAACCTAGCCTACTCTTCTCCTCTTCTTTAACTTGGCCCAACTCATTGTCCTTTTGTTCTATCTCTTCTAGCACATGCACACACACAAGCTCTACAGATTGTGTATCTAACTGCATGTTATGAAACTCTATCTCTATCTATCCATCTATCTATCATCTATCTATCTATCTATCTATCTATCTATCTATCTATCTATCTTTCTAGTAACTAAAGAAGTAAAAATGAGGATCACACAGAATGCAATGAAGAGGTTTATGGTGAGTGTAAGCTGGCTAGAACATACACCAACCAAAAAACTTCCAAGAAGAATTGGAGTAAAGGAGATCAACAATGAAAAAGAAGATGAGCTGGTCAGGTGGGGAACACAAGGCCAAGTTTCCTTCAGTGTCCTTATGGAGTCAGGAAAGTAAGGTAAAGGCTAGCATAGGTGTAGGGGGACACAAAAAAGGTGACTTTATAGGAAGATATGAACAAGGACCAGGACTTGGACAAGCATGACTTGGTTGCAAACTGTATCACAAAACTATGAAATCACTGATCCATTTGAGTATTTTTCTTTGTCCTTTGTTCTATATGAAGACTAAATGTATCTTTAGTGTTTGTGGGATCATAGGATAATAGATTTAGAGTCAAAAGAGATTTTATTAAACTCTTCAGTTTGTAGAGAAAGAAATGGAGGTCAAAGTGATTTACCTTGGGTTACTCAAAGACTAAATGGCAGAATTAGGATTTGAATCTGGGTCTCTAGATTTAGGTCTTTTTCCATCAAAGCATTGTTGTTCAGTTGTTTTAATTGTATCAAACACTTTGTAAGTCTATTTGGGGTTTTTACTTTCTTTTTTTTTATTTTACAAGATAATGGGGTTAAGTGACTTGCTAAGATCACACAGCTAAGTATTTAAGTGTCTGAGATCACATTTGAACTCAGGTCTTCCTGACTCCAGGACCAGTGCTGTAGTCACTGTGCCACCTAGTTGCCCCCATTTAGGGTTTTCTTGGCAAAAGCACTAGAGCGTTTTGTCATTTACTTGTCCAACTCATTTTATGGATGAGGAAATTGAGGCTAGACTGGAAGCAGGTCAATAGACTGGGGGGTGGGGTTCAGCCACCTCCTCCAGAGCTATTGTGTGTTTATCCACCTGTCAACATAATGATCTAGTTATTGTAGCTAAGACCATTTTTCTTCTGATTTTAAAATAGTCTTTGGATCAACTATTTGTGAATCCTGCTGCTAATTTCAGTATGTCAATCTTTGGACAAAAAGGTACTGTACTGATAAGGTTTCTATGGGAATTTGGGTAGTAGCTTCTCACAATCTCATAAATATATTATTCCTTTTCTTATTTATTTAATTATGATCATTTAGGCAGTGACATAAATCCCAAACTTTGAAAGAAATTTTTGAGGAGGCAAATGACATGAAATTAGTTGTAATATGTCCCTATGGTCACATTAATATAGCATTAGTTGTGGACCAGGAGTAAATGGAGCTGTCATGGTGTTTAGATAGAGTTTCCAGGGCTCCTTGTAGCTAAGTTCATTTCAAACAGGTTTTTGTCAAATAGGCAAATGCAAGAGCATTGAACGGGCGAGCCCGAGATTCCTCATAATGAAAATTCAGAAATAATTCCCAGACAATGGTATCTAGAATTCAAGACACAGAAGTTTTGTTCTGCTTCCTGCACTGCTGATCTTTTTACACTGCCTATATTTCCTTGCAATCTGGTACTACCCCAAATATGAAGCAGTGGCTACCAACTTTCCCTTTGTCCCCCTCTCTCCCTCCTTTTTTTCCTCTTCTTCCTTTCTCTCTCTCTCTCTCTCTCTCTCTCTCTCTCTCTCTCTCTCTCTCTCTCTCTGTCTGTCTTCCTTAATTAAATATTTTCTTAGCCTTTGGATAATTTACATGGTCTGGCCCTGGAAGTTTGGGATGAAGATGGAAGTCAGAAACGCAAATGGAAATTATTTTTCCCCCTCCAACTGGCCAGGAGGGATGAATGCTGCCTGTATTCTACTATATGGAAGAGATGAAAAGAATTTATTGCTCTAATTCAGCTAGAAGTGAATGTTTGGGTTTATCATTTGAGACTGATGTTGTCTTCATACCTCTTTATTTGCTAGTTAGGTGAGCCTGGGAAGCCTGACAAAAAGAAAGCTAGAAACCTGTTCACTAGTCTAGAAATTTGTTGGACCAGACTATCTCATTCTAGAATACCAGTAGTATTTCCATGAGGAAGTTATAAGGAAGCAAATGACTGACTGAGGAAATGGCATTAACAGAAGCAGGAGGATAAAACTGGCTAGGAATAATACTATGAAGTTCTTGAATTAATCTAGGAGAAGGACCAGCTTAAAGAAGGAAGTTAACCGAACCCTGATTTAAAGGACACAAGACCTGTGAGCTATGAGGACTCTGAAGTATGGAAGTAGAGGGAGTGTCAATTCTCATGACAATACTAATTTTTTTCTCTCATTGGACAAGATTGACTCAATCCTAGGGATATGAGACTTACTAGAGAATTGGGTTTCTTTTCTATTTAGTAATACCAAGTGCTTTTTCCACATGAAGGAAAGGAGCTCAATCTCTGGACCTCAGTCAGGATGAATATAGATTCTTGGAACAAGTGGGACCTAATAGAAAGGGAAAATGTGGCTTCTTTTTCATTCTTATGTGTAATAAACTTGCTCTGAAAGTTTAGTGCTTGCATGGGAGCTGAAAGCCTTTTGGAGTTAGCAAAAAAATATGACAAAGTTAGGTATTCTCAGGGGAAACCCTTGATGGAGAGCATGACCCCAATACTAATCCTGGTCAATATAAGACAAGAACTTCAATAATGAGCATGTTTCCCAGGCAACAAGCCTGCAACATAGAAAATTTCTAGTTAAATATATTGAGTTGTCCAAAGATATATGATGCAGCTACTGCCATTCTACAACATCTACTCATTGCCCCTTGTTTTGCTTTCTGGGCCCTAAAAGAACAAGGCTTATACTTCCTCCATAAGTATTTGAAATTGGTTATCTTGCTCCCTAACCCCTAAATCCTCTCTTTACCCAGATTAAACATTCCCAGTTCTTTCACCAATACTTGGTTAAGACTAGTTTCCAATTTTTCCATCTTGGTCATCCTCTGTACAAGGATATCAAGAGAATCAAACCAGAAAAATCATCAGATGGGAATAGAAACCAAGACTCAAAGTGTTCAGGGATGGGCAACAAATAAATGGATAAGGAAGAAAGAGTTTCCAGAGGTCTATTTGTGGCAATTGCTCTCTTGCTGACCAATTAGTTATAAGCTCACTCTTCATATGCTTATTTTCCACCAAAGCTAATTTGTACCTCTGAGATTGTTATACCAAAAATTATGGGAACATGAGCAAGATTCAGGATTCCTGTTATGGTGTCAATGAGGAAGTAACTCTGATAAAGGAGAGATAGAAATAAGCATTTATATAATGCCAGGCTTTATGCAAAGGGCTCTTCTCTCCTCCCGCCTCTCTCTCTCTCTCTCTCTCTCTCTCTCTCTCTCTCTCTCTCTCTCTCTCTCTCTCCCTGATTCTATTTCTTATACACATATTGGTTATATTATAGGAATCCTAAACAGTATTACTTAAGGTTTCTATAATAATTAAATTATTAAATCCATTTCCCTAATAAAGTAAGTCAAAATCCATGACATAAATATATGTATATGTATATGTATATGCTTGTGTATATATATCATATATATGATAATATATTCTACTTCACAATTGTGGGAATCAAATGAGAGATTTGTGTGTGTGTGTGAGAGAGAGACAGAGAGAAGCAAGAGAGAGAGAGAGAGAGAGAGAGAGAGAGAGAGACAGACTGACAGACACACACTTTGTTAAGCACCTACAGTGTGCCAGATGTAGGGATACAAAGGCAAGCATACAAAGCAGTCCCTGCCTTCAAAGTGCTTATATTCTAATAGGGGGAATACAACATATAAAGGTGCTAGAAACAGTGGGGAAAAAGAAGAAACATGTCCACCAGGGCATGATGTGAATATGTCTGGAAGATGAGATGAGTAGGCTAAGTCTAAGCAAGATAAGGCAAAGGTTCAACTACCAGAATCCAGTATTCCAGAAGCCAAGTTTAGAGTTCTAGCAGTTCCATCCAGAATGATGACAGAAGAGCAGGAAGCATAGTTTAGATAGGCTGTAGATATAGAAAAAACCTGAAATACCATCTTATTATATCTCTTCTTTTCACAGATGGTGAGACTCAGGCTTAGGTAGATTAGATGACTTGATTGTGATCACAGAGGTTGAAAATATCAGAAGTCAACTTTAGATTAAAGTTCCTTGACACCAGAACTGATGCTTTTCCCACAGTATCATATTGCTTCCAAAATAATATATGCCATGTTTCAACTTTAACTTTTAAATTTTGGTTTTGGCCTTTGGATTAAATTTCATACACATATTGAAAAGGCATTTTATACATACCTGTGTATGTATACATACACATATTGAAAAGGCATTTTCCTAGGAAGGTTGTCAGATTATCAGAAACACATTTTACTTATATTGAAGAGACCCTGTAAACCTTCAGAGTAAGACTTGGTAATCTATCAAATGTAACATGAATTCTATTTCATTTCAACAAGCATTCTGGAAGGATGTTGCTGATATGGATGTTTTATTCTATTTTTCAATAGAGCTTGGGTTTTAAAAAAAACTTGCTAATGGTTTTTAGGATATGCAACATGCATAATGATGCTGGGAACAATATAAACTTGGAACTTATTTATTGATATCATGATATGGATTTTAATTAGAATAAATGAATTACTTTTTATATGTTATTTTACATTTGCCTTAATTCTCTGCTAGCATTTCTATATAGCAGAGATACATGGAATATAATAATATCCAAAGGATTGAAAATAAATATCATTGAGTAATTGAGAGGGGCAAGAAAGATATGAGTAGACTGGAATATAGACCCAATGAGGAACTTTGAAGACCCTAGAAGTGAAAGATGTCATCAAGTAAATAAATGTGTGATAAGAAGATGTAGTAATGATGAATAACCACAGAACTTCAATAACATCATTGCAATGAAAGCTAGGAATGAAGAAGGTCTGCAGCACATCGAGTGTATTGCCTATGGCAAAATTTTGGAAGAACATAGATAATTGTTGGGCAGGATGGATGGGCATGGAGGGGTATCTTTTTCATTGGAGGTAACAACTAAATCAATAAAATCACAGATACTTTTGAATGAAGTCAAGGTAAACCTAAGTTAAAAATCAGTGAGGAAATACAACAGAGGACTTTTTGAATCTGGTTCTGGTGATCAGTTTGAGTCAAAGAAAAGTGGAAACTATTAAGAGAAACAGGCTAAAGATAAGAGCAGAATGAGAAGACTATTAACTAAAGAACTGTTTAATGTTTTTGCAAAGGAAGAAGATATTCCTTCAAGTCCAAGTTATTTCATAAAAGTTATCTTCCAGCACCCAGTCTATGATCCCATGACTCTATGACCAGTTCTTGTCATAGAATTCCTGAATTATGTTCTTAATAGTATCTACACAAGTCATTGTTAGAAATGCTTTACCCTAAATATAACTTGTACAAAAATATTCATAGCAGCCCTGTTTGTGGTGGCAAAGAATTGTCAATTAAATGAATGTCCTTCAATTGAGGAATGGCTTAACAAACTGTGGTATATGTATGTCATGGAACACTATTGTTCTATTAGAAACCAGGAGGGATGAGAATTCAGGGAAGCCTGGAAGGATTTGCATGAACTAATGCTGAGCCAGATGAGCAGAACCAGAAAAACAGTGTACACTCTAACAGCAACATGGGGGTGATGTTCAACCTTGATGGACTTGCTCATTCCTTCAGTGCAACAAACAGGGACAATTTGGGGCTATCTGCAATGGAGAATGTTATCTGTATCCAGAGAAAGAACTGTGGAGTTTGAACAGAGACCAAAGACTAGAAAAAAAAAACTGATATCTTATTATGTAATTTTGCTATCTCTTATACTTTATTTTTCTTCCTTAAGGATATGATTTCTCTCTCATCACATTCAACTTAGATCAATGTATACCATGGAAAAAATGTAAAGATTAACAGACTGCTTTCCGTGGGGGGTGGGGGGAGGGAAGCAAGAATAGGGGAAAAATTGTAAAGCTCAAAACAAGTAAAATCTTCCTTTAAAAAAAAAGAAATGGGTGACCCTATTTCTCTCCATTTCCCTTTGGATCAGCAGACACTTTGATTCTTTGGAGATGATGTTGCTGAAGGCTTAATAAACATGAATATTACCTGGAAAGTATTGTGTATAAAAGCTGGGCTTCCCTGTCAGGGACCAACTTGTGAATGTTATAAACACTATACATTTTCCCCAGTGTAATTTAGTTTATTCTCTTACCCTCATTTAATCTGGACCCAGCTCATTGTCTGTTTGCTGCATCTACCTTGATGAACTTTACTAGATAGTTTTCCCATCCAACTTCATGTTGCAATTTGGACAACAGGCATTCTTTAATAATTTGATTTTTCTCATACAGATTCTCTATGATATTCTGGTGTATGATTTAATTCACAAAATGTCATCCACAAACTTTCTTTACTGTCTGGAAGAATTCACCATCTGTAAGGTCTCCCTTTTCTATTCATAATCTCCATCATATATCTTCCAAGATAATGACAATTTGAAGGGCATATGCATCCCTGTTTTCATATTTGCTTGATAGAAATAATCAGATGATTATTTAAAAGATTTTTCTCTGGTTTGCATTTATCAAGATTTAGCATATACATGAAGTGAACTTTTTGAAAATGTGCTGTATTTTGCACCCTTGGAAGCTGCTTGAGTCTAGACACTGTTCTTATTTCATCTTTGATTCCCCACCATCTCCTTTGGGCCTGCAACATTGTAATTTTTTTATAAGAATGGAATTATTTGATTGTAAACCTTTAGTGTGCTGTAGAAAATAACCTTCAAAAGTCGGCATGTTTTCTTATTTTCAATAAGGATACCGTTGATACCTGTGGTGATCAATATCAGTAAGAGTTTATAAAGGATAGAGAATAGACCCAGGGTTTCATGTGATTTGGAGAATTCCCATTTTAGAAAGAATTTCTATCAAATTAGGTTAACACCTTCTATGCAATTTATAATCATAGAAGCCTGTATAGAATGCTAAGAGGTTCTGTGACTTAACCAGGGTTGGAAAAAAACAAACAAAAATAAAAACCATATGTATTGGAGACAGGACTTGAATCCAACTATTCTTGGCAGTATGTCCAGTATTCTATCCATTATACCATGCTGTTTCTCTTAAATAAGCATATGGGTGAGTAGTTCTTGATGTTCTCAAAAATTAATTTAATTGTTTTGAATGAACTAAACTTCACTTTTTCTCCCTCCCATATTCTGTCCCCAGTTGAGGAAGAAACACAAAATCCTTGTTATAACTATGAATAGTCAAAAAATATTTTCTACATTGACCATTAAAAAAAGTCTTATCCTGTTGCTCTTAAGTTCTTTATTGCTCTTTCAAGAGGTGGGTAACAAGTTTCATCATTAGTCCTCTATATTCATGGCTGTTTATTACAATTATGAGACTTCCTAAATCCTTCAAAATTATCCATTTTTACAAGAATTGTTTAAGTTGTTCTTTTAGTTCTTTTCACTTTATTTTACACCAGTTCATTTTTTCCTTGTTTCTCTGAAATCATCCCATTGTTTCTTAAAACACTATAATCTTACATCATATTTATGTGCCATAACTATAACTTTTCCCAACTCTTTCCTCCTTTTTTGTACAGACTTTCACTTGTGTAAAACAATTATGTGAGATAGTTTTCTCTAACCTTTATCTCTTTCATTCTTTTAAAATTATCAACATATAACAGAATCACTCCCAAACATTCTGTCTAATTGTACCCCTTGATTCATGTTAATAATAGGGTGCAGAAAAGATTTTTGTATCATTTCTTCATATTGGAATGCAAGCAGTTTATCCTTGTATAGTCTCATAATTATTTGTTTATGTTTATCTTTTTTATATTTCTCCTGATTTCTGAAGGTTGCACTTCAGGTTTCTATGTAACCATGGGCTTTTCATGGAAATGCTTGGAAGTCTTCTATTTTATGGAAAATCCATTCCTCTTTCCAGAGGATTATACTGAATTTTACAGGGTAATTTATTCTTAGTTAGAAGTCTATATTCATTGCCTTCTGGAATATTGTATTTTTTCAGTGATGATTGCCAAATCAAGTGTGATCTTGACTTTAGCACTTGAGTTCTTTTTATCTTGCTCTTGGCAATCAATATTTTTTTTCTTTTATTTGGAAACTCTGGAATTTGGCTACATTTTTCCTTAGTTTTCATTTTGGGGTTTCGTTCAAAAAGTGACTGGTGGATTCTTTTCTATTTCCACTTTGATCTCTGCTTCCAGGATATTGGGGCAGTTTTTCTTTATGATTTTTTGAATTATGATGTCCAGGGTCTTTTTTTTTTTTTGGTTATGGCTTTGAGGTCATACAGTGATTCTTAAAGATTTCCGCCACAATATGTTTTCCAACCCATTCATATTGCTATGATAGGATTTACATTTTCATATATATGTATACACAGAAATGTACATATATCTACATACATATTCAATTTTGACTTTGTTTTAATATTTGTGTTTGGATCTGGATAGCTAGAAAACTCTGTTGGTTTAAAGGAAAAAGTTGTAGACTTCCCTTTGGCAGAGGATTCCTGCTTGGATATTCCTCGGCATGTTTTAAATTTGGGTGGGATCTGGGACTGAAATCTTATTCCTCTTCTGGGATCTGAGATATGCAACTGCTGCTTGTTCCTGAATTTGCCCCTTACTTGGTACAAGTGTCTGATCATTTCCTCACTTAAAACTCCATACAGGACTCAGAACCCTTCTTCCATTTTTCCTAGTTCTATGAAAGAACTCGAAGTCTAGGAGGAGCCAGTTGGCATCAGTGACTTTACTACATAAATTTGGACCTTATCTTACCCTTGTGCCCAGTCTTTTTCTGTATTAATACTCCCCATAGTGCACTTTTGGCTCTTTCTCAGTGTTCATATTCCTCAGTGTCCTAAGGAAGATCCCTTTTTCTAATCTGGACTAGAAAAGTGACTTGCTATTATTTTCTCCTTTGGTATCGCTATCAGATCCAATGTATTTTCTTTATTTAGAACAAAGTAGGGAAAATTGGACAGAGACAGTTTCCCTTACTTCCTGCTATTCTGTCAGCTTGACTCTGCTTCCTTTGATGTCTTTTCAATTGATTTCTGACACATTTATTTTTTTATTTAGATTTTATTAATTTTGAGTTTTACAATCCCCCCCATTCTTGCTTCCCTCCCCCCAACCCCCACAGGTAGTCTATTAGTCTTTACATTGTTTCCATGGTATACATTGATCTTGGTTGAATGTGATAAGAGAGAAATCATATGCTTAAGGAAGAAAAATGAAGTATAAAAGATAGCAAAATTACATAATAAGATATCAGTTTTTTTTTTCTAAATTGAAGGTAATACTTTGGTCTCTGTTCAAACTCCACAGTTCTTTTTCCGGATACAGATGACATTCTCCATTTCAAAATTGTCCCTGATTGTTGCACTGAAGGAATGAGCAAGCTCATCAAGGTTGATCATCACCCCCATGTTGCTGTTAGGGTGTACACTGTTTTTTCTGGTTCTGCTCATCTCACTCAGCATTATTTCATGCAAACCCTTCCAGGCTTCCCTGAAGTCCTAACCCTTCTGGTTTCTAATAGAACAATAGTGATCCATGATATACATGTACCACAGATTTTTTTGACACATTTAAAAATGCATGTTCTTTCCCCTCCCCAAAATATTTTATTATTTTATTAAATATTAAAAAAGGAAAGATTTTGATGAACTGATATAAATCAAAGTAAATAGAAACCCAAAACAATATATACAATCACTACAGAAATATAAGTGGAAAGAGTAATAACCATAAAAGCAATGTTACAAAAATATAATGAACAAATTTGGATAAAAAAGAAGAGGTATAAAAAGATGCACCCCTCAACTCCTCTGAAGTACTGCAAGATTTGTAGGTAGCACAAATTGCATATATTGTCCAATTTTTAAAATATATTGATTACTTTTGCTATTTTTTTTCCTTTGGATTGAATCATGGATTAAAGTTGAAATTGAGGGGCCTATATGATTCCTTCAGAAGAAAAGGAGTTCAGAAGACTGAGTTTAAAATACTTTAGAGTTTCTCTAGCTGGGAAGCTGTGTATAGTTGGCTAAAGAGTGCACTACAAAGTAGCTCAATATAGTCCCTTAAGAGGTATCATTTATATATTTACACACACATACATGCTTTAAAAACAAGTTGATTCAGAGATTCAATTTATTCTAAAATTTTCTTGTTCTTTGCATGTTGAAATGTTCATGTATGTTCATAATAAAAGAAAATTTAAAAGAAAGAATTAAATATTTCTTCTATAAGAATATTAGAATGATAGGATCTTAGAAATAGAAGCAATCATTAAAGTTCAGGCGTTGGAAAGGATCTCTGAGATCATTGGTTCAGTCTTTCCCTGGGACAATCTTTTCCCTTAATTTTCCCCATCCCAGTCTCAGGATCTTTGAGCCAAGCCTATACTTGAGGATCTTCAGGGACAAGAACCCACCTTTCAAAGCAGCCCATTCTGCTTCTCAAAAATCTGTTCTCTTTCTAAGTTTCTTCCCTAAAAGGATATAGACACATTCAAGAGGACATGTATGTTTATTTCAGAACCAAGGAAAGAAGTTCTTTCTTCTCCTAAGGTCTCACATGGGCACACTAGTTGTATATCTTGCTTTGAACAAAGAAGAGTATTTTATACAAGCTGAGACTAGAACTATAGGTAACATTAGGGAAAAAAAATCATATTGAGGAATAGAAGATTAAGAATTTCAAGAGGTTTAATGAGGTACCAAAATAAGAGGACCTAGCAGTACTGGATCTCAAGCTTTACATAAAAGTAGTACTTATTAAATAAATTTGATATTGGTTAGAAAATACCTAGTCTTGCTGTAAGTATTTTGACCAAATTTGATAAAAACTGCTGAGAAAGCTGGACAGCACTCTTATTAAGAACAATATCTTATGACACATATTAAGATAAACTCCAGACAGATACCCGACTCAGACATGAAAGTGATACTATAAGTAAATTAGAGTATCAAGAAATTATCTTTCAGATCTAAGATTAGAGGAAGAGTTCATCTGCCCAAGTTCAAATCTGATCTCAGACACTAACTGTGTGATCCTGGGTAAGTCACTGAAACCTGTTTGCCTCAGTTCCTCATTGGAAAAAAAGCTGCAGAAGGAACCACTGCAGTATCTTTCCCAAGAAAATCTCAAATGGGGTCATGAAGAGCTGGACATTACTGAAATGACTGAATAACAGCAACATATGCATAGGAGAAGGAGATAGACCTCAAAAATCATGTAATGACACATTGTCATTTTATAGATGAGGGAAATTAGAAGTTGTGCCTTGTCCAGGGTCACGTAGATAGATTAAAATTTTGACACAGATGCTCTGTTTTGAAATCTAAAATACTTTCTTCTATCTTCTGCCATTGTTTATTATAAAGACTTATAACTTTCAGACCATATTAATCATTTGGCAAATGGTCTTATCCTCTGCAAGTAATTGTCTAAAAGGATGAATGACTTTTTAGAAGGTAAACAATTTATTTTATTGTCACTGACAGGAGCAAGTCCCCCCCCATAATGAAAGCAATGACAATAATATATTTTTGAATAACAATAGAATACTAGGCACTTTGCCAATAACAGAATTAGATATTGTCTTTTCTTAGTGAATAAACAGTCTAAAATAACTAGAAGAGGAAGCATAAATAAGAAGGAGAAAAAAAGATAACTAAGAGATTAGATAATTGAGGAGAAAAGTGAAAGATCAATGGTCAGAAACAATTGGTCAGAAACAGCTAAGTTACAGTTTGATATGACATCTACAGTGGAAATATTAATGATTGACTTCATGTACATCTTTATTATGGTTAAAGTCAAACTCTGCATAATGTCAACATTAAACCTTAACAGTGGTGAAAATAGTTGTTAATCCTATAAGTCTGAAGATGTTTACTGCAATATTATAAAAAAAAGAGAAGTAGATTGGTATATTGGATAGAAACCTGGTCTTAGAATAATAAAAACCTACATTCAAAGTCTACTCTTACATATATTGACTACATGACCCTAAGTAAATCACTTAACTCTTAGTTATCTGTACCACTTGCTAAGCTGTGTGGCTAGGTTAGTTATTTAACCCTGTTTGCCTTTGTTTCCTTATTTGTAAAATGAACTGGAGAAGAAAATGGCAAAGCATTCCATTATCTTTGCCAAGAAAATCTGAAATGAGATCATGTGGAGTTGAACATGACTGAAAACAACAGCAGTTTGATCTGCATTTCTATAAGCAGTTTTCTCATTGGATAATCCCAAACCAATAAAATCACAACTCTCATCCAAAATGTTTATCAAATTGGAACTCCTAACTATCAGAAATCTTAGGATTTCAATTGTTTAGTTAACATTTCACAAAGCTCAGCTAAGAGCAGATGATTTCTCTTTATTTTTTGTAATCTCCAAAATCATCTAGATCTTTAAGATAAATATCAAAATGATCTGGATATTTAGGTTTTAGAGATAAAACTTCGTTTATAGCCATGTCATGTGATTGCTTGTGTGTATGTTGTGAATGATCCACATACAGTATAGCACATGCTTTGAGGTGTCTTTCTAAAGTGGTGATGGATTTGTGATGCTCCGTTTACGCACCCCAATCCAATGTCCTTTCTGATGAATGGCATATAATTAAGAGAATGGCTGCTAGAATTAGGAGAGCAGTCTATTACTGAAAAACAGAAGGAATTTCCAAATAGATGCTTGTTTAGAAGAATGAGGCTAGATCCTAGATACTGCTGTCCTGGGTGGATAAGAGCACAACAAAAAAGATATGTTCCTCCTTTGCTTATGCAAGTTACATAGATTCCAATTCTACTATAGGTAAATAACAATATCTTTTGCTTCTCTGATTTGATCTCAAATGTCAAGATATTTTACAGGCATTATTTCATTCTGGCTTCATCTCTACATGGACAGGTATTTAGCAGGAATTGTCATTCTCTTCCCAGATGGATAGCCTGAGGCAAAAAGAAGTTAGAATATTTTCTCCTGGTGTCTTTGTTTGAGAAACAAAATTGGAAACAAGACAGCCTAAGTCTTTGAGGACATGTCAGCAAGTGTACTTTTGATGAGGAATTGAATAGGATGTATGATGACTCAGGAAGAAGAAAAAAAACACAAGTAGAGAAGAGCTTTGTCATAATATGCTATCCTCTTGAATTTACTTCCTGATAAAGGATGGAAAGGCCAATAGCATGTACCTTAAACTCTTTTATTTTTACATGTGAAATTTAATACTTGTTATGTGAGTAGAGAAATAAATAAATGAATGAATGAAAAAAACACTTAAGGACATCTTATATATGAAGCACTTTGCTAAGTGCTAGGGTTACAAATAGAAAAGTGAACAGTACTCTCAAGATGCTCATGTGTTTATTGGTGGAGATAACACAAACAGAATAATTTAGCTGAGGCCCAAGAGTCCCTAGGATGTATTATCAAGTTAGGTGAGAAGATAATAGTTGCAATTGATCTTTTTGTTTTCTAGGATTGTAGTTGGTACCTCCTGGCTGACACAAGAACTATGAATGGTGATGTACACTTTGGGGAAGAGACACTGGAGGACCTAACCCACTACTACTGGAAAGGAAGAAGCAGGAGAGGAGACTGAAATGAAGTGGGGACTCTGGGTAACCTTCAGTAGAGTTGAAGTTGTGGGCAAGGATCCCTTTCCCAGACAGGAAAGGGAAAATGAAAGGGTTTGCTGGAAAGAAAGTTGGAAGTAGAAGATTTCATTCTGAACCCTCCAGATGGAATCTGGAGGTTGGAGTGGAGAGGAAAAATCTGTGATAAACTCCTTGAGAAAGAAGAGTACAAAGAATGTTGGTTCATTGCAATAAGGATCTGAACTGAAAATATAAGTAGAAGGATTGTAGCCAAAGGAGAATTTATGGAGAAAGTGGCTATTTGGAGAAAGATATCAATAAAATCTAATTATTCAACATTCTTAGAATTTTAGAACTGGAAGCCACCTAAAGTCCATTCTTTCTAGTTCTCTCATTTTTCAGATGAAGAATCCGAATACTAAAGAGAGAAGGAAGGGTCTTGATGAATTTCACATAGTTAATGATAATGATATTCGAACCATGGTCAGAAGATTTTAGATATTAGAGTTGGAAGGGATAGAGGACAGGGAAATTAAGTGACTTCCCTGAGTTCATACTGCTCTCTTCTCAATTTGTACTCTTTCTACCAGTATGTAGTACGAATGTTTCAGTAATGGAATGTTTCCCATTAATAAGGCTAAAATTAACTTGCTTTGAGTATAATAGTTTCCATCCCATATTTATATAATATGCCTCATCACAATTTCCTTTTATCTAGTACTCCTTTTTGTGGCATGGAAGTGACCCTGTATTTTTGAGGGCAAATACAGTGAACTGCAAATTCTCTCAGGTCCTCTCAAACTCAGAACTTTTCAAGCATGGGCCCAATGTCAGATTATATATTTCAGGAACTATTTATTAGCCTTGGCATATTTGAAAAGGGATTGAGAAAATTTGAAGCATCAGTATGGCTCCATATTGGAAATTTTTTTTTTCACCAGAGCAACTTGTATCCTAAATTAGAGAGTGGTTGTTATTACACTGGTTAAGGGAATAACCATTTAAATATGTTATATGCTTGAAGTTTAATAGTATGAGCATACTCAAAATGAAGAATATTTTATAAAAATCGTGTGCAATGAAATTGAAAAAGATCTGTTCTTGCCCACAGGAGCACTATACAATGTGTGAAAGTATAGACTAATATTCTGTAAGAGTTAGTAGGGACTTAAGGCCATGTAGAACTCTCATAGATTATTGGATAGTTATAAGTAACCTGGGACCTTAATAGTGGAAGTAAGAGGCCTAGAGTCATACATAGTTTATTTAGGAGCTGTCCAGACCTTAATGGATCTTTGTTATGCTAGACTAGAAAAATGTTAATGAATGCTTTCACAATATTATCCCTTGATTTTGTTTTATTCAAAATGACTATTTTTTTGCCTGATTCTAGTATGAACCTGTTAGACTTTATGATCTGTGAATACATTTGGAATTAGCTTTAATGCTTTGTATAACTCGCACTCCACATTTAGGTAGAGGAGCCATATGAGGGGGGAAGATATTTGCAAATAATGTACCATGGATTGATTTTTAGAGAGAGAGACTATGCAGTGAAAGTATCTCCAGAAAAATAGGATAGGGTAATAGGCACTTTCTAGGACCTTTTTGACCAATTCTTCCAGGGCTGCCACAGAACTCCTAGTTCAACAGAAAAAAAATAAAAGCAAGATAATTTATGTGCCCTTCTGGCTCTTTGAAAAAGTAAGTGCTTGTTGAGAAGAAAAGGTGGGGGGAAGGGAGAAGGGAATCTTAAGAGCTTTTCTCTGAGCCAAGGAAAATAAAAAGACAAGAAAAACAAAACTGTCCTTTTTAAAATAGAAAACAGTCACAGCAAAGGATAGAGGAAAGGGAGAAAAAAAGTCGCTTCTATTTTTCAGTATATAAAACACATATACACCATTGTCATTCCACACTTTCTCAGGTGCAGATCCTTATAGATATGTCTGTTCTCTTTTTCAATCTGTCTGGTCTTGTAAGCATTTGCTGCTTCTCAATATAAATTAGAAGGAAGTTGCCCAAATGATAATTTCAGGGTACTGAGGTATCCACTGGGACCATCTTAATTTATTGCAAAGGGCAAACACACTAGGGAGAGGGGAACATTTGCAGGAATCTATTATAGATTATATTCTGCCAAATTTTGTCCTGGGAATTATAGACTGATTTTATATAGTTATTCTAGGTCTAATGTCTTTGAATACTATCTCAAGCCTGGGAAAAAGTTTGATTCTAAAATTGTTAATCCATTCAGTTATCTTCATCTTAAGCAAGATGTGTTGGCCTGGGCTCAATTGGGTTAGAATTAGAGGCTGGGGTAGTATTGTACCCTTTAAAGGAAGGGAAATAATGGCATCTTCAGAAAGTCTAGCCATCACTATCCTGTGTTCTCTTCTTTAATCCTTTCTCTTGTTCCCTTGCACATCCATTATTAGGACCACAATTTTTCATGGGCATTCGAAAAGGTAGTCAAAATAGCACTTCAGAGAAATGTTTCCACTAAAACCAGTGATGCAGGTGGGAGTGTTTTTCAACCTCTTTCACAGAGGAGGAGTCTGGGGTCCAGAATTTCCACTTTTAAGCAGTTATTGAGCTGGGATAAGAAGTTAGAACTCCTACTCCAATCTCATAACTCTCTTGAAAGCTACTCTGTTTAAAACTAACTGTAACATGATTCCACATATAGGACAGGCAGGTCTGGGACAATGCACCTATGTGTCAAAATAAGTTCTGCAAATTGTGCAGGTGGTATTAGAAAATTATGTTGCCAGGGGCAGCTAGGTGGCTCAGCTAGGCTAGAGCACTGGCCCTGGAATCAGGAGGACCTGAATTCAAATATGGCCTCAGACACTTACTAGCAAAGTGACCCTACGCAAGTCACTTAACCTAAATTGCTTCCAAAAACATCAGAAAGGAAATCATGTTGACATCTTTTACTATCCACTGGCTACTTTAAAATCTTTACTGTAGCAACAATTAATTTGTTACTATAGAATAAAAACATTCCAGAGGGAATAGAGTTCAATAAATATTCATTAAGCACCCGATCAAGAATTTATTAAATATGCAATTCATAATTTATTATTTAGATTTATAAATTCATTATATGCAAGACATTGCACTAAGAACAGCAGATGCAAAGAAAGAGTAAAAGAATAAGTTCCTACACTTAAGAAACTTGGGTTTTCTGGCGTAAAGAATGTATGTTTTTTTTTATGTAACCCTGAACTATGCCCCTTTTGTGCCCATCTATAAGAAACTACTTGTCTCATCTAGCTCTAATATCATTCTGGCTCCAGTGGCACAGTCCATTTATCTTAAATCACACTGCTAAAAGTTTGTAAGATAGTCAATAAAGATTATCAAGAGCCATTTTGACTTTACACATGTAGAACATCATTGCTATGACATCCTGGGACTTTGGGCTGTCAACATATTTCCCTGGGCTTGAATTCCACACATTTTGAAATCTTTGAATCAGGACTTGTTAGAATGTTAATGAGACCCCAGATTCAGCATTGGTATATGAAGTGCCCTGTTATTTCATTCTAAAAGAAAGTCTTCCCTTTTTTCATCACAGTATTTTTTTAAAACTATGAATCATTCAAATGAAAAGCAAAAAGAAATCAATACAAGAATTATATTTTAAAATAGCTTTGCCCACTGCCAAAGGTTTCTTTTTGAATAATGTTTGACCTAGAAAACAATGAACTCTCCTTATTTTGTCATATGTATGTAATGTGCCATCCATACTCTGAAGAACAAAAGTATAGCTTTGTTTTGCCTGTGGGTTTCTTCTCACCTTTGCTGCTAGTTTCCTTTCAGATATTTTAGTCTCCTAGCTGTTTTTTTAAAATAGAAGGAAAAACTGGAAGGATCAGAATAAGAGAATCTGAATTCAAACCCTCAGTTCAAATTTTTGCCATTTAGAACTTGGGCAAATCACATTATCTGTACCTCAGTTTCTTCATTTGTAAAATGAAGAGTTTGGATTAGATGATTTCAAAGATCCCTTGTAACTCTAGATTTACAATCTCATACCAAAAAAAAATCTCCCAGAACCTGAAGCTACATGAAATATAAACATCTTAACTTCAATAGTTATCTTTGTCACCACCCCAAAGTACATGGGATGAATCAGGCATGAACTTTATAAAGATTACTTACTGACAAAGAATTAAAAGAAATTTTAGGAGAAAATTTGACCTGAATTAAGCTCAGCTCACAGAAAACTGAAAGAAACATACTAAAAACAGCTCAAATTAAAAGCTGCCACGAAGGTGGGAGTTTATACCTTGTATACTTTAGCAAAAAATGAAGAGCCCTGACCTTTGTGAATTACAAATTAAATAGTTATTTTTCCTTCCCTGGGCTTCTTAGAAAATCACGAATTGCTTTCCCAATATTCACATATCTGCCTTACACATTTACCCAGCTCTTTACCCTATGAACACTTGGCATTGTTATCTGTCCTTCACCTTCAGAGTCACTGGGCTTTTTCATCCTTTGTCTAAAGTTCTAAATCCTCTTACATTTTTTCCTAACTTGATTAAAATTTGAGTTCCTTGAGAGTAGGATTTTTCTTTGGATATCTCTACTGCTTTACACAATATTGAGCACATAATAAGCACTTTAAGAAAGGTTTTATTCATTCATTCATTCATCCATCCATATCTATTCATCCATCATTTTCTCAAGACTAGAGGCTAGCTACCTGAGGTTAGGAACTGATAAAACTGATAAACCAATGCTAGGTTAACTTTCAACCTTGAAACTGAGCTTCTGAAAGCTTGATTTTTTTTAATCTATAGATTACTCTCCAACTCTTCCTTTCCTTCACATAAAGTGAAAAAAAAGCGTAGACTATCCTACACTGGAATCATGCCTAATTGTATAGTTGGTGACCTGCTTAATGATCGATTGTATTGTTGTTGCTGAGCCACTTTCAGTAGTGTTTTTGTTTTTGCAAGGATATCAGGGTGGTTTGCCATTTCCTTTTTTCTCCCATTTTACTGTTGAGGAAACAAGTCAACAGGGTCAAAAATTTGCCAAGGGTCACACAACTAGTATCTGAGGCCATATTTGAACTTAGAAAGCTGAGTTATCCAGGCTTGGAACTCTATCTACTGTATGCCCCAGCGCCCCAGCTGCCCCAGACTTTATTGAAATATATGAGGATGAATAAATAACAATTGTTGTTGTTTTTAGAGTTTTCAAGGCAATGGGGTTAAGTGGCTTGCCCAAGGCCACACGGCATAACAATTGTTGCAATGTCTGTGAATGTGCTTTCTTTGGTGGAGACTCTTTAATGGAAAACTACTGCAGCATCTTTGACCCCCAAATTAGGGGTCAGATATAACTCAAAAATGACTTAAGAACTTAAGACTTTAACAGGTCTAACTGCTATGAATCTTGTGACTTTCATTCAGTTGCCATCAAGACCTCAATTGTTCCTATCTCAGTTACTTATCAAATGGTTCCAGGCCTGCTCCAGAAGAGATGACTTAGTGATCTCCTCTCCTAGTTGTTTTTTTAATCAATCAAAAAAGCATTTATTAAGAGCCTACTATATACCAGAGATGGAGCTTCATGCCAAGATACAAAGCCTTAAGACCCTTTCTTAGAAACCCAATCTTTTTTCTGTTATCCTTGCAGACACTTTCCACAATACACATCTGCTTTAAGCAATCATTTACCATAGCCTTCTTTTGAACCAACATTTTTTCTTTCTATGTTGCTTTAGAATATTCCTCCCACTGACAGCTCGTCTTTCTTTACATTGTGAAGGGACTTTGTGCTGCTGCCATTTAACTCGCACTAAAGGTTCCCGTTCCCATTTTAAAACCTTCAGCAATATTTATTTCCTCTCTTTGATTTGGATGCACAGAAGCAATTCTGGTACTTTCTGCTTCTGGTGTGTGTGTGTGTGTGTGTGTGTGTGAAAGAGAGAGAGAGAGACAGAGAGACAGAGAGACAAAAAGAGAGAGAGAGAGACAGAGACAGAGACAGAGATAGAAAAAGACAGAGGGATAGAGATGGAGAAAGAGGGAAGAGTGGGAGAGAGAGAGAGGGGCAGAGACAGAGAAAAGAGTGGGAGAGAAAGAGAGCCAGAGAGAGATGTGCCCTGGAAATATTGTCAGTATCACACAATATTTGTAACTACTTCTGGTCTATCCAAATATGATCCCTAGAATCAAATGCTTTATATTTCAATGATTTGTTGTAGTTGTACCTAGGTGAATATTTTGTTTTCTGAGAAAAGCAAGTGGTTTTCATTTTCTTTTTTTTTAATACTATTCACTCTTGTACGTTCACATATGGATATAGACACATTTATACTGCTGTCATTAAAGGTGCTTTTAATAGATAGTGTGTGTGATAGTGGATAGAAAGCTGGTATCAGAGTCAGGAAAATGTTAGTTCAAGTTTTGCCTTAAACACATATCAATTACATGAACCCTGGCAAGTGACTTACACTTTCCATGCTTGGTTAAATCACTAAGACTATAAATTGAAGAGCAGTTGGTGATTTGCATTGGTAGAGCAAGTCTATCCACCAGGAAGTAACCACCTCAATGAAATCAGAGGTCTGGTTAAAAGACAGACAGAGAGATTTGTTTCTATCCCCAGTCTTTGCTTCTGCCTTTATTTCTTCTCTTCCCATTCTATTTCTTTCTACCACTTTTGTTTTTTCTTCTATATATTCTTCTCCCAATCTCTCTCAATTCATTTTCCTTTTATATCTTCTGCTTTCTTTGTTTATAAGCAGCTTGTCTTCTCTTTATCTCAATTCCTCAATCATAACCTCTTTAGAAACAATGCTGTGGAGCAGCAAGAAAACTAGATTTGAATCCTGCAAATCTATGCTTGAATCACACTTCTGTTACAAACTATGGAAGCTTAGGAAAGTAGCAGGAAGGTAGTTTGAAAGAAATCATGGACTTGGAATCAGAGGACTTTGGTACAAATCTCTACAATTTATTCCCTATGTGAGCTTGAAGAAATTATCAGTAAAATGAGGGGAGTGGATTAACTGTTCCTTCTAGCTCCAAATCAATGATTTTAAGTCACCTAATATTTCTGAGGTTTGTATTCTAAAGGGCTTTTTAGTTCAAAAATCATATTTTATACTTTTTGTTCCTTTCCCTCTTTTTTTCTATAATCACTAATCACTTTCTCTGATTCCCTTTATACTCAATTTCTTTTTACAAAAAATACATTTTATTGACATTTGTGGAATGTTATTTAGTTATTGCAGTCATGTCATACTCTTCATGACCCCATTTTGGTTGGCAGAGATACTGGAGTGGTTTGCCATTTCCTTTTCCAGTTCAGTGAACAGAACTGAAGTATGGAACAGAGAATTACTCAGCTAATAAGAGTCCGAGGTCAGATTTGAACTCAGGAAGACCTTGACTTAAGTCTTCACATTCTATCCACTGCACCACTTAGGTGCTGACATATTATGTTATTAATAATCACCTATATTTCTCAATATACCCGTCTTTTCTCCCCTTCCCAAAGAGCAATCACATTTAACAAATAATAAAAAAGAATCAATAAATAAGAAAAAAGAAATCAATAAAATTAACCAATAGCTCAAAAGAAATCTGGTATTTTATTTAATTTTCCACTTTTTGTAAATAACTTCTGCAAAGGAAGAGTAGTGCTTTCCTTTATCTTTTCTCTGGGGCCAAATTTGGTCATTGTAATTTCTATGTTCAGTTTTGTTTATTTTGTTGTTGATCATTTTATTTACATTTCTGTGGTTTTTGTATAAACTGTTTCCTTTTCACTTTCATTTATTTTTGATTCACTTTATATTCATGTCTTACCATGCTTCGCTCTATTCTTATTTATCTTTTCTTTTAGCCCATTCCATTACATGATGTACATAACTTATTTCATCATTCCCTAGTCAATGGGAGTCTTTTTTTGCTCTCAGTTCTTTATTACTACAAAAAGTACTGGTATAAATGTGTCCATGTTTATGGACCCTTCATTTTTATCGCTGACCTTCTTCAAGGTATATGGTTAGAAATGTGACCTCTGAGTCAAAAACTTGGCTTAGAAAATTTCCAAGTTGCTTTCCAGAATGGTTAGACCATTCATTGCATCAAACTTTCTACAATAATTCTATTATTGACTATTTCATTTTGGGGAGAGGAGGGAGGTTAACCAGTTTTCTAGGAATGAAATGAAAACTTAGGGTTTTTTGGTTCATATAATAATTAACAGTTTACAAAATCACCTTTCTGCCAACTGTTTGTCAATATCATTTGACCACTAATCCAAAAAGGAATTATTTCCTTTCTTATGTGCTTGTGTTAATGTATATCAAGTTCTTATTGAGAATAATTAATACCAGTTGACTACTTCCTTTTTTTCATTCCATCTAATTAAAAATATTATATAACTATGCTAATTTTTGCTAATGATAAAACTTTTAAATTTCATATTAGTGAAATTATCTACTTTATCGCTTCTATACTTGTTTGCTTAATAATTTACCTCTCATCCCCCCATAGTCATGAAAAATTCCTTATCTACTTTTCTACTTTTTTATGGTATAACTTTTATATTGAATATATTATTTTATTTTGAAGTCATGAATCCATTTTTATTTTATTCTGGGATATAGTGTAAAGTGCTGATCTAACTCCAATTTCTGCAAGATTACTTTTTTAATTTATTTCTTGTGAGATATGGAGTTCCTTTCCAGAATTTATTATCTCTAATTTTTTTTGTCATCTATTCCATTGATCTGCTTTTCTGTTTTCTAATAGATTTAAGAATGATTGCTTAAGAATATTATTCGAAGACTAAAAGGGCTCCTTTACTTTTGAATTATTTGCTTTAATATTTAAGGTCTTTTGTCATACAATCAGTTAACCAATTAACATTTACTAAGTAACTTCTATATTCTAGACACTTTGTTAAGTATTGGAGACCAAGTAGTATACAACAAAAAGTAAAACAAGTCACTGTTCTCAATCTAATGCAGAGCTCACAATCTAATATTTTGTTTCTTCAGATTAATTTTTGCTACTATTGTACCTAGGTCTATGAAGTACCCTCCTGGTATTTAGATTAGTATAGGATGAAATTCAAAAAATAAGTTTGGTACTATTGTCATTTTTTATTATATTGGTATGGTTCAATTATGAACACTAAGTTATTTGTTTAGGTAATTATTTCTTTAAGGAGCAGTTTAAACTGTATTAATACAGGTATTGGGTGTGCTGTGCTAGATTAGCCTCCAGATATTTTCTGCATATTACAGTTATTTTGAATGGAACTTTGTTTTCTTTATTCTTTTTTAGATTATGTCTTTACTACTTAGAAATGCTATTGATTTTTTAGGGCTTATTTTGTATTGTTCTTTACAGAAGCTATTGTCATATTTTCCTTGTTGATTTTTTATATAAAATCATCATATTATTGACAAGTGTAGTTTTATCTCCCATTTTTTTTTACTTTTGCCCCTTAGTTATGCCTTTAATTTCTTTTTCTTTTCTTTTTGCAATTGCCATCATTTCTAAAACTAGAGATTAACTGAAAGGATAGAAGACATTCTTTTCTTATTCCTGTATTTAGTGGGAAAGTTTCTAGTATTTTCTCATTTCATATAATGCTAACTTTTAGGTTTAGAATGATGTTTTTTATAACATATAAAAAATTCATATGTACTTATACTTTTTAGAGTTTGGTGGGTGTTTTATTTTACAACAAATGGCTACTATACTTTGTTAAGGACTTTTTCTTCTGATTTAATTAATGTGGGACTTTTTAGAGTCCTTAGATTTTCAGTCTTAATTCATGTCACCCATGAATTTATGGTTATTCCTATTCCTATACATTAAGCTGAATAAATAAAATCTGTCAATAGAAGAGAGAAATGAAAGAAAGAAAAGAGAAGAGAAGAGTGTTACAAAAATACAAATAATTTGAGCATTCATTCATTTGATTAATTTAAAGTTTCTAAATCTCTGTTGGAATCCAAAAAGTAATTCAATGTATTCCAAGAAAGAAAATGTAATGGAGAACAAATAGATAATTGGCTGAACATCAATACTCCAAAATGTCTGATGTGCAGTCACTCAGTTGTTATTCTCTCCACATTCTGGCTGTAAAATAATCAACATCCTTTTGTATTTATAGTTAAAATCTAGAAATTTTTGGTACTAGTGCTCATCATGGATAATTTGGTAAAGCTGAGGACCTAAAGAGACAAGAAAGCAAACATATTAATAATCAAAACACTGACAATGAAACAAATGTTCACTATTCTAATCTGAGTGCCAAATACCAAATACAGAAGAAACATAAATATGCCCATAGCTATCTTCAATTTGCATAGTTTTTGTGATACCGATATGAAACATCTGTAATTTTATTACCTTAAAAAACTTTCCATAATTCTAGCAAAATGATAATGACATTTATGGACAAAATGCAATACATAGACTATATTATGAATTGACAGATATTGGTGTCAACTTTTTTTTTTTAGGTTTTTGCAAGGCAAATGGGGTTAAGTGACTTGCCCAAGGCCACACAGCTAGGTAATTATTAAGTGTTTGAGACTGGGTTTGAACTCAGGTACACTTGACACCAGGGCTGGTGCTCTCTCCACTGCGCCACCTAGCTGCCCTCAACTTTTTAAAGTAAAAAATGTGGTGAATTTTTCATAAATAGAAAAATGGAAAATTATTGTCAGAAGATGTGCCCTGATGGTATTTATCAGATATTGACTCTTTTTAGAAAAATCAGTCAGTAAAGGGGACAAATAACCTTTGAGACAATAGTTTCAGGAAAGTAATGGGAATGGAATTGAAACTATGAGAGCCTAAGAGAGTAAGTATTGAATAAATAGAGACTTTGGTGTAAATAAATTTGTGAAAAGAGATAGATGGGATGGTACTTGTATGATCTGTTGGGGTAAAGAAAGACTATTTTTTTTAAGAATGGGGAGAGTCAAGCATTTTTGTAGACATAAAGGAATCAGTGGAGAGAGAAAAATTCATATTGTGTGTGTGTGTGTGTGTGTGTGTGTGAGAGAGAGAGAGAGAGAGAGAGAGAGAGAGAGAGAGAGAGAGAGAGAATATTAGGTAAAGATAATTCAGGGCCAATAATATGTTTTTACTGGTCTTAATTGTTTCAGCTAATTTGATCACATTAACTGAATAATTGAATAATTATTTTCTATTTGACTACTAACTACGGCTCAATCTGAGGTTGATTTGAAAATCATTTGAGATGCCTTGTGATCATAAAACCATGTAAACATAAACTATTCCACAATTTGGACCCTACTTTCCTTCCAATGCTTATTTCCTACCACATGAAGACACTATGGGATAAAGTAGATAGAATTTTGGTCTTGGAGGAAAGTTCACATGAGCATGATTGAAAATGGAATGGGAATAGTTAAATGATCCATTGATCCTGGATTCATCAATTCATCAATCCTAGACAAGATACTTACCCACTTCAAACCTCAGTTTCTTTATCTGTAAAATATGACTAATAATAGTATTTACCTCCCAGGGCTATTGTGATGATCAAGTGCAATGATGTGTACAAAATACCTTTTAAACCTTGAAATTCTATATAAATGTTAGCTCATTATTAGGATTTTTTTTTCGCTCATATCTGACTATGATCCCCATTTAGGGTTTTCTTGATTTGCCATTTTCTTCTCCAACTCATTTTATAGATGAGAAAACTGAGGTAAACAGGGTTAAGTGACTTGCCTAGGGTTACACAGTTAGAGTCTGAGGTCAGATTTGAACCTAGGCAGATGAACCTTCTTGACTTTGAGTCCATCATTCTACTATACTGCCTAGTTTCCCTTACAAATAAATGAATCCCCTGGAGAGGAAATATCACTTAGGGTTAGGGTAGTAAGAGATATCTCTGAGAGGAGGTGGCATATGAATAAACCTGATCTTCATCTATTCATTCAATAAAAGTATACTGGTTGTCCTTAATTCTTGAAGAGGACCAAAATGACACCACTATGTTAGAGTCCTACAGAGTCCTACAACATACTCAGTTGTAGCTGATCAGATCAATATGAACTCAGAATGCTCTGCCACAGATTGGGTGCAAATAGTCCATGTGAATACCTGAGTGGATTCTCCAAACTTAGACATTTCATGCTTCCTTTGAATTACATCAGTTCTTCTTTGCTCATAAAACACAGAAGCTTCTCTGATGAGGGCATGCCATGCTGAGTGGTCCAGTGCCAGTATCTCCCAGGTACAAAACATTTCATTAAACACAATATGGAAAGGATTTAAAAAGTAGGGAAAGAGGAAAAAAGGTTCCAAATAGGCCTTAAAGGAATAGTTACCTGATATGTATAAAGACATATTAAAGACAAGAAAACACAAAAGAGGGCGGCTAGGTGGCGTAGTGGATAAAGCACCAGCCTTGGAGTCAGGAGTACCTGGGTTCAAAATCTGGTCTCAGACACTTAATAATTACCTAGCTGTGTGGCTAAAGCCCTCTTTTTGGTCATTTTGGTCCTCTTCAAGAATTAAGGACAACCAGTATACTTTTATTGAATGAATAGATGAAGATCAGGTTTATTCATATGCCACCTCCTCTCAGAGATATCTCTTACTACCCTAACCCTAAGTGATATTTCCTCTCCAGGGGATTCATTTATTTGTAAGGGAAACTAGGCAGTATAGTAGAATGATGGACTCAAAGTCAAGAAGGCTCATCTGCCTAGGTTCAAATCTGACCTCAGACTCTAACTGTGTAACCCTAGGCAAGTCACTTAACCCTGTTTACCTCAGTTTTCTCATCTATAAAATGAATTGGAGAAGAAAATGGCAAATCAAGAAAACCCTAAATGGGGGTCACAGTCAGATATGAGCGAAAAAAAAAACAACAAATAGAATCATATAGCACTTAGTGATGATCCATTTGTCCCTGTCAATATACAGTCTTACAGTGTTTGTTGTCTTCCTGCACATATATCAACTGAACTTTAAACTTTCTGAAGAAGAGAATGATATCTTATACTTCTTTGAATTCCTTTCACCATGGTGACATAGCATAGAGGCTAGAGTACTAGAATTTGAGTCAGTATGTCTGGGTTCAAATTATAGAACTTTTACTTTGCTGTTTACAGTCTCTGTGACTATGGGAAAACCACATCTAAAAACCACATCTCATTCTGCTAATCTTATAGGATTTTTAGGGGGTAAGCACTTTGGAAACTTTGGAGAGCTCTATGAATTTATTGCTCTAATTATTATAGGGTTCTACACTAAGAAGCAGTTCAATGAAAGTATTAGTTATATCATACCTCCCTCTGGAGCCCCTTCTGACTCAGTCACACCAGGGTTATATGGGCTTGGAAAAATGAATAATTATTAAAATATTCTTCCTATTTTCTGTCCTGTAAACTCAGTTGTATGAAAGAAGCCATAAATCTGAAAAAAAGTCTGTGTTATGAAGTGACACAGACTGGGAAGACACAATGCCAAGCATCCAAATGAAAAGTGAAAAAAATATAGCTAATTAGCTGGCTCCTCTGTCAACACAATGCTAACTGTTCAGATCTGGAGGACTGTCTGCATTTTCTACTTTCTTATCATCTACACATAGTTGTGATTGGGAAGGAAAGTGAACCAGTGACCTTTATACAACAATGAAGATTGCCAGATAGCAGAAGGGATAAGAATAATTCCTCATAACAGGAAACCATTCCTGCTTCCTACTGAAGCAGATGCAAGTGGTAACCTCAAGTTGGTTAGAGAATGGTTAGAGAATCATTCATTCATTTATTCATGTGTCACTAGAAGTACAATGCCCTGTCCTAGGTGCTGAGTGATGCATAAAAGAAGAAAAAACATGGAAAGACTTGCATGAAATAATGATCAAAGAGAAAATTGTATACAGTAACAGTAATATTATTTTACAAGTGACTATTGGAGAATAACTTATTTTGTCTATTATAAATATACAAATTAACTATAAGGGACATATAAATAAAGGTACTATCTGCATCCAAAGGAAGAACTGATAAGTAGAAGTATCTATAAAATAAATTTATATATATATAATATATGTATGCATATTATATATACATATATACATATATGTATATACTTATTTGTGTCTAATAGTTGTCATATCTAGAGTGGGAGTGGGGAAGAGGGAAGAAAAAAGAAAAAAATTGCATGATAATTTTGTTGTATATTTGAAAGGAATAGCAAGTTGTGCATAGTAGAATTGCAGCTTCATGCACACTCTTCTTTTAATTGTACTGTTATGTAAATGCTTGTTTTATTCTATAAATTAAAAATAAAATTTAAAAATTCCTAAAAAAGTAAAAGCACTTAACACATTCTATTATATCCTCATGGAGTAGATGCTATAGTATATACAAAAGTATGCTATAGCTATTTAGTAGCTATATTATTGAGTCACTAGTGGGCACAATGAAAAAAGTGTTCAGTCTGGTGTAAGGAAAACTCATTTTCCTGAGTTCAAATTTGGCCTCAGATGTTTACTAGCTTTGGGAAAGTTGCTTGCCTTGTTTGCCTCAGTTTCTTCAACTGTAAAATGAACTGGAGAAGGAAGCAGCAAATCCACTTCAGTCTCTTTGCCAAGAAAACTCAAAATGGAGACATGAAGAGTCAGACATTATTGAAAAAATTACTAAAAATATTATAGGATGCAGCAATAAGCCAAGCAGGTAATCAAGAAGTAGTAATTGGACTTGTCTTGACTCTTACAAATAATAGCAAATAATAAGTTAATCAAACACATAGTGCCCCAAGCTACTCTTTAAATTAAAGTAAACTTTCTCATTTGCTTTGATAGAAGATGTTTCTGCATTAGTGATATCTTAAAGTTGGTCAAGTCAACAGGCATTTATTAAGTGTTAACTATCTTTTAGTCATTGTGCTAACTTCTGGGGAAATAAAGAAAGGCAAAATGAGGCAAGAAATTCAGTCTAAAGGAGGAGATAATATGTAAACAATTATATACAAATAAGATATGTAAAGGATAAATTGGGGGTATTCTCAAATGGAAAATGCCAGGATTAAGGAAGAGTCAGGAAGGTTTCTTGCAGAAGATGGGACTTTAGTACTTGTAGGAAACCAGGGAAACCAAGAGTCAGAGATGGGGATGGAGTCAATTCCAGACATGGTGACAATGAAAATGCCTGCTGTTGGGATATAGAATCATAGATAAGGCGTGATGCAGGAAGGGGTAAATCTTAACTATATGATTGTATAAAGTATCATGAGACTAAGAAAAGATTTTAACTACTATGCAAAGTCTAAAGAAATAAAGATCACTTTGGGCAGAGTAATATAGGAAATCTTCATGGATGAGAAGCATTTTAATTGGGCTTTGGAAGATGGACATTTCAATAAGATGGTGGAGATGAGGGGATAGGAAGTGGGCAGGAAAAAGCCCATTCCATGGATAAGGAATAACATAGGTATAATGAATAATCAGTACCTTATTCAGTACTATGCCCCTAAACTGGACCTTTACATTCAGTTATCTTCCTTTAAAATGGATTATAATCAACATAAATCAACATAACATGGGTAGCACTAGTTTGCTTGTAAAGATGATATATAAATTTGTGGTTGACTAGGTGAACTAGTTAATGCTCTAGATAATATGTTCAGGATACAAAGGCATATTGCAAAAGCAGAATGATGCACCAAATCTCTTAAGGGGAAACTCATAAAGAACAATTGTGAAGCCCTCTACTTACTTTCAGAAATATTAAGCCATAGAATTATTAGATTAATGATGAATAGTTAGGCAATAATTCCCATGGAAAAAAGATCCAGAAAGACCTCAAACTGACTATATCAAAAATATGATATTGAAGACCCCCCCAAAAGGCTAATAATTTAGGGTTACAGTAATATAGGAACTATATCCAAATTATATCCAAAATATAAAAAAAGATCATCTTACTCTATTTTTGTCTTGGTCAGACTATATTTGGAGAGTCATGTTGATTTCTAGACATTACATTGTTTATGTGAGATTTTCACAAACCAGAGCATGTCCAAGAGAGACAGCCAATGAGGGGACTAGATGGAGATCATATTATCTGAACATCAATTGAAGGCAGGGGTGCACTTTCCAGCTGGGGTTCTTGAAGGTTGAGTGTTAAATTTTCTCTGTGAGCATTTAATACCCTTCAGAAATCAACAAACATTAAAATCAGGGTTTGATTTTATATATATATATATATATATATGTATATACATATATTATACATATACATGTATATAAATGCTTTAAAAAGTGATGTAGAAAATATTAATAATGTAGAATAACTTAAAAATGTGTTGTGCTTTCATTTTACTCTCAAGGAAAAATGTTTAAAAAGTTTTCAAAATTTACCAGCACATCCCTGGTTGAAAGTATTAGAGAAACAGACTGAAGAAGAGAAGAATCAAGGTAGACAATTGTTTGAAGAGTAATTATGTGAAAGAGGATTCGGACCTGTTGAATTTGTATCCTGAGAATCGAACCAGGTTCAGTTGGTAGAAGTTACACATTTAAGGGAAAAAAAGGTTCTAATAATTAGAGCTTCCCAAAAATTTTATTCATTGCTTTTGGGAATAATGACTTACCCATTCACTGGGTGGGATAATGAATCTTTGAGCACTGGTCAGATGACTATAATTGGGGATAATGAAGGCCATCTTGCTGTACAGGTGGTGAATTGAAATAGATGGTACTGAATCCTCTTCTAGCTCTTGAGATGTTATGATTTTGTGGAAAATCATAGTGTGGTTGGATCAATACAGTCATCATTCAACGAATGTGGTGGATGACTAGTTTGGTTTCTTTGGAGGGAGGATATGGAGTAATAAGGTAACACATTTGAATAAGACTTTGAAAAGAGTGTCCTTGTCACCAAAGTCCCTGGTTCCATCAAATGAATCTACATCTCAAGTAAATTGATTTTTATCAATGGATGACATTAGAGAAGTTGAATTACTATTTGTTTTGTCAATGAACTCTAAGGACCATGGGACCTTTCTATCTGACTTGCAACAAAATTACTACATGCTTTATCTCTTTGTATTACATTGTGAGCTCCTTGAGAGTAAGGTCTATTTTGTTTTTTAAACAATGCTTAGGAGGGTGCTTTGCACATATTAAAACTTTATTAAATTCTTTTCCAGTCATTTAGTCACTCATTCATTCACAGAGAGCCAATGACCAGCTCATCAAATTATAGATTTAGAACTGGAAATAATTTGATTGTAAAACAAATTAGAAAATTGCAAACTCAAAGTATTTTTTTATCTTTTACGTTCAAATTCAACAACTAATTCTGGAAGATTTCAAGAGTTGTTTTTGGGAAACTGGGTCTCATTTTTCTTTAAAAATAATATTGATCTTTAAAAACAAACTGGAAAAAGCAGAGGTAAACACATAAACTTTAATTTTGCCATATAAAGAGGTAAAATTACTTATGTGCCAATAAATAACTGGGTCTGATGACTTCTTTTTGATTGTGGTTGATTGATTTGTTCTCTTTTGTGCACCTTTCCTAGTTAGTAAGTCATTCCTTACCTTGTCCTTTAATACCAAGTCTGTGTATATGGATGGTATTTATTTAACTCCAGTAGGTAAAGGTCTTGTTGGCCAAAATGAATGGCCAAAAAAAAAGTGGTGTGTACAAAGTCAAATCCATTTCCTGCCTTCATATCTTTTAACCGTTTTTGTACATACCTTTCATATGATATCCAATTCCTTACAAAGCGACTATTCTCATAGGAATCAAAGATTTCTATCAAAATTCTCAAATGATACAAAGAAGGTTGGCTGAGGGCTGTGCATTTGGGAAAAAAACAGTACTGGGGTCTATCAACTCATCCATTGTTTGTAGTTACATATTTTTTCACTTAAAACTATAAGGATTTGAAAGAAATAAATTTTTGTACCAGAGGAACACATATTTCCCTTCCAATGAGGCCATGAACACTAAGTTTCATCTGGGAGAACATTTTAACAGCTGAGTTAAAACCCCCTATAATGGAAACACTGACAGACTCTTAAGTATGGTAGTGTGAACAGCACTGCTATAATTCCTGGGTGAACTTTGTCCCTGGATGTGTGTTTTTGGAGTGTGCTGGGGTGACATTCAGCCTCTACATTCATTTTTATGATAATTCCCAGTAAATTGTGGTGCAATAAACTCTTCAAGCCTGTCTTTCTTGTGAAAGCCATGAATCAATCAGCTGCAGGCTTTTTTGGGGGCTTTTCAATGTATAGTGATCATTTAGATTTGACATGCATTGTGAGACCTTAGCTTGGCTCCTCTCTATGGTCTGTCATTAATTCCAGCCTTTACTATTCTGAAGTACAGTGAAGGATGACTGAGAAATCATTGGCCCTCTTCAGCTCTGTTATTGCACAAAATAGCAGCGCAATAATTTTTTGTCAATGTTTTACTCTAAAAGCTTTCTACGTCAGTTTTGAAAAGGAAGCAATAAAGCCCATTCAATGGTATGAATAAAAATCCTTTGAGGTTTAGGCATAGGGCTTCTTTTCTTCAGCTGGTAATCAAATTGGAGCTAAAATGAAATTGAGTTTTCTTATGAAAATAGCCTTTGTTGCTGGGAAGGCTTGTAATTCATAAACAATAACCTGCTCTTTTGTGTGGATAATAATATATTCATGTTCTTTCAATAGGGTAAAAGCCAGACCTAGTGCATTATGGTACAGTAAAAATAGCAGAAGGAGCTGGCTGGAATAATCTTTGAAGAAGGCAAAATGTAGCATTGGGTGACTTCAGTTTCTAGGCTTTCCATCTGAAATTGTACTTTGCTTTTTTTTTTTTTTTATTTGTGAGCCGGTTTCAGTTGTTGATTTGTTGCTGCCATACAATATTTGGTTAATTGTGGATGATCTCAAGCTGTGCTCATCACTGGGGCTGCGAGGGCTGTTGCCAGCTGCTGGAAGCAGAGCCTGCTGCTCCAGGATGCACATTATTCACAGGAGCAGCCTCTCAGCGCTGATTATCACTGAAGAGTTCCCTGCTCTCCATCCCTGCGCTCCCTCCATGCGACTGGACTGCAGAACACATGGAAGAGGTAGGCTGCATCTCTAGGGGAGAGAAGGGAAAAGGTGTTTAAGGGGCTCAGATGTGGAGGGAAGGAAAATGCCAGCAACCAACTTGCTGGGCATTTTCAGTCAACTGCTTGGGAAGGGGGCTGGGAATAAGTCTTTGAGAAATTCAGGGAAAAACTGTGTGGGTGCTTTTCTGGGCTATAGTTACTTTTAACAGGAACTCAACATGCTCTTCTTGTGGCATTGTCAATCCGGAGCCTGAGCCTGGACTGGGAAGCTCTTAAGTGAATGGGATGGTCACCTATCAGTCCTGATGCCTTCTTTGAAGCTCTGGTCTTGTGGCAAGTGCTTTTGGGGTTGGGGGATGAGATGGTAGGGAGCAGTTGGTGTTGTACCTTGGGCTCTTTGGAAGAAAAGGGGAATTTTGACGAGATGTTTGTGTCTTGAACTCAACTGGGAAGTTTGAGGTGTTGGGTGGAGCAGCTTAGTACTGGAATTTCAGATGGGTGGGCAGAATCAGCTACAAATGGGTCACTGTTTATTGCTCCTCAGACAAGAGTGATCCCCCTTTTCTCTCTGCCTCAAACTTGCTAGAAAGTTATCTTAGAGTTCTTTGGGGGGGGAGAATATGTCTGAAATGTCCATCCTGATGCTTGATTATGAAAATGGTAACAACGCTTTTGGAACTAGAGACCAAACTTCATCATGTAAAGGGTTACTTTTTGTTATTAGGACAATTTTTATCCCATTTAATATAGAGCTGTGTTAAGTGATTCAGAATAGCAAATCTATGGAGACTTTAATGAGATGAAACAAGGTTTCTTCTAATACACAATGGTTATTTTCTTGACAATGAATCTTAGTTCTGTTGTCTTTACTTTGAATATTAGTCAGCAGTGGATAAAGAGGAAAGAGGAAGAAGAAAAAAAGAAAAAAAATCTTTAAATGTTGAGAAACGTATAGGCTGGAAAAGGATGAGTGTTCTTACAGGTCACAGCAATGTCATTCTTGGCAGATTTCAGCTGCTTTGGTGGACAGCAGTAGCTTTATGGGGTTGGTGATTTCAATCTGGGTCATTTTACCGTGAGGAAACAACAGAATAATGGGTATTTTTCCCTCTCAGACTAAGGGCTCTGCAAACCCCATTCTCCCATCTTGATTTAAAGAATGGAGAAATTGAAATGAATACTAGGTGTATTATTTTACCCCTAAACTTTGACAATGCTTCCAGAGGAGTTGAATCAATACCCGCAAGCCAGGAAAGTGAAAGGGAATGGAAAGCAAGAGTGATAACCTCAGTGTTTATTTGAAAACAAGCTGCAGGGATGTGTAGTAGGCTTAATGGAGGCTATCAGGTGTGAACTTTTGTGGTGTTTTTTTTTTTTTTTTGAATTTCAACAATGAAATTAGAGGCTTAACAAAAGCAACTTTTACAGGCACAGTAGAGGCTGACAGTTGATGTAATATATGTCATTATCCAATTAGTTTATACAAGTGTATGTTTTTTATGCTTCACTTAACGTATCTCCAAGTGTTTTTAACCTCTTGAAAATATTACTTTTCTTGATGCCTTTTAATATGAGTATTTTAATTGTATATATTTTTCTCTGCAGCTATATTCTGTGAATTTCAGATATTCTGAGATCCTTCATAAATCACCCATTTAAACCTATTTCATGTTAATTTATAAAAATCCAGAATCCTTTTGGCTTTTATTATACTTTGTGAAAAAATGAATAATGGGACAGCTTCCTTTTTATTCTGTCCCCCTTCCCCCCCAACTAGGACTGCTTTGTATGACTGCTTTATTCTCATGCTAAAGTTGGAGTGATGTGAAAGAAAAGATTGCTAATTGTCAAAGAATTAGTCTTCAATGCCTCATGCAGGGAACTCAGCTGAAAAGTTCATAAAGGATATCCATTGTGGAAAGAATGCTGAAGCAATAAGACTTTAAGTAAACACTGAAACGTTTGACTGTGTAATACCGTACATTAACATCTGGAAAACTGAGCTTTGGCCCATTATAGCTATCAGTCATTGTGATTTTGATGAAAAGTCATACTTTCAATGTTTTCTATTCAGAGTGCATTAACTTCACTTCTTTTCCCCACCCAGGTGTGTTGAAAATTACCTTGCTTTTACACTGATAGTTGGTTTACTTGGAGAAACATCAAACTCAGATACAGTAGTTATGAGTAATGACAAGCAGAAAGGAGGCATTCTTATTTGAGTTAGGAATATGAATCTTAAGGGCAAAAAAAATCTAGAAATGAAAAACCTAGGGAGTTTTTTCCTTGGTTTCCTCATATCCTTTATTGAATAAAGTTTAAATATGTTCAATGGCAATATTTTTGGTAGTAAAATTTGTTTTGGACCTCCCACAAAGTGAATTTTCCTCAAGTGCTCTTCAGAACTACCAATAAAATTCCATTTCCCCATACCAGGAACTAATCAAATGAACTCATTAATCTTAAAAAAAATAGGCACATGCTAATATGACAAAAATGAAAATATTGGATTTGGAGGTGAGGTGGGAAAAACTGGAATTCATTGTTGGTGGAGTTGTGAACTGATCCAACCATTCTGGAGCGAAATTTGGAATTATATCCAAAGAGTTATAAAACTGTGCATAACCTTTGATTCAGCAATAGCAATATATCCTAAAGACATCCAAAAACGGGCAAAAGTACCATTTATACAAAAATCATTATAGCAAAATCTTTGTGTGATGACTAAGAATTGGAAATCAAAGTGATATCCCTCAACTGGGGAATGGCTAAACAAATTGTGATATAGGGTTGTAATGGAATTTTATTGTGCTATAAGAAATGATAAGCAGGATGACTTCAGAAAAATCTGAAAAGACTAACATGAATTGATACATATTGAAGTGAATAGAACCAGGAGAACATTACCACTATAACAGGATTATTGTTTGATGAAGCACTGTCAATGACTTGGCTATTTCAATAAGTCATGATCTAAAACAATCCCAAAGTTGAAGCATATTATCTACCTGCAGAGAAAGAATGAATAGTGATTGAATACAGACTGAAGCCTGCTATTTTTTACTAACAACATTTTTCTTTTATTTTAATCTTCTTATACAAAAATGTCTAATATGGAAATGTTTTACATCATTGCCCATGTATAACATATATCTGGTTACTTATCATGTCAGAAAGGGGAGAAAGGAGTGAAAAAGGAAGGTATAGAATTGGAACTCAAAACTTTCAATAAAAATGTAAAAAGAGAGCGAGGGCACATACAAGGCCTCAGAGAAACTTAAACACATGTAATTTGAGTCCAACATGGTCCTTGAATCATCATAGGCAGAAAAATAGGGACAGTATAAGCAGAAAGGGACAATAGTCCCCCAACAGGCCTTTAGACAGGATATGGAAAACTTGCCAACAGAGTAAGAGTAGTATACAAAGAGGAGGGAGATAATTGTTTATCTACGAACCTCAAAGGTTTTGAAAATGTTCAGTAAAAGATAAATGAATGTACCCAAGTTGCTATCTTATCCTTCTCCTTTGATCATAAGATTATTTCTTTCCCTATTTTTCTCTTCACCCCCATCCTTCAATCTACCATAAATTCCACATTTCTTCTCCTAGTTTAGTACTAGATTAGCAATAAGAAAATGTCTTTGTCAACTCATTTTCTTTAAAATCAAATTGATTGATGCTTCAGCAAAAATCCCAGTCCTTGTGAGGATTTGCCCAAAGCTTGGAGATCACTAGGGGAGGGTGAGTAGGGTGAGGGAGGAAAATGTTTACACTAGAGCACTATTCATGGTAGCGAGGCTCTGGATCAGATAGAAAAAAATTTCTAAGAATCTTGCCTTCTGATGAGGGATAGGGTGAGTTGGGGATGGTCTGTAACCACCAATAGATAAGTTGTCACTAACTTCTCTTCTCTAAATAGAATTCAGTAATTAGGAGAAGGTGTTACGATAATGATGACCTACCTGGTGATTTACCAGATAAGGTTTCTAGATATACAGTATAATTTTGTTAGAGACCTGAGTTCTAGATACTACAAAATCCTCTAACTATATATTTCCTCTTGGATTTTGCAATGAATTAGTCTTGAATTTTCCATTTTGGATAGTTTGCCATTAGACAGAACTGGTAACTTAAGATACATACATACATACATACATACATACATATATATTCCCAATATAAGCATCTGTGAACAGCAAGGGATTTTATATATTACCAAGTAATTAATTAAGTGTTTTTCCTTGCATGTAAAAATTTAGATTCCTATATCTTTAACAGTAGTTTCTGACATGTAAAATTGACTTGTCTTTTGCAATGGGTTTTTTCCACAGAACTAGTTGTGGAGGGAGAGAGACAGACTGACAGAGAGACAGAGACAGACACAGAGAAAGTGAGAGAGACACACACAGAGAAAGAGAGAGAGAGAGAGAGAGAGAGACTGAGACAGACACAGACATAGAGAGAAACAGATAGACCATAGAGATTGTGTGTGAGAGAGAAAAAGAGAGACACAGAAAGAGGTATCACACACACACACACACACACACACAAACACACACACAGACATACACAGCGAGCATGTAATCTGAAAGAAAAATATTGTTAATGCTCCAGTCTGATTTATTTCATCTAGCTAATGGAACCCAGCACAAGGTGACCTAACCTTTAAAATACAAGGTAAATAAGGTGAATTAAGGTTAAGATTAATGTAAATGAAGGCAAGAGAGCTTTTATTATGTTGTTGTGTTTGTTTCTTTTTACAGTCTGCTATTCCCACATTAACTTTATTTGAACATTTTCATCCTTGATTTTCAAGTGATTTATGGTCACCTTGGTTGGACTAAATTGCCTCAAAGAAAACGGGAGAGTATTCATTATGTAGCTGAATATATATTTTTATTTTTTAAAAGAAGACAGAGTACAGAATAGGACTAATAACTTTTGATTGTTGGGGGAAAATTTTCAGGATGGAAAGCATTAGGTTTAAAGCATTCAGGAGTTTAATGAAAATAACCAATGTCACAAATTACCAATATGCATTATGCAGATAATTATCTGTGGTAAATTGCATCACAGGGTTTCCATTTTCTCCCCCTGTTCTAATCCTGCACTAACTGACCTTCGGCTTTCTGAAACTTTGCAGGTTTAGGTTAAATGCTTTTTTACTGCTCTATGCAAATAGGATGTCCAAAGTTCAAAGCTCTGGTATAAAGCCTGTCACCACTTTGAAGTGTTCCTTTTTCAAGAGATATGGAAAATTAAGAGCTTATTTACAGATGATTGCTTCCCTCCATGGCTCATACAGATGATTTACAAATTTCTCATTACATTGTCTTCTATCTTAAGCACATATTTCATGAGTTTGAATCTTTCCTCAATAATATTCTTACAATTAATTCTAGATAGTAAAAAAAAAAAAGGTAACTTGTTACTGGTCAGTCATCTATTTTCTAGACATGTTAGGATATTATTATTTATAATTCAGTATATAATATTTATATACTAAATTGACATGATTCAGCATGAAATTTGTTGATCCTTTTGACTTGCTCTTATAGCAGACAGGCAGTTATCCTTAACATCCTTTGTGGTTTCAAATATCATAAGAATTCATTTCTCCTTTTGACAAGTTAGAATGACAAAATAAAGTGAGAGTCTATGAGAAATCCACTGATCCATAGATGAGAGGTGCCTCTCTTTTCTCCATTGCCTGCATGCATTGACCTGGAAACTTAGGAGTCTGTTGGTCATTTTTATTAAAGGCAAAGTATTGATTTGATAGATGATGATTTGGGATTCTGCAAAATTATTTCTGGAAATAAATACTTAGGAGACTCACTAGGAAAACTGTTTTCATAGTTATATGTCATCTTCTCAACCTGGTTTCTAATTCTAACTTCTTTCTAAGTTTGCTGTTAAGAAAATTTTTGTAAACGGAATCATATTTTTTCCACTAATTTTAATTATACAATGTTGCAAAGTTCATGACTGTCTCTGAGCAGAGTATAATTGTACTTAATGAGGCAGGGTTTTAAAAATCACATAGTGAGCTATGCATGGAGACAGACATCTGAATTCCATTTTACAAAGAAAGCTGAGGTTGTTGTATCCCTTGGGTTAGGGAATTTTATGCTAAAGTGTGCTAACAAGGCATCAATGTTGTGCCTATCCACTTCCACTGCTCCAAATTAGAAAGAGAGAAGATCGAAGGCATTAGCAATGGGATTGGGTCTGTGATTGGCTGTTATACTTCCAGATTGGGAAGACAGGGAGACCTAGCCAAAAAAAAAAAATTACATAGTGAAAGGAAAAAATGTTTTCACAAACCATGAATACTCAAATATTTAAAGCAATACACTTTTGCAATATACTGCATAATAAAAATGCTACATGTAAATGCACAATTATTAAAGTGAAAACAATTGGGAAAGTCTGATAAGTTACTCTTCTTCATAGGGTACCCTAGAGTGGAGGCTGTAATCCCTAAAATTGTAGTTTTTCTAACGATTCAAACTACCATAACTTTACACTGACTGTTGTAAGAATTACTACTTTTTGTTTACACATTCTCAAACATTGGAACTTACTGGCATCTAGACTAGTGAAAATTGTCCTCTTATTGATGTTTTGTTATTCCAACAGTATACTTGAACAGGAGAGAAAAGAATATAAATATAACCAGGAATTGATAACCCTTATTTATCAATATGTATTAAATAAATAACCCTTATTTATCAATATATTTATCAATAAAACAATTTGTTCCAGGGCCTATTGGATGATAGAAAGCTGGGTTGAGAGAGCAAAGGATTGGAGAGACAGTAATTAGATAACAAATTGAAACAATAGCCTAGAATAATGGAATATGGAGTATAACTGGGATATATGTTAAGTCCTGCACATGGATGCAAAATTTAATTTAGAATTCTTGAAATTGAAAAGCTTTTGCACAAACAAAATTGATGCATCTAGAATAAGAAGACAAGAAGTTGAGAGGGAAAATAATTATTTCTAATACATTTCTTTGATAAGAAGTTAGTATATGAGCCATATAGACAACTAATAGAAATTTATTTTGGTGCTGTAAGCAAATGCATTGTATTTAGAGTCAGAGGATTTAGATTTGAATTCTAATTCTGATACTATTACTTATGCAACATTAGGAAAGTCATATCACTTCTCTGGTCCCAATTTTTTAAAAAAATGAGACATTTGGCACATAGATGCTTTTTAAGGTCCATTTCGGTTTCATATCTATGACTAATAATACTCCTGGTACATCTGGAGCTGTCCAAAGATGGAATGGATAACCTCTGGAAATAGTACAATGCCTATCACTAGCCATAGTCAAATGACTGGATGACTATCAATTGTGGAAGAAATTGCTTTTGGGGGTGTGAATTAGATGAGTTAATATTATTGTTGTTTGTCCTTTATTCTCCAAGAGGACCAGTGACCTTAAGGCTAATCAGTCTGACTTTCATTGAATGGCCAATAATAGCCCCCAACTCCAGTCCCTGAGGTTCACTGTCTAGCTAATACTGAAATCCCTTCCAAATATGAGATTCTGTAATGAGATGCATAATATTTAGAAGCCAATTAAAATCTGTTAAAGGGTAACAATTGAGTAGATTATAACCTTTGTTGATTTTCTTTTTCTGATCTACCTTTTTATTTAACTGTTTACCTAATGGCTAGTACTTTCTTTTTCTTTTTCTTTTTTTTGCAAGGCAATGGGGTTAAGTGGCTTGCCCAAGGCCATATACCTAGGTAATTATTAAGTGCCTGAGGCCAGATTTGAACTCAGGTACTCCTGACTCCAGGGACAGTGCTATATCCACTGCCCCACCTACCTGCCCCTATGATGGCTAGTATTTTCATGTGGGACAATTAATCATGAAAAAAATATTCATGGAACCCAATGTAGTTCTGCAAATCAAGTAATGCAACCCAAGTATTGGAATTGATAAATTGATAATTGATTGGAATTTATAAAGTCTTTAGGGGAGTAGGGGCAGTCTTCTAACTTGTAGAAACTGGAGGGATGAGAATAAACTAGCTTGTAACTGTTGAAAACTCATTGTTAAATGTTCAATATGAGCATTTACATTTTGGAAATTGGCAAATCAAACCAGGGCTTAATTTGTTTTTTTGTTGATTATCTAGATTTTTAAGCAAGTTGGGGAAATGTTAATCATGAAGTAAACTTAAAAGTAAGTTTTACCAGAGAGAGCCACATAGGAATTGAAGTGATCATCAGGGTTATGAAATTTCATATTATTCACACATTACATTTCATTTCAAAGAAGAGAGGGAATTACTGAAGAAATGCGCTGCTCTTTAAGGAAAAAAATCCAACATCCTCAAAACGTTTTTCCTATGTTCAGCAACACTTGCATACAAAGAAAAGAATTTTACCTCTTTCAACATGTCCTTGGAAAGATAACCATTCAAAATCTAACATTAAAGACAAAAAGCCATAACTTCAATTTTAGTCTTATCCTTGGGATTTGCTATAAAGGGACCCCCAATCTTATTTTACTTCATTCTATCAAAATACAATATATTTTAATCTAAACTAAACAAATCCTCAGGAGTTAGGAGGTATAGTGAATAGAGTACTAGTTTTAGAATCAGAAAGATTCATCTTCAATGAGTTCAAATCTGTCTTCAGACACTTAATAGTTATGTGACCTTGGGCAAGTAACTTAACCCTGTTTGCTTCAGTTTTCTTATCTATAAATGAGTTGGAGAAGAAAATGGAAGACTACTCTATTATCTTTGCCAAGAAAATCTCAAATAGGGTCATGAAGAGTTGGACATGACTGAAAACTACTTACCAACAACAAAAAATCTTATTTTTCTTATCTTCTAAAATGCAGGGACCTTAATTGATCTCCACTGCAAATACCTTCAAAGCATAAAGAATAGTTCCTATAAGGGTTTTCAGGGTTTAGGAGCTCACTGGAAAGTATAACTTCTAGTTTTCTTAATGTTCACCTCTTGTAAGCATTGGGCTTCCTTTGTACTGGTAGCTGAGTAATCTCCTCTTTGCCAATAAGCAAAGTCTCTTCTTAAAAAACTCTTGGGGCAGGGGCCGCTAGGTGGTGCAGTGGATAAAGCGCTGGCCCTGGAGTCATGAGTACCTGGGTTCAAATCCGATCTCAGACACTAAATAATTACCTAGCTGTGTGGCCTTGGGGAAGCCACTTAACTCTGTTTGCCTTGCAAAAACCTAAAAAAAAAATAATAAAAGCTCTTGGGGTTTGAACAAAGAATGGTTTCTCCTGAAAAGAATGAGGGATTAGCTTAACCATATTAAAGGAAGCAGGAGAGACAAAGAAAAGACATTCATATATAATTTGTGTCAGATTAAATTATGTGTTAGTTGCAAATGCTGAGCAAGGTCTGGGTCAATAACAGATCTTGTGGGATCATAGGACTTGAAAGGTGAGGAGGCCTAGACCAGTAAAACTAAGAATGGTTGACTTTGGGAGGCTAGATTATAAAAAGGTGACAAGTGAAAGAGGATTCAGGAATGCTAGATGGGGCAGTGGATAATTAATCCTAGAGATAGGAATAGCACACTACTCCAGTATCTTTGCCAAGAAACCCCCAATGGGGCCATGAAGAGTCAGACATTATTGAAATGACTCAACAACTGCAACAATAAAATAGAATGGAAGAATATGGCACAGGAGCACTTAATAAATGTTTATTGATTGTCACTATAACTTGTTGCCTCTCCTTCAGTTTAACTTCATAAAAATCTATACCAAAGCTTCAATGTTGCTCACATGTAGTATTCTTTTTTTTTTTAGGTTTTTTTTTTTTGCAAGGCAAACGGGGTTAAGTGGCTTGCCCAAGGCCACACAGCTAGGTAATTATTAAGTGTCTGAGACCGGATTTGAACCCAGGTACTCCTGACTCCAGGGCGAGTGCTTTATCCACTACGTCACCTAGCCACCCCTCACATGTAGTATTCTTACTAGAAAACACACTCAATGTGTAGGATAAATAATGGGCATAGGACAGTGAGTGGTGCATTTCCTCTGCCACAGAAAATTCTTAAGTTTTGAATAATTCCCATCCAATACCATCTCAACCTCTTGAACTCAGGAGCTTACTTGCAGAGTTGGGAATCTCCATTACTCAGAATCTCTTCTAAGTTGGTATATGCGGTGGGGGAAGCAGAAGAAGCTAAAGACTAAAAAAACACCCTTGTGAGTTCATATTCTTGCTATCATTTACTTGTAGCCACTATTGCCACTGCAATTACCTGTATAATATGGAGAAATGTAGAGAAATGTAGAGAAATCCTTTCCCCATCCTCTTCTTACTGGAAGTCCTTGGGAGAGAAAGTACTAAAAGTCTTCCAAAAAGATTAAGCAACTCTGTGAACATTTTTCTTTGATACAACCTTCAATTATACCAACCACCAAGAAAGAGTTATATCATCTCAATAAGGAACATATTGCTCATCAAAGTCCTGGTGTCCATATCCCAATCCATGGCTTACCCCTGTTACATATGCAAAATAAAATAAAAATTATTAAGCACCCATTATGTACCAGAAACTATGCTTTACTATCTCTTCTTATCCTCACAATCCTGAGAAAGAAGTGCCATTATTATCTTCATTTTTATGTTGAAGAAACTGAGATAGATAAACAGTTAAAAGTTTTGCTCAGAGTCATAATAAATAGCTGAGGTCAAAACTGTAGTCAGTTCTTCCTGATTCCCAAGTCCAACAATTTATCCACTAGGAAAAGTGGTTACTGTTTGCATAAACTTATGTTCTCTCAGTATAATTTTATAGAATATATGAATGATTTCAGTATCTGGATTTTGCATATTGATTCTATTTTTTGTCTTTGTTATTTTCTTGGCAAATCATTTAATATCTCAGTATCTGAAGCAACACTTTAAGACTACATGTTGTAGAAAAGATGCTGACTTGCATTTGTAAGGGGATTTTCCTTCTCCAAAGAAATAGAAGTACTGACCAAATAAATTTTGTTTTTAATAATGCTGTTCTTACTTTTCCTGGGCATAGAAAACTTTCTTTCACTTATCCTCTGTTCCTTCCTATTTCACTTCTACTATGCCTCCAATCCTATTCTATTTTAGCACAGAATCTTAGGTATGAGGGCAACTTTGTAGTCAGGTTTAATAAATTGTATTGAATTAAAAAAAGTACCTATCATATATCTGGCACAGTACTAAGCTTTAGTGATAAAATGGTAGAAAAAGAAAAAAAATCCAAAAAGAAATCAGTATTTCCTATCTTTAAATTTAAGTTAGAAGTGAAACTTTTTTTTTTTGTCTCAGTGGTGAAGGAGAGTAATTGACAATGAAAGATTACATTGAAATTTTTGTCGAATGGCATATTTTTCAAATGCAGTCTCTCTTTAGGGAGAAGGTATCTTCTCTGCCACTGTGAAAAGACAAGAATTTCAAGAAATATTTTCTGGCATCTTGTTTTGGGCTTTGGTGAAGAGAAGACGTACAAACTCTTGATGTGCACATGCTTCACTTCAAAAATCAAACAAGAGTCCTTCCTGAAGCAAGCCAAGTATGTTATTTGGAACATGTGCTGTATGAATCCTGTGGTTATCATTCAGAGATCATACTTTGAACCTCAAAGCTTATCTTAGGCATCAAAACTCCCAAAGGACACAACTTCCTTTTTGCCATTCATTTTCCATCCGGTCCCTCTGCTTTGCCAAAGAATGAGGAAACTGGGAAGTGGGAAATGATAGGGAGGAAGCTTTTGAAAGAGATTGGAAAGGTCTTAAAACTAAAGCTTGAGTTAGGAAGATAGTACTTAAAGCCCTGAAAAGAAGTCTTTTGAATAAAAAAAAAAAAACATTGGCAGCCCTACTCAAGAAAGAATAAGGAAAGAAGGAAATGACAGTTAATGATATTCTGAAAAGCCTATACCAAAACTCTTTTAAAGAATCCTGGGCAAACCTATGATTCTGTATTATTATGCTATCTAGCTTTAAAAAAAGATTACCTGTATAATATGGAGAAATTAGCTCAAACAAAACTAGCATAACACATAATTGAAGACCTAGATGAAAACACTCAATTCTAGGTCTGAAGGGTCTTGAAATGGGAGAATATGTCATACTGAAATGATTTGAAATTGTCATTCTGAAGTTTTAGAAATAATTACTTATAAGAAAGGTATCTCAGATCATAGGGTTTTTTTTAACTTAAACTATTTTTAATGACCTGAAAATATTAATTCCATAGCTAGGTGTAGAGTGAATAAAACTCTGTATTTAAATCAGGAAGACCTGGATTTGTATGTGGCCTTAAACTTTTGTTAGCTGTGTGATCCTGAGCAAGACATGAATATTTCTCAACCTTCATTTAAATGTAAAATAAGGTAATAACACTATCCATGTCATAGAATTGTGGTGTATTTAAATGTTCTCAAACCTTAAAGTATTATCTAAATGTTGTTGTTGAGAAAATAGAGATCTAGTACATGTTAGACATTTTTTGAGTTATTTTCCAGTTGTATTTGACTTTTGGTGACCTTATTTGCATTTTCTTGACAAAGATATTGGAATGGTTTGCCATTTCCTTCTCTAGTTCAGTTTATACATGAGAAAATTGAGACAAACAAACTTAAGTGACTTACTCAAGGTCACACATCTGATAAGTTTTTGAGACCAGACTTGAACTCTGGAAGATGAATTTTCCTGACTGGAGACCTGACATTCTAACCACTGCACTACTGGCTGTCCCTGCTCAGAAGAGCAAGAATTAACTCTATTTCCAATTTGTGTGAGAGAGTTATAGGTTGTAAAAGGATACAAGAGAGGATTTACTTCCTTAGGGGTCCCCAGAAAGTATGTATAGCTATGAAGGTTTGCAACCATTGAGTTTCAAAGGAGGAAAAAGATCTCAAGTATGTCATGACTTTGGTGGTTCAAAACAATTTAAGATCAATACTTTTCCTGGAACTTTCTCTAGAAAGGTGAGAGTCAGGAGGTTTTCCAGAAGATTCACTTTTCTAGTTTCTTGCTATACCTGTCTCTGTTTGTAACTTGACTGTCAGTTTGAGCTCTCAGAGTATCATATCTTAGGAGCAAATCGGAGTGAATCTGAGATAGGATTAGCAGGAGGAAGATAAGATTTAAAAAAGAATGTTATACAAGAATAAATTGTAGGATTAGAAATATTTAGTTTGAAGAGAGATTTGGGAAGAATATTGTGAATGTTTTCAAACATTTGGCAAGTTGCCATATAAGATAAAGATAACATTAGTTGACTTGACCTGAGAGGGCAGAATGGAAGTTATGGCATGGGAAGGAATGGGAGAGACTGAAGCTCATTATAAAGATGAATTTCCTAAAATAAATGAAGCTAATAAAAATGCTTTAAGCAGAGAGTGACCTGACATTCAATGGGTTCAAGTATAGTCTAGAAAATTAATTCAAGGGGCGGCTAGGTGGCTTAGTGGATAAAGCACCGGCCTTGGAGCCAGGAGTACCTGGGTTCAAATCTGGTCTCAGACACTTAATAAGCCACTTAACCCTGTTTGCCTTGCAAAACCTAAAAAAAAAAAAAGAAAATTAATTCAAGACTTTGGAGAGAGGATTCACACTTTAGGGAGGGTTTGTACTATGTAACTTCTGAAGTTCCTTCTACTTTGAAGGTTCTATTGTCTTCTAGCATGGGAAGGGTTCTTGGGGATTTAGACATGTTATGATTGCGATATCTTTCTAGAGTAAGGTCCTTTAAATTTCTGAGCAATTTTCATAAATTTGTAAAAAATAATTAAATTTCTGAAAAAAATTTATAACTATGAAAATTAGCTAATTATTTTATTGTACAAATGTGCTCTCCCTGAATTTCCCCCAGTTAGTTGCCTAAGTGATTGTCATTAGTTTGATTATGATGCCCTGGCCAAACTTGCTGTATTTTCTCTTAGGACAAACAATTACTCTGCCAGACCTTACATTCCATGAAATACATGGGATCTTTGGATGTTACCCTGGAATAATTACTTTCACTAAAATATCCTCTATTTGTGGATGTTTGCAGTCAAGAATTATGTGAACAAAATCATATGCAGGATTTCCATTATAATGAAAGTTAATCTCATTCTTCATACATCATGATATTAAGTGCATTGCAAAGGAAAAGCCGATTGGAAAAGAAAGTGAGGGAAAGATGAGGAAAGTAGGAAGAAAACATTAAACTCATCAATAGCCTGTTTTTGCAATGTTTATATTTCCCTTAGTGAGCTGGAGTTTTGTGTAGATGAAAAAACTTTAGATTTAGAGTCAGAGGAAACATCTTTGAAATCTTAGATATCACAGAATGCTCAGTACTATGAATGTATTAAAATATTATCTTATTCTGTTCTCCCTGACTACCCTTCCCCCCCAAGCCCAATCAGTATAGTCAGTTTAAGCAGGAAATAAGATTGCAAAGAGAAACCTGGAAGTCACAAACAAACAATTCCAAAGGTCAAAGGTGCATAATTTACAAATTGTATGATATATTAACTAAAATTCACATATTAGTAATATGTGCTAAATCATGGAAAACATCTAGTTACTGCCTTTCAACTATGATTTATAAATTCCAGACAAAAACCAGACCTATTCAGATCCAGTCCAGAAGAACATCAAAAAGGGGTTGATAATTTCAAGATTTTTTTTGTTTTACCAATAACTTAGAGATGATTTGGATATGTTAATGAACAAACTCCAAGAGTGTGCAAATTGAAATTGGTCTGTTTCCCCCAAAACCCTACTAAAAATTAAACCTCAGATCTTTCCCCTTGATCCCTCTTCCATCTCCATCTGGTCCATGCTATCTAATGTTTCCAACTCTAATTTATGTTTACAAGAGTGATACTCTCTGCCTCCCCCCCCCCCATACTACCTTCCTTCAGGATCCCATTACTCCATGCTGAACCATGCTGTCTTGTACTTGTGCCTGATTAAAGTGTGATTACCACCCTGTTTTCTGCTGCCAGTCATTGTTTTTTCCTAGCAACTACCCAAGGAACTATGCCTGCCCTAATTTCATAATTTCATAAATTATCAATCCATTGTGTCATTAGTCTCTCTGATCTTCAATTTCTTCATCTGTTAAATGAGAGGGTTGTAATATAAGCTGACCAAGTTCTAGGATTCTGTTACCTTAAAGGATCATCAACCACATTGTACCATTCCATGCTTCTTGTGTACAAATTTGTCTTGTTTTTTTATGGACTCAGAATACTCATTTTAGTCCTCTGTTGATTATCTCCAATTTGTCATGTATGTTTATCTTGTTGTGCATTATTATTTGCATGTTGTTTCACTATTAGACCCATGGACTTTCTTTGTAATCTTAGGACTTAGTAACTTTCTACATAGTAAGTACTTGAAAATTTTTTATTGACCAAATCCCTGTCAGTTAAAATTAACATATGTTGTGTTATAGAACTTGGGGACAAAGTAAATATAGAATTGACCCTAGACAAAATTTAAAGGGATTTTTTTGGTAGTACCTCATTCTCCATTGAATTTCTTTTAAGACTTTTAGGCAACTAAGTGGCACAGTGAATAGAGCACAAGGTCTGGAGTCAGGTAAACATGAGTTCAAATTCAGACTCAGACACTTAGGCAAATCACTTACCCCATCTGACTTGTTTTCTTCATTTGTAAAATGAGTTGGAGAAGGAAAAGGCAAATTACTCCAGGATCTTTGCCAAGAAAACCCCATATGGGATTATGAAGTCAGGCATGACTGACGAATAAGAACAAAATCTAAAGCTTTTATCCTGCCCTTCCTCTGACTTAAACCTCCCCCCGCATAGGTCCCTACTCAGTTTTTCTCCTAAGAACTTCATGCTCCATAATCACCTTTCCCTTATCCCTATCTTAGGAATTCTATTCCCCCAGTGCCCCTGAACACAGTTAGTCCTTAAGAGAAAAGACAACCCATTAAACTAATTCATACTTGCATTTGCATGTTAAAAGAAAATTCCCAGTTAATTCCAAAGAGACTATTAATGGTATATCAGGCAATGTGACAAAGTGAAAAGAATTACAAATGGTTTTGGGAAGTTTAGGGAAGAAAGACCAATCTCAGTGAGTCAAATAACTAAATGTAGAATTTGTAGCTACTTTTCCTGCGTCTAAAGCCAGTTCTAAAGATGTCCGAGGTCCCTTCCAGCTATTATTCTCTTACCTATTATTCTAGGCTGAAGTGAATCAGGGAATAAGTCAATGTTGTGGTTTTCTCTTGCATTTTCTATAGAATTTCATAGAGCCATGGAAGTAGGGGTAATGGTTTCAATTTATGTCCAAAGCAGTTGAATGGAAAGCTTGCATTAGATGTTCTTTAAGGGTTTTTTTCTTTCAGTTCTTATGTGATTCTGTATTGTCCCACATTCATATCAAAAAGCGTTTAGGGCAAGAACAATTTCTCCCTACCTTATAGTTCAATCCTTTTGCATGCATTCAATAGAATTGCCCAAAGCTGTGAAAAGAAACCCCATGAAATACATCCATTCAGCCCATTTCAAAAGTAAAACTATTTTTATGATGTGTCAAAAGATTTATTTTCAAAATGTCAAAGAGGAATAGTTGTCATGGTGGCCTAATGCTTTTTAAAAAATTAGAAATATTCTAAATTTTCCGAAAGTACAATAAGAATGAAATTCGAGTCTATACACGTACCTTTCCTGTAAAGCTAAATGATACCATAGGCGGGGGGAAAAATAACTTACCCATTCCAACTTAGACCCCTCTGCTCTGTGGTATATCACCCATGGTCTTTTATTCTGGTCCAACCTTAACATCAGCTTTTGATATGCTGCTGTTTTCCCCATAAATCTCCTTCCATTTTCCATGAAAGAGCCCTTCTCATTCTTCCCAGTGCCTCTGTGATATCAGTAGCAGAGAAAATATGGTGAAATTTACTCCCTCAGCAGGGAAGAGAGACCAGCTTTTTATTTCTTATAAAAATAGCTGGATTCCTCCCCTTGTACTTGTTGCCAGCAAAATAATGGGGCAATTAATTAATGGAGTTAAATAATTATTTTTGGGCAAAAGGAAAATCTCCTCCAAGACTCAGAACTTACACACCCAACTGTCCACTCCAACTGTTTTTAAACTACCAAGCTCTTTATGGCACAAAAGTAGCCATTCGTTATAGAAAGCTGAACTACTTTTACCTCTCTTGGCGCTGCTGGGGCCCCTGTAATTACGAATTCAGGAAAGGCAGCTATTGTGATGTGTAATTCTTTAAATGATTATAGAAATGCTTTGTGTTTTGCAAGCACTTTTCAAATACTTTGAATTGGAGAACATGGAGAGAGGAGAGTTAGAGAAGTAATTGAATCTGCTTTAGACAAGTCTATCTCTCTGCAAACCTCACCATTCTCACCCTCCAAGTAATTACCTATCACAGATTAAGGCTAGAGCATCATTTTAGCAGATACAAAGTCAGAGGGCCGGGAGGTTGGGGGAGGAGTCGATTATGTATCTAAGATTAACCTTACCCATGCTTCCCAGAAAAGTTGATTCTCACAACCAATAGGTAACATTGATTGACTTAAAAAGAAAATATATTGATACTTTATTTTGTTTGTGTCACAGATACTTTTAGATTTAGAACATCTCTCTCCTCAACTCAGAGACTTCTCCGTGGATAAAGAAAAACAATTTAAGGTGATGAAGCCTGTAATATGGAACATTACATACTCAGGTCCCTGCCTCTTCAGTTAAAAAAAAAATGTCAAACATTTTCTCATCTCTTCTCCTAGGACCAAGATTGGCTCTTATAATTGCATAGCACTTGACTTTGTTTTATTGTTCTTTCTGTTTTCATTGTGGTTTTTACTTTATATTTCTTTATTTCATATATCATTTCATGTTTTTCTAATTTCCTTGTAGTTCTCATTTCTTGTGATATACTGTTATCTTTCTATATCACAATTTATCCAACTATTTCCCAGCTTCCAGAAGCCCTTCTGTGTTCTCAATTTGTTCTAAACTTTTGTTTTTTCCCCCTTCTTTCTTTTTATATAATAAAAAGGGATGATAGGGTTTTTCTTTCTTAACTGTGGTCATACCTTTAAAAAATTAATCACAAGGGGTGGCTAGGTGGTGCAGTGAATAGAGCCACTGGCCTTGGAGTCAGGAGTACCTGGGTTCAAATTTGACCTCAGACACTTAATAATTACCTAGCTGTGTGGCCTAGGGCAAGCCACTTAACCCCATTGCCTCAAAAAAAAATCTAAAAAAAAAAATTAATCATTGCACCTTTAAAGTTATCTAATCTAAATTTTCGTAAAATAGGTGAGTAAAGAAAGTCCCAGAAAAGTTGAAGTGACTCCTTGTAAGACAATTCTGTCAATCAGTCGTCTCAACCATGGACCTACTTGTGGGACAGTAGATGAAATGTATCTCATAGATGCCAACACAACAGAGATTTCAAGCTGGTTCCTTAAGAAGAAACAATTTTTTTTCTGTTGTATTCTTATATAATATTGACCAAAGAAGTCAGAATAGAGAAAAGAAGTAAAGTTGAGAGGATAATAACAAGCACCTTAAGAAAATAACATTGGTGGTGCTTGTTATTATCATTACCATCTCTCACTTTATAAAACAAATGCTTTTTAGACAGATTGACCACAAAGTGAACTTGAGTGTCATTTTTTCATTGGTATGTTTACAAGGGGAAAAGTCTCCAAATAGGTTTTGTTTTTTTAGGGAAAACAAGCATTAAAATGGTGACTAACCCCATAATATATACTCACTTTTTAAAAAATATATATACTAGTAGATCCACTTAACAATTTACTTATTCTTTGTGTACTTTGAAGGTAGTATGGCATAGTGAGCAGAGAAATCACTAAAATGTGGGTTTGATAAAAATCTAGCCTGTCTTACATGCATACTAGCTAAATAAGCAAAATATGTGAGTCTCATTTTTCGTTAAAATGGGGATAATAATGGTATCTGCTTCAAGGTTTGTTGTAAGAATCAAAAGATAATTAAAAACACTTCTAAGACTATAAATGTGCTATTATATAAGTACAAACTAATATACTATCTCAGTCATATCTTTTTACGGAGTTTAGATACAAATGACCTGAGGACATGTTGCTGCATTGCTATTTTAGAATTTTAGAATTCTTTTAGAATTCACATTCTGCAGGGTATTGAACTAGTGAATGAAATGAGCACATTCTATATGTAAATAAGAGTTTCAGGAATATGTTTATCTTCTATACATGTGTTGAAAGTACCTTTGGTACAATTCCAACAACAGACAGGATGAAAAGAGTGACTTGCTTCATTCTGTTGCCACATTGGTTTAATACCTTCTGCTATGTCTCTATGTTTTGAGAGTTTTTCATTCCATGTATTTTGGGGACTTAATAATTTGCTTGGCAACATCTATTAAAATATTCTTAAATTTTTATAGGTTAAAGATTTCCAATTGATTTTGCATAACAGCATCATTTGTTTTGCTATCATTTCAGTGCAGTTTATTCATTGAATTTTCAAGGATACATTGATTTGGATTTGGACTTGTCATCTATTAGTTTATAAAGAATAATAGATAATCTAGTTACTATTTTGTATCTTTCTAGGCATTTGGTAGATACCAAATTTTTGACAGTCTGCAATTATATGCTGCTTAGGATTTTCCCCCCACTTCATTGCATAATCTGCACTGATCACTAAGACTTGACTTCTTAGGGATAATCTTTCTATAATGTCTGGTGCGGATCACCCAGTCTTTAACCATTATCATAATATCATCTTTGAGAAAGAAGATTAAAGAGATTCCAAGCCTGTGGTCTCATTGAAAAGAACAGTGCTCAAAAAGGAATGACCTGAAGTGCATTGCCCATGTCTCTAGGTAAGAACAAGATGAGAATAGTAAATCAATTCAAATGTCGCAATTGTAAAACATAGACCAAAAAAATAATTTTTTCTAAATAGATAACAAAGTGAGTGATTTTTCCAATATATTGTTGGTTGAGTTCACATGGGTATAATCCATGTTATTGGTTACTTTCATGGATCTTAGTCATTTTATAAGATGTCTCTAGAAATAAAACAGTTTTGTTTACCTTTGAAAAATCTAGTGGCCTATAGCTATTGACTTTTTAAAAAATTATTTTGTGAAGTGAAGTGTTGATTCCTAAAGCATTTTTTTACTGTTTGCTATGAGAATAGCTATCAATCTTTTCCCCCTTCTTTTTTGTGAGTCATATTTTTCATTAATCTTTTATAAATTTCTCTTTGTCCATTTGAATACTTTCCATCTATCTTACATGTTACTACTGGTATCAGTTCTTTAAAAGTTCCCTTCTTTTTTCCTTTTTCTTTCTAACCTTGAAAATCTCTTAACACTCTTGATCTGACTTACAGATAATGGAATTACTTACATTTCTGTTATTAATCTGTCTCTATGCACACAGATCTTCTAACATAGCTCCCCTTCTTTTCATCTGGCTTACAATTGGATATTTTAATAGTAGTTACCCCCTTAAGACATGAAGAACATTCCTTAGCTACAAGGCTTTCAATTAAGTTATGTAAATTAGCTCTTTGCTTTATCAATTTTGTAAAACCATAAGCCTTTCTACTACATATACTTTTGATAAAAGGTGACTGTATAGTAATAATTAATATATCAATATTTTTAATCTTTGTATATTCATGTCAGTGGACTTGGGAGAAATGTCTTCAGAAGAAATGTTAAAGACAGGATGGAAACAGCATGTTCTATATTACTATACTGTTCAACAAAATGCACTAATGAGGGATTAAAGAAAAATATCAAAGCAAGGGTATTTAAATTGTCCACGGGAAAGTGTAAAGGAAGATAAAGGAAGGACCTATTAGATAGATTTCAATGAGCTGTAGTTAATACCAGTGATAATATTCTGATTTGTGTAAGACAAGTACAACCAAAGAAATTTGACTGGTGGAAAAGGGGTAGTGTGGGGCATTGAGGCCAGAGGATTTGGGTTTGGATCCTGGAAAAGTCTCAATTTCTTTATCTGTAAAATGAATCTGGGTGGGGTGTGTGTGTGTGTGTGTGTGTGTGTGTGTTATAAGATGTTCTTTAAGGTTCTTTCTAACTCCTACAATAAAAGTTTGAAATTTGCCAGTTTTAAGATTAGTATAGTATTCTTTGGATCAGCTAGCTGGTATAATGGATAAAGTGCCAGTGTAAGATTCATCTTCCTGAGTTCAAACCAGCCTCAGATGCTTAGTACTAGTGTGAATAGCAAGTCATTTAACCCAGTTTACCTTATTTCCTCATCTGTAAAATGATCTGGAGAAGAAAATGACAAATCACCTCAATGAAACCTCAAATGGGGTAATGAAGAGTCAGACACAACTAAAATGACTGAACACAGTAGTATTCCTTACGTTTAGGATCATTCACTGGAGTTGGTGGTAGCAGGTGCTCTTCAATATTTTCCAGAAATTGTAATAAATAGACAATGAAGTTTTATGCAAAAGCATCTGTTGCAGATGCAAATTGTTTTATATGGTCCATTTACCCCTTCGCAGGTGCAGAGTCGAATTAATTTTGAGTGATACTTTGCCTTGTAATCAGAGAAACTTTCAAGGCTTGTTCTACCTAAATGGAAAAAGTCATTCATTTCCACAATAGTAAATGCTGTACTCCTGAAAAATAAGGGCTTTACAGGGGGTATTCTTTCATTTCCAGAATCCTACTGAAGGCATTTATGCTTAATGCATGGTTGCATTCAAATATGAAAGTCTTTATACATGGTAAGAACTAGGTAAAGTGATTTGTGAAGGTCCACAGCCACAATGGAAGTCAAATCTACATTCCAGTCTACTTCCTCTCTCCAAGAACTTTTGTCTCAGTAAGATGGGTCTACTCACAGTCTCTTTCCTTCTCTCAACATACCTATAACTTTGTAGTTTGGGTACCTTTACTCAGGCATGTTTGAAATGGCTACTTCCATGACTTCCTCTCCACATAAATGCTGCCCATCCTTGCCCACTGGGAAATTTCTAATACCAGTAAAATCACAGGTCCAATTCTCTATCCGCAAATATCCTTCAAGATTCCATTCTTTTCTATTAAACCTTGCTTGACCAAAGCAGGCAGAAATCTTCTATCTCCTTAACTCCTATGTTAGTTACTATTTGTCCCATACTGTGAGCATTTATCCTATAATTAATTATCTTTTCATGTGTATATATATATATATATGTATATACCTTATCTCTCTATTAATTGAAGGTTCATTTTTATCCCTCTTAGTAATTAGCAAAGTGTTTCATCTATATATTCGTTCAATATTTGATTACTTCACAAATTATGTTCTGAAGTCGATATTTGACTCCCCCCCCCCAAGACCCAGACTATAAGCTTTTGAGGGAAGAGATGGTTTTTATTTTTGTCTTTACATCCAGGGTGTCTCAGTAGACACTTAAATGCTTGTTGATTCATTGCTTAACAAAATCCCACAAATGAAAACTGGTGAATGATAGATGAACCAGGCCTCAGAAGTGTTTTGTGAGTTTTTGTAGCCTACAAAGAGGAAGCAATATATGAGACTTTCCATTGAGATCAGGAAGCAAGCTTTCCAGTACCAATTGAATGAGTATTCACTTATGAATCAGTAGTATATGTGTTCCTTCTGTCTAGATTTGGATCATTTTTTGTATTATGTACCAATGCTATGATTTCTATTAGTGTGACAGGAATGATAAAAAGTCTTTGAATCAAGTATACCTTCTCCTTTTCTTTAGGGAGTTACTCAAGCACATACTTATACAATACATACTTAGTATTCACTCTAGTCAAAGCTAGGAAGTGGCTTTGTAAAATTGGTATTTAGAATTCTAGATGTCCTTTCACCTTATACTTGCCCAGACCCATAGTCCCCCCCTTCCCCCCATCCTCCTTACACACTTCTTAAATGAAGCTTATTTGTTTGATATTTCTTAATGGGTCACTAAACTAATAAGATTTTAAAAAGTTATGCCAATAAGCAGGGATGGTAGTGAGGTAGCTCCCTGATAACGAAGCCTAGCCTTGGAAACAGGACTTTATTGTTCAACCAGTAAGTAGCTCCTTTACTACTTTCCAAGGTAAGCTAGCCAAAGAGAAATTTTTGGGGTAGGTGGGCTATTCAGCACCTCTCAAATGAGAACTTATAGGTAGCCTTTTATATAAAACAAGCCCCCGTGAACACTTTTGGCTCTGAATATGATTGTTCATGATTACTCTAGAAATCGTTCTGTAACATGCATAATTTTCTACTGGAGTTATTTGTGTATGCTATCTATCTTCTTATTTTTCTTTATACTCCCTGGAGTAGAGGGTCTTTCTTACCTATATCTTATAAACATGACCTCTCTCTGCCTGGCTTCCAGTGCTCTGAAGAAAGTAGGTACTAAATATTTTTTTAAATTGGCTTGAAATTCAGCCACATTGGACATACTGATTATAGATCCCGTTCAACTGAATATTTGTTGTAGACATACTTTATACACAGTGGATATTTAAAGATTAAATTAAAAAATATCTACCCACAGCAGCTGCTGAATTTGAAGAGGAAAAATTGGTCAAATACACATGTAGTTATAATGCCAGAATGAAACAAATTTCACAGGAGAGGTGCAAGCATGGGAGCATGGAAATGAGCAAGAGTTCTTTCACCTGGGGATGGGCAGAGATCAGTTAAGGTTTTAACCTTGAAGGAAAGTAAAATGTCAATAGGTGTAGATAGGTAGAGGAGAAATTATAAGAGCAGGATGTAACATGAGAAAAGGGTCAGAACTGAGAAATATATGCAAGTAGTCCAGTTTACCAGAGCATAAGATGCTTGTAATAACAATGGAAAGGTGGATTAAGATCATATCATCTAAGAATCTGAATGTTAATCTAAGGAGTTTGGACAATTGGTGAATGTTGTTCTACTCAGGACTTAGACTCTAGTGTGGGGGTTAGCACATATGTGTAGTCATGTAGTCCTTAGTCATGGATATGAGGAATGCGGATTGTTAATACTCATTAAGGATAGCTTTTCAGTGAGTCCCATAAAAACTATTATTGAGAAGGAGGTGTAGGTCTTCAGATTTTGCTGTTCATTCTCAAACAGACTAATGTTTGGCCAACTGAATTTGGCCAACAAATGGGAGCCCAGAGAACTATACCCATTGATATAAATTCTGCCTGAATGTTTGTATTTATTAAAGTGATTTTATTTTTTAATTTGTCTTATTAATGCAATCTCTAGACAGATAATGGTTGCATTATATATCTAAGAAAGTAAGTAATGGAAAACCACTGAAAGTTTTTTGGAATAGTGAAATGACTTAAGCAGAATTGCACATTTGGAATATTAGTTTTTCAATAGTAGTCTAAATAAATTATAGAAAAGGGAATAAACATTTATGAATAAACATCTACATTGTACAAAGTTTTAATATTATTGTCTTATTTGAACCTTTCAAACCTTGTGAAGTAAATGTTATCATCAGCATTTTACAACTGAGAAAACTGAAGTAAACAGAGATTAAGTGATTTGCCCAGGGTCACACAGAATGAGAGTCTGAACCTGGATTGAACTCAGGTTTTCCTGACTCCAGGCCTGGAACTGTGTCCACTGTGTAGTCTTTCTAAGAAAAAAAGGCTGAAGGTAAGGGCATCAGTTAGGAAATTATTAAAATAGTTCAAGGAAGAGTTAGTAAATCTCTGGACTAGGATAATGGAAGGAGGAATCGAAAGGAGGTGAGAGCCAAAAAGTCCATCATCATCAACTAAATTGAATTTTGGTTAATTGTCCAAAATTTTCATTTGAATAAGTTTGTAGGAATTTTAAAAGGGAAGAGAAGTGGGGACAAGCATTTTTCAAGTATCTACCATGTACTAAGAGATTTACAAATATTTTATTTGATCTTACAATAACCCTATGAGGTAGTTAATTCCCATTTTACAGATGAGGAAATTGAGATAGACAGAGGTTAAGTGACTTGTCTAGAGTCACTCAGCCAGCAAGTATCAGAGGCAGGATTTGATCTCAGGTTTTTCTGACTGCAAGTCTTTGTCTACTGAACGAGCTATCCCACTAGGATCATTTCTAACAATACTTTCACTTTACAGATTAAAAAAAATTGAGGTGAATTGATCTCCCAAAAGTCATACAATTAGCAAGTAACAGAGCCAGGATCCCTGGTGCTTTTTCTTTTTGGGCTAAATGTTTAACTGTCATTGAGACCATTTGAACTGACAGTTTATTAAAGATAATATAAATTTCAGTTTGAAATCAAATATATTTCCCTAATATTTATAGTACTGGATATATCACAAGTAGTCCAGCTAAAGAGGATAGAACAGATGACTCCCAAAGTCTCTTTTGGCTCTAAATCTATGATCTTAAAACCACTAAATTCTTTCCCATCCCTTAAATTTAAGATTTTTCTTTTTTTTTAATCACTGACTCATATGATGATTTTAGCTCCTTATAGTGCAAAGTATTATTCTGTGGTCATATATTTAAGGCTAGAAGGGAACTTGGGGTTGTATAGTCCAGTCCCCTCATTTAACAGATGAAAAAATTGAAACCCAAAGCGGTTTAGTTACTTGCCTATGGTCACAAAGTAAAATCTTAGATGTAGATTTTGACTAAGGGCTTCTGACTCCAAAGCTACTGTTCTTTCTCCTGTATTATCTATTATGTACCCAGGTCATATCTCTTAAACAGCATTGTCAAGCTTCCCTGTATGATTCCTTGAAGATACAGAAAAAACTTGAAGCCTCATTGAGTGAAGTCTTTGGTTAAGATCCTGTGGATCTCCAGGTTAAACACACATACACACACCCACAAAAACACAGAGACATCCACACACACATCCACACACACACACACACACACACACAGATACCCTTGGACCACAAAACATTCAGTAGGTTCAGTTAGGAAGTTATAACTTTGATCTTTATTGAATCATCCCTCTGATAGCAGTAAACCTCTATTGAACAAGTCTGCCAACCGAGGCAGAGGCCCACCTTAAAGGTTCATTTTATAGATTTAGAGAAGCACTCAAGGCAACAAGTAGGAACAGGGTTGGAAGATGGTTCTTTTGTTTCAGAAATAACTTGGTCTATGTGCTCACTCTGGAGCAGCTTAGCCCTTCATGAGTGATATCAGAGGGAGGAAAATCAAAATATTAATGTACATGTGTTCCTGAGGGGTCAGCTAGGTGGTTCAGTGGATAGAGCACCAGCCTTGGAGTCAGGAGGATCTGAGTTCAAATCTGACCTCAGACCCTTAAAAATTACCTTAATAATTAGTAATTATTATTAAGTGACCTTGGGTAAGTCACTTAATTCCATTGCCTTGCCAAAAAATATTGTGTGTGTGTTTGCATTTGTGTGTGTGTTTGTGTATTAAGTGGCACACTGAATAGAGTGCTGGTTCTGGAATCAAGAAGTTAAGTTCAGATCCTACTTAACTAGCTGAATGACCCTGGGCAAATCACTTAAACACTGTTTAGCTCAGTTCCCTCATTTGTAAAATGGGGATAATAGCCTACTCCCCAGGATCAAATGAACTAACTGTAAAGCCCCTAGGACACTATCTGGCACATAACTGGTTTTTTATTATTATTGATTGTTATTATTACCTTAAAGATGCCTTTTCACCATCACCAATTACCTATCCTCTTGAATACTGAAGCTCTAATGTTCTCAGAATATTTTAACAGTTAAGACTTGGGGAAGATCAAGGGAGGGATTTGCAGAATGAAATAGAAATCTCATTATATTTCAAAACTTGGAGTTCTAGTTCTGACATTAGTAAATCCCTCAGACCTCCTCTAGTATTGCTTTGAGGGCACTCAAGTTGTGATTTGAGAAATACCAGAAAACTGCTAAAAAAAATCCAAAACAAAACAAAAACCCTTAAAGATTCATTAGCTTATGAGACTACTTCATTCCTGGGTCATCAAAGATGATTGTGAATATATTCTTATTGGTAAAAACAACAAACAGGAGATTATCAAGAAAAAAAATGTCATAATAGGGATTTGTAGATAAAGGAACCAAATTATAAAAAAAAAATAATATTTTGGTCCTAATTTACAGAGGAGGAAAGTGAGATGCAGAGAGTTTTACTTTTCTGCTTACATGCTGACCTCTTGATCTTTCTACTTTTAAGAGTTGTTAAACCTTTTGATTAAGGGACTCAGGTTCTTACTAAATGAATGAATACAAAGCAAGAGTAGTCCAGGATTTTAAACCTCCTTTTCCTTTTTTTTTTGACATGATAATAAATGTCTCCCTCCATTAGGTGTGTGGGTAAAGGCAACTTCTTGACATAATTGTTTCCATGCTTCCTGTTATTGATATTATGACTTATAGGTACTACCTGTGTCAAAAGTACATGAATTGTTTGCCTGATTGGCATTTGTGACTGGAATGTGTTGTTATCATATAGTCATGTGTTGGTTGTGCTTTGGAGAAGACTTCAGTGATAAAAAGGATTAGGATGAGGAAAATTATTTGGCCAATTCAAGCACAGATCCTCTTTTCCTTCAATTATATGCATATTTGACTAAATAAAGTTACTTTTTTAAGCCTTTGAATTTTCCTGGAATTGGTCTTAATTTTCAATTTTGCTTAGCCCATAAAGAGAGCTGACCTGGATTATCTATTTAAACAAGAGCTGACTTTTTTCCCTTTTATTCTTTTGCCTACATTTTACAATTGCAGCATTTGGATTATACAGTGAAATTTAGGCCTTTTTATTTTTAGGCTTGGAATCAATTTGATCATCACTCTTGCTTTTTCTTTCTTAATTAAAAAAAATTGTAGTTGAGGTTCAGGCCACCCTTGGAACAATATCATACAAAATCCTTTTGGGTAGAATGAAGTAGTCATTGTAGTTCTGAACTCAGAATCAGAACCAAACTCACGTACTTATTAGATGTTTGACCACGAAAAAGACATAAAAATTTCTAAGACTGAGATTTTTCCATTAGAGACATTATTATTTTACTATTATATATTAATAACCAATTATTAAATCAGGATCTATCTTTTTCTCTTTTTTTCCCTCATTAAAGCCCAGTTCCTGTAAAAAGTCTCTGAAGGACATGATTTATTGATACCTAGCCCCTAAGGAAACATGCTCTTCAATCTTGGGCAGATCTGTCACATCTCTTTCTTTTTTTATTTCCTCCTTGTCCTTTCCTCATTTCTCTTGTTTTTATATATTTCTGTTACTTAGATTTGGTAGGTCCTAAGAGAAGCAGCATCAACAATAGGGTTCCAGTCATGGAGGAAGAAAGAACTGACTTTGAATACAACTGCATATGCTCATTAACTTATGACTCTGGACAGGTTACTTCACTCCCATTTGATTGCTTAGAATTCAGTCTGAATACCCCTGCATTAGAGATGAAGGGGACCCAACTCATTAAGGAGAAAACTCATCAGAGTAGATTCTCCTATCCAGATTGCTGGAGGAGGCAGAGAGTCTCATGTTAAAGCCACATTCTTAGAAAGAGGAAGCAAAGACTTATCCACTTTACTATTAAATCAGGGTTGACTTTCCCTTTGTTATGTACAAAGATATTTAAGACATTCAGTGTTTTCCCATTGGCTAGCTTTGATTACCAAGAGAAATCACTGACCATCAATTTATTGGTTGACAGATAGCTTAAATAATAAATTGATTATTAATTTCCAGGAAACTCTAACTGTTGGGGCTTTTCATTTGAAATGCCATGTAAAATACAGTAAAAATATTAATTCATTTTGTGCATGAAGTTATTGTCAGGATCAAATGAGATAATGTATTTTATAAGTTTTAAAATATTGTGTGAATGTCAGTTATTATTATAAAGACCCTGAAGTCTCTTAGGAACAGTTCTAGTATATCTGAGTATGATTTAGTCATATTATAAGCTTAGGCATCTATTAAGAGATTTGGGAACAAACCAAAAAACTGCTGTCTCTAATCTTTTCAGCTGTCTAGTACTAAATAAATATGACCTTAAATCTAGGCACCTGAAATACCTGACTGAACTTTCTATTTGGCTGTATCTTACTTCCTTATCTCACTCCTCTTCTTATCCCTTCTGAGCATGGGAAAAATAAAGACTTTTCTGGGAATCACTTTCAACCCTTACCCAAATCAGAAATATTTTCTAAAATATTCCCAATATGGAATTGTGAACTGATCCAACCATTTTGGAGAGCAATTTGGAACTATGCCCAAAAGATTATAAAATTGTGCCTACCCTTTAATCTAGCTATACCACCACTAGGTCCATATCCTAAAGAGATAATACAAAATGGAAAAAGGCCCCCAATTTTTTAAAGCAGTTCTTTTTGTGGTGACAAAGAATTGAAAATTGAGAGGATGCCCATTTCTTGGGGAAGGGCTGAACCAGTTGTTCATGGATGTGATGGAATACTATTGTTCTGAAGAAATCATGAGCAGGCAGATTTCAGAAAAAACCTGAAAAGACTTACATAAACTGATTCTAAGTGAAGTGATCAGAATGAGGAGAGCATTGTACACAGTAACAGCAACATTGTATGATAATTAAGTATGATAGACTTAGTTCTTCCAGGCAGCAATACAGTGATCAAAGATAATTCCAAAAGACTTTTTTTTTTAGATTTTTGCAAGGCAATGGGGTTAAGTGACTTGCCTAAGTTCACACAGCTAGGTAATTATGAAGTCTCTGAGGCCACATTTGAACTCAGGTACTCCTGACTCCAGGGCTGTTGCTTGCTCTAAAGACTGAGCCACCTAGCCACCCCCGCCCCAAGACTTTTGAGCCTTATCCATGTCCAAAAAAGAATTATAGTTTAAATGTAGAACAAAATGTACTCTTCACTTTTTAAAAATTTGCTTTTTGTTTTTTTTTTCTTTCTTGTATTTTTACCCCCTTTTGTTCTGATTCTTCTTTCACTACATAATTATTTTGGAAATTTGTTTAATATGATTGTGCCAATATACATGTACATCTATATTAGATTACTTGCTGTATTGGTGAGAGGAGGAAGAGAGAAAAAACTGGAACTCAAAAGTTTCAAAAAAATTGAACCTACAAGTAAAAACAAAAGAAAAAATGTAATTTAGAGCAGCAAAATGTTTAAGTGGCAAGCAGGCATCACAAAACTCAATCGAAGTGTTTAATGTTTGTATTCTCCATAAGTCTTCCATCTTATTTTTTTAATCACCTGTATAGATGGTGTAAAAACTTCCCGGATTCTAGCATGGTTGACTTGGGGCCTTATAGTTTGATTTTTCAGTGACATGGAGGATATTTGCCACAGCATTCTTCACCTAATGTACATAACCCCTTGAGTTTGGAGAGTAATTCCCTGGCAAGGCTTATTAAGTGAAGTTTTTGGTTTAGTTCCTGTGAAGTTCCAAGTAAAAACAAAACAAAAAATATGATTTAGAGTAGCAAAATTTTTAAGGGGCAAACAATACCTTGAGCAAGGGATTCTTAGGAAGCTAACGGACAGATCGAATGACTCTTTGTGTCCTTGTTCATTTTTAGGGAGGTGTCTGGATTTCCAGGTGGGTTAGTGCTAGATATGAGATAACCTCCTGTATTCTTTCTAGATTAAACTGAGCCTGACTTTCATCTGCCACTTCTCTTTCTTTGTATTTCCTCCTTTTCTTTCCTCAATTCTCTTGTCTTTATATAGTTCTGTTACCTGTGTATGATAGGTCCTAAGAGAAGCAACATCAAGAATAGAGTACCAGTCATGGATGAAGGAAGAACTGGATTTGAATATTACTGCAGATGCTCATTAACCTTGTGACCCTGGACAAGTTACTTCACTCTCATTAATCTTAGTTTCCTCATCTGCAAAATTGTATTCATAATAATACCTATGCCATAGAGTTATTGTGAGGCTCAAATAAAACTAAAATATATGTCAAACACTTTGCAAACCTTAACACTCTAATTAAATGCTTTCTGCTATTGTAGTTATAATGATGATGTGGGGGGAGGAAGAGGATAAGTGGCCAGGAAGGCAGGACAATATGGAAAACACTTCTGTAGAACTCTATTATAAGAGAGTTGATGTATGTGTCCTCATTATATCTTTGCTCAGCTTTGTTTGTAGTTTTACTGTTGATTTTCTGTTAAAGCTTTGCTTTTTAAAGCCATTTTATATTGCTTTTATTAAGAGCTCCAGAAGATTTAGAAATTTCTCAGGATATTTGATTTTTTTTATTACAAAAGATATTAATTATCTAATTTCTTGATCTTTTCTATATGCTTGAGGGGAATGGGGAGAAACCATGTTTTCTAGATTAGAAGACCTTAATCTTGGGGTCATAGAGATAGACTTACCTGCTTCCATCAAGCCCCGGCTAAAATCTTACCTTCTTTAGGAAGTCTTTCCTGTTTCTCCTTTAATTCTAGTACCTTCACTCTTTTGATTATTTTAGATATTCATGTCATACCTTTCTCTTTCTCTTTCGAATATTTGCTTCTCTTTTCTTTCCACTTAACTGAAACTGCTTTCTCAAAGACTATTGAGAAGCTCAAAACTATTAGGATCTCAGTCTTCAGCCTATTCAGTCATTCTGCCTTCTTTGATAACCATTGTCTAGCTCCTCCTTCTGGATACTTTACCTTCTTAAAGTGCACATACACATTAAATTCATAATTTCTCCTCAAGTATGATTTAAAGAACTCAAGTGAAATCATAACAGATGAAGTGCTGGAGTAAGGAAGACCAGGGTTCAATTTCTGACTTTACTGTGTGACCCTGGTTGTTTCTTTATCTGTAAAATGGGGACAATTTAGTTTGTTGGTATAAAATATTTGTAAAGTACTTTGCAAAACCTAGGGTGCTATATAAAAATTGGTGATTATATTTGCCCTTCAGAGTGACTTGCTGAGAAAAACTATCTTTGAACTCTAAAAGATCTTTGCATCATGCTTAGCAATAAGGCTAAATCAATCTGTTTGAATTATTTCTCTTCCTAATTATCCTGAAACTTCTCCTAACACAGGGGGCAAAAACTGGATGAGATCATGACTTAAATCATTTCAAAAGGTTATTCACATAATACTAAGATTTACAAAGCATTTTCCTCACAACCACTCAGTAAGTACAGGTATTATTCTCTATGATCCAGTCAAATTTAAGAGAGGCTAAATGAGTTCTTCAGGATCACCTACCTAGTAAATATCATTGTCAGAACTAGAACTCAGGTATTCTGACTCCAAGACTCCTTTTCCAATACATTTGGTCCATAAAAACAACTCTTTAAGGTAATTAGGAGATACAGTATTATTCCAATTTCATGGATACTGTGAGTTTTTGACTTGTCAAGAGTCAAAGGGTTAGTAAGTAATTGGCTTGAAATTTTAGGTTCTGATCTGATTCAGTGAAGTAAGTAGAGCCAAGAAAACAATATACAGAATACAACAGCTACAACTTCCAACTATGCAGAGAACAACACAGAAATGAATAAATATTAAAAAATTACAAAGAATAAGCATGACTCCAAAGAAAAGATAGGAGAAAATGGCATCCATCTCACGCCTTTGGAGAGATCAATTGGTATGGAAGATTTCATTTATTTTCAGATTTTTTTGATTTGTTTATAAATCTTTCTGGTTTACTTGTGTCTTTTAGATTTTTCCTTTAAAAATGATAGTTTTCTAGAGAGTGGGGGGAAAGTGCTGAGAGAGATTCTGATGATGTAAACAATACAAAAGAAATTATTTTTTAAAATTCTAATTTTAAGAAATTACTCTGTTCTTAATAACTAATGAACAATGACACCAAATATCTTAGTATGAACAGCTTCATTTGCTATTTTCCTTGCCCACAGATTAGACCTTTGACTGCTATGTTGAGTGAAAAATGTATGTGAAAATGAAGGAAACTTAAATCCATGCATTTAGTTGAGACAAGACTTATGCACATTGAAGAGGTAGAATGATAGCATGCCTAAACGTATGGGTCATATCTACAATTTTATCAGTGTTGGGAGCTTTGTTTGGTCTTTGAGAGATGTCTATATTGAGAACTTAAGAGATTTGTCTATTGATACACAGCCAATATATGTAGCAAAAGCCAGAGCTGAATTTGGATAAATGTTATGTAGAGGAATTAGAAAAAATCCTAGGTTTAAGTCTGTAGGAATTTCTACATAGGTAATTCTCACCATTGATTAAATCATGGCTCTGGACAAACTTTGTGGTAGAAAATTCAATATGTAATGGGGGAGATCAGGGAAAGCAAAACAGTGCAGTCTGGGATCAATGGAAGACTTTACTAGGTTTTGCCTTATCTTTCCTTCTAACTTCTGCTTGTGTCCAGTGGTTCTTAGCAATTTTTGTTCCATGAGTTCCTTTCAATAATAACAACAAAAAAATGTTGTAAAAGCCCCAGGGAAAGTTAATATACTACTCACAGTATTCTAAAATTCTTTACTGCCTAAGGAATCATTATGTTTCACACAAGCCCCTGGGATCATGATTGTGAACAAGGGGTTTGTGAATAACAAAATGGAACAGCTGCTCTACACACATTTTGTAGAAGTTATGATCAAGCTCTTTGGTGGATTTTCATGATAAATTCTAAAGTTGATCATTAGACTTTGGGATGTGAATGCAAACTAATTTCTTTTTTTTTGCAAGGCAATGGGGTTAAGTGGCTTGCCCAAGGCCACACAGGTAGGTAATTATTAAGTATCTGAGGCTGGATTTGAACTCAGGTACTCCTGACTCCAGGGCCAGTGCTCCTACCACTGTGCCACCTAGCTGCCCCCACAAACTAATTTCTTACTGAAGGTTTAGAAATTAGCCAGGATCTTGAATGCTTGTGCCATTAAAATCATGTAGGTGGGTACCCAAGGGTAGCACTTACAGAAGAGAAGAAAAGCCCATCTTTGGAGTACCATTTAAAGTAACACTCTAAGTTTGATCAGATTTACTTTTTGTCTTCTCTGCCTTTACAGAACACATCAATATTGCATATTAGTTTATATATTCACCACTAAAATGACTACTATCCTTTCTGTTGTTTCCTTCTCTTTACAGATACCAAGAAGCCAAATTTGTAGGCAATACCTGAATGGTTGGTATGACTGCCAGTAGAAACCTTTCCTTAGGACATTTCTCTGCATAAATATTCAAACACTTATCTAACACCTGCCTTGACCTTATGGAATAGTCAGAAGATTTATTGTAAATATTGATATTATAATCTTAACAGTCAGCAAAATTGAATAAATAGAGAAAACCTTAGCATTTAAAAAAAGGTAGAATTGCAGGAATTAACAAGTCAAAAAGAAAACCTGATCCTTTTTATTCTGTGTCCTTTTTCAGCTCTTCCTTAATGTTCCTCTATCTTTGACTTTTTTATTCCTATTTTTTCTTTTTTAAAAAAATAGAATTGTAGCCAATGTATATATATTTTTAGTTTTGCTGATTTCACTCTGAATTGATACATAGCCAATTCCATATTTCACTGGATGTATCATAGTTATCATTTTTAAAGCTCCATAAAGATTAATTGAATAAATTTAATATAATTTATTCAGTCATGATTCAATGAGTAACTATTTAATATGGTTTCAATTTTTGTCTGTTTAGTTGAGACACTTTTATGATTTCTGAGATAGAAGTTTTACCTCATTGAATGAAATCAATAGAATGACCAATTGCTGTGATGAGTATTCTAACTTTGATCAAGTCACTTTTAAGGTCTCAATTTTCTTAAATATATAAGCAAGATATAGGACTTAATTACTTCAAAAATCCCCCATTTTTTCTAAATATGTCTAGATTATTAGCAATAAGCTTGTAGTCTGGCACATAGAAGTTGTTTAATAAAACCTAGTTGACTGATGCTGATTGTCATTTTGCCTTTTAATAAGGTAGAAGCCCCTGTCTGCAATTCCACCACCAATGTATGAGAGAGTACCTGTTTCCTACAACCTCTCTAATATTGGATTTTTGCCAAAATAAAAAAAATTCATTTCTAATTGGGGTATGTCCTGATTTCTTTGACTGAAAAAGAATTTGATTATATTTCCTTATGTTTATCAATGGTTTACATTTCTTTCTTTATAAACTGTCTATTTTATACTTTGACCATTACTATATTGGGGCATGTCTTAGTTACATCATATTTTAGAGCTGGTTAAGAGATCTCGATGAATTCAATTTGCTTCATTTTATAAGCAGAATGCCGAGTGAAGAAGAGAGAAAAGAAGTAATAGTTAATTACAGAAGACAAACTAGGACTTGGTCTCCTGACTATTAGCCCAGCACTGATTCTCCAATACTTCTTCCCCTTCCCACCCACCTGTATATAGTAAGCAGGATTTAGTAATGTCCCTTTTAACTAACTATATTTAACTAAGTGCTAGTTTCAGTTGAGGGAGGCTAAGTAATGTAGGAAGCTAGGTCATGTAGGGGACTGGACTTGGAGTCTGAAAGACATGGATGACCTTGTACAAGTCAGCTTCTTCAGCTTCAGTTTCCTCATCTATAAAAAAGGGATAATGGTGCCACTTGTCTCACAAAATTGTTCTGAGATTGAAATGAAATAATCTAAAGCACTTTTCAAAACATGTGAACTACTATGTAAATGTTATTAATTAACTCCATCTCTTTGATCCTATGAATTTACAAACTTTCAGATCTGCCATTATGTGACACTGGGCAGACACAGAATAGCTAGGCATCAGATTCTTTTATGTAAAATGAAGGGATTGGTTTGAAGGATCTCTAAGACCCTCTTTGTTTCATTATTTGATCCTGTATTGGAGTTTCTTTAGAGTACCAGGGTTTCTCCAGGGGATCAAGGGGGGGGAGTTCCATTGTCAGGATTCCACACTAGCTATCTTTGACTTCTTTACTAAATTCTAACCCCCCCCCCCAAGGATATATATTTGGAGTCCAGTGTCCAGTCAAACTGGCTCAAGGGGTTGAGATGGAAGAACAAACAAATTCAATTACAGGAAGAGAAATTAAAGTCAGAAGCTCAGTACTAATCATTGGCATGATGGGGGTGGGGGGCTAGATTGTCTGACATCTATTTTTTCCAAAGGTTTTTATGGTGGCTGTATGAATTCCCTATTCCTTAACTTTTCCTAGTATTGATATGCTGGTATGCCTGTGGGCTGGGACTTCTGTGTTCATTTTTTACTTTTCTATTCTAATAAGAACTGTGTATATACAAATGAGTTCCCATTCATTTAATCCTTGGTAAAAGGAAACCTTTTGATACCCAAAGAACTTTTATATCTTATTTTTCATTTAAGAGGATTGCTACGAAAATTCTTCTGATAAAGCCTTTGACCCAATGAAATACAGAATTAGGTTTTTTTTTCAGGAAGACTTTTGGAATTGAAGCAGAAAGTGTTTTATTTTGTTTGGTCTTTTGATACTTCTTATGTTGAATAAACTTTTAGAAAGTTGATTTTAGCATCTGGCCAAAATGAATGAGAAACAGAGAAGGACAATGGGATTAATTTAGAGAATCGAAGTCCTTTATACTAGAAGTTTCTGTGTTCTTACTTGATTCTTTTTTTTCATGTCATCTTTTCATGAGTATTTGTAGAGGTGGCAGTAAAAAAAAATTCTTTAAGGTATTTGTTTTGTTTGATACTTCTGTAAATTTGAAAGAGGATGTGGGTAGGCTAGGTAGAAACTCAGTTGTCCTGGGGAATTCCTAAAGACTTGATTCTGTTTTAATTCAATTCAGCCAGCACTTTTTAATGATTCCTGAGACAACTGTGTGCCAGATATTAGGTATTCTGGGCATTGAAAATACACGTACGAGGTGGCTAGGTGGCGTAGTGGATAAAACACCGGCCTTGGAGTCAGGAGTACCTAGGTTCAAATCTGGTGTCAGACACTTAATAATTACCTAGCTGTGTGGCCTTGAGCAAGCCACTTAACCCCATTTGCCTTGCAAAAAAAAGGAAAAAGAAAAAAAAGAAAATACACATGCGAAAAAACAAGGACTACCCAACTTCAAGATATGTATATTCTTTTGGGGAAGAGAAACCAATATGTGATCAGATAAATAAATGTAAAACTGAAACATAGAAAATGCAAAATAATTTGGAGGTGGGTATCAGGAAAGTTTTCATACAGAATATGGTTCTTGACAAGGGTCATAAATGGAGTTAGGGAATCTAAGAGATGGAGATAAGGAGATCTGAGGAATAGTCTAGGTAAATGCATGAAGGTGGAAGATAGAATATCAGATAGGAGGCATTATTCCAACTGATTTATAAAGTCACAATAAGCTATTGTAGAGTAGTCTATTTCTACAAAGTTGTGTACCAAATAACTCACACTTGACTAGGGAAGTTAACATTTACACCCTCCTGGTTTAACCTGCAGGAATAGTTTAGAATTTGGTTATAGGTGTGAGGCAATTTTCTTTACAATGACACAGGTTCACTCTACTCAGGCTCCATTGTCCTATGCAAAAAGGAACAAGCTTTTTTGGGGGTCCTCTTTGTTAGGTAGAGATTACAGCACCACTTGATAGAGATCACCCTCTTTATTCAACCTTGTAAGAAGGAAGCACCATCTTTCTGTGGAGGAGATTTTTATCTAAAAACAAGTCCCAAAATACAGGGCTCCCTTTGGAAAATTAGCTAAGATCCTCAAATTAATATATTTATAAGTGACTAAGGTTAACTCCATCTTCCTCAACTTTCACTAGACCGATGTGAATATCCAGTTAAAAACAAACCTACTCTTTATTCTTATTTCTTTCTGAGTAGCGCATTCCCCCTCTAGCCTATTATTACATCTGGAGAAATTTCTATCTGTACAGAATGTAATGTGTTGTATCTTTCTTCCAACAACCAGTATGTTCCCAAAGTTAATTTCCCAAGAAAAGTGTGGCCTGGATTTACCATTTCCTTTTTTTTTGTCCTAGGAGACCATGCCATAAATGCCTTCCTCAAAGTTTTGCATTTGATAATGCATCTCTGGGAGATAAGAAAATCTTATCTTAGACTGATCCTCTTTTAAAGAAATGTATTTGCTAAGTGCCTAATTTGAAGGCTTAATGGCTTTTTGGATATGCCTTTTCTATGCCATCTCAGTCTAACTTTGTGATCAGATGAACTGCTCCTTACCCTTCCCCCTTTCATACTACATTCAAAAGAATTATATATTCTAGTAAGACTAGATCCCAGTGGGATCTGACATGAGCTCTGTAGAAAAAGAACCCTAGACAAATTGCTGATTTTATTATGCATATGCACTTCCTGTGAACTGAAATTCAGTACTTTTAGAAAGTCCAATAATAGTAACTGACATTTATACAAAGCTTTAAAGCTTGTAAAGCACTTTATCCATATTATCTCTTTTGACCTCACCTCAATTCTGTAAAGTAGGTGCCACATGTATTATTATTTGTATGTTCCAGATGGGGAAACTGAGGTTCAAGGATGTTAAAGTGTTAAAAGTCACAAAGATAATAAGATGGAATTTAAGAGTAGGTTTTTCTGACTCCAAATCTATTTCCTGACTCTAAATTCCATTCACTATACTATACTGTCTTTCCAAGGAAAGAAAAAAAATCATTGTTCCATTTTGAAAGATATTATACAATCCTCCATAAGTCCTGAACCAGAAGCACATGCGTATAAAAACTATACATTTGCATGGTGATCTTTTTATTTTGGGTTTTTTTTGCAAGGCAATGGGGTTAAGTGACTTGTCTAAGGTCCCACAGCTAGATAATTATTAAGTGTCTGAGGTCAGATTTAAACTCAGGTCCTTCTGACTCTAGGGCTGGTGTTCTATCCACTGTGCTACCGAGTTGCCCCTTGCATGGTGATCTTTTGTCAATTTATTATTCAATTAAATATATATTATATATATACATGTAATTAGAGAGAGATATGTATAAGATATATCTATATATGAATTATAAGCCTGTAATAACACACACACACACACACACATATATATATATATATGAAGATTTGCTCTTGACAGATATAAATATAGGCTTGATGTCATTGTTCTCTATTTTGATGTTACTCATAGGAGAATACTAAAGGAAACAGATTATTATAAGAATAATTGACTATGATGGATGTCATCTCTTGGGTGTTATTTACTTCCTTTCCCCCCTTCTTCTTTTTTCTATTTTTTCCTCAAATTAAACCTATAGCAACATAGCCTTTCAGAAATAACCAGCTTCCCTGCCTTCTACAGTCTTTCTCTTCATTCCTACAGCATTTATTTCTCTGATCCAGTCTCAAGGACAAACACAAATCCTGGAGGTTAATTTCTTAGAAGCCAATTTGTCCAAAAGAAGTTTCTTGTGGTTGGTGATGGTTGGTAAAGATAAAAATCTCAACAAAATCCAGATTGAGGGCAGAGATTCAGCTTGAAATGAAATGCAGGGTAGACAGATATGTGTTCCTAGACTGATTGAAAAAAAATCAATCAAAATGAAAACTCAGGGAAGACAATGAAAAATATGAAAGAAACTAAATAAAAATGAGTGAAAATAGCAAGTCAGCTGGGTGAGGACTGAAATAAAATGATGAAAAAAATCTCAGTAAATATTGCTGCTATCCATAGGAATCTCATTGAATGGGATAAAACTGAAGCAGCAGGATATATTTTAATCTCTTGATGATCCAAAGCAGGTGTTCATGAAGAGTTTATTCTGGGAAAGTGAAGCAACATCACCACTTGTTGAAGAACTTTACACAGTTGTCACAAACCATGGATTATAACTCAGGAGAGTGTGTGTGTTTGTGTGTGTGTGTGTGTGTGTGTGTGTGACTGAATGCAAGAGACAACTGCTTAAATGTGCTTTTAGAAAATTTTCAACCTCCCTAATCTCCATCCTGCCCCCAAGCTTCCCTGCTGACACCAGAATTTCCAAAGGGGAAAGAAAAACTTTCAATCTATAGTTAAAACTTAACCACACATTTATTCAATAGTGAAAATCAGAGGTTTAAAATACATAGTCCTGGTCAACCTGAACCAGATTAAAATATAATTGACAAATATTTAACAAAACAAATACAAAATGTAATAGAATATAATGCTAATATGTGGTTTTCTAAGTCCAAATGCGAATCCTTAGGTACCGTTTAGTGACCCTGTTTATATTTGAGTATTTGATATTTTCCTGAGAGTACTTTAGGTAGGAAGAAGGAAGCAATCATAGGGTTCTAGACCTAGAGCTGGAAGCATCCTCAGAGATCTTCCAATCATACCCACCCACTTTATAGCTCACTGATAGAATTTTTAGAATCTCATAAATTGATTTCTAATTCTCAAAGAGTCCACCATTTTGTAGTATTGGCCTTAGTGTGGATACTTTAGTCCAACTGCAACTCAAAGCCCCCAAGCTGAAGTCATCTTTCAGCTTCAACTCCCCCATGGTAGGGATTACAGGTGTGTGCAACCACATCTGGTGACAAAATTTTTCTGAAAAAGATGTGCAGGTTCTATTGTCCTGTATGATCAACATAAACCAACCATATAACATGGCAACTGAAAAAAACTAATGAGATATTAAGCTACATATTGAGAGGCAGATACAGAACTAGGGAAGAGACAGTTCACTTGTACTCTGCCCTGGTAGGCTTCACTTACACTATTGTGTTTAATTCTTAGAGTGACGACATTAAAAGGTCATAAATAAGTTGGACAAAATCCATAGAAGGACCATCAGAATAGCAAAGGACTTTAAGATCTTTCCATATAGGGGAAAAACAGACAGAACTGAGAATGTTAAGAGAAAACCTCACAGGAAATATGTGATAGTACCTTAAAATAAGTAAAGGATTTTTATATGCAAGAAGGAATAGAATAGCTGAACTTGATCCCAGAGGATCATGTAGCATATACTTGTTCTTAGCCACAGTGCACAGAAGTTCAGTGAAGAGAAGTTAGTTGCACAAAGAAAGATTCATGTTAAATACAGGACAAAGGCTTCTAACAATTAGAGCTTTTAAAAGTGAAGAAAGCAGATTTTCCCTTACTGGAGGTCTTCAAGGAAAGACCAGAAGACTACTATGAGAGTCTCTGGATGTGTTGAAAGGGACATTTGTGTTCAAGAATGAACTGATCTCTGAGATCCATTACAACTTGAGATTTTAGGATTCAGACTTCTTATATGCCACTCCCTATATCCTCATAGATTCCAGTTCTTAAGAAGACATCTATACCTCTATATTGGTTGATTTGATGAAATTCAAGGAGAATAAATGATATTAATAACAGTTAGCATTAATATAGTATTTTAAAATTTTCAAAGTATTCCATGTGTTAAGTCATTTGACATTCATAACAACCCTATGAAAGAGTTACTATTGTTATTCAAATTTGTTGATAAAACTGATATAGAGAAGTATCATTATCAACATCAACATCATTTATATAGCTCCTACTATGTGCATTTTCAAATATTACTCATTGTTCTTCACAACAACCCTGGGAAATAAGTATTATGATGATGATGATGATGATGATTATCATCATCATCTCCATTTAACAAATGAGTAAACTGAAACACACATGTGAAATTCTCTGCTTGAGATCAGAGAATAAATATCCTGATTGGCCTCAATAATTAAGAGTACATCTTTTACACTTTCTAGTTGTTTCCATTTACTCTCTGGTTCTAAGAGGATGATGTATGTTTTGGCTAAATAGGCTCTATCCTCTCCTGTTAGATTTTCTTGTTGACTGATGAATTCTAACTGGGGGACTACTTGGGTCATTATGATTATAAAATAATAAATCTAAACCTAGAAGAGAGATTTGAGAAATCATCTAGTAAAATCTCATTTTATAAATATAAGCCAAGTGGCTTGCCTATGGTACATATATATTAAGTACTAGGGGTGGTATTTGAACCCAGTTTTTCTGAATCTATAGCTAATGTTTTATACATTTTTTAGAGCAATAGGCAGTAGTTGTGCATTTGTGATAACCTTAAACTTTTTTGCTCAATGAGAAACCTGTGCAAAAGTATTCTAAAAACATGTCTTTTTAGCCTCATTCATTATGTATTAAATCCCTTCCATCATTCTATGATCCAGTTAATCTGATTTCCACTTATAGCTCTTTGACTTCCATCTCCGTAACTTTGCAGGGATGGTCTCATGGGCTTGAAAAGCATTCTCTTCTCACCTGTGTCCTTTAGAATTGCTCACTTCCTCCAAGATGGCCCTCAAAAACCTTCTATACAAAGCTGTAACTGATGCCCCCCTCCAATTTTTAGTGCATTCTCTCCCAAACTTCTTTATATTAAACTATCTTGCATTTATTCTGTATATACTTACATGTGCACATGTTGTCACCTCCAACAGAATGAAAGCTCTTTAAGGGCAGAGATTATTTCATTTTTGTGATTTTTTTTATATCTCCAGTACCCAAGACCTAGCATAAAGTATGTGCTTAAGAATATTGATGGATTGTTTGAAAAGTGCCCCAAACTATGAGAAATGACATGAATAGGTAGCACTCTGGTATGACATACATAAGATACAAACTGCTCATACATGAAATTTGTGCTTTGTTAGACATATTTCTTTTTCTATGTCCCCTTTTCTATGTCCCCTTAGTGATACATTTTTCCCTCCAAGCTATTCAATGTCTTCATTTTTCTCTCCCCTTTCCACCAGTCAAAACCTACTACCAAGAAAATTTTCAGTGAACTCATTCTCACTAAGGTTTAGTAATTATAATAGAAATGATGTAATTTATCCATATTTTTATACCATAGATTGTTATTAATCTCAATATAAAACAAGAGAGATGTTAGTTATATGTGTTAAGGGATTTGTATTAGTCACAATTGCATTTTTACTTAGCATTTCATGCCATACATGTATGTTCATATATATGCATATTTATGCATATACATATATATATGTATATTACTATATAACTAAGCTCAATTTTGATATCCAGAAATACATCCCCATGTCTCCCATATTTCCACCTTAGTTTCTGATAACAAAGGGTGCCACTGGAACTCATCTTCTTTGTTAATAGAGATATTACGCTATTCATAGATTCAGTTCAGCCATCTTATTCTGCTCGCCTGGAAAGAGGGTCAGGGAGAAATGAGGCTGCCCAGGTTTTCACAAAGCTCACAGCATATAATAGTTAACTTAATTTCTCAGTGAGTCTAGTTAATAGGTGTGGATTTCATCCCAGTCATTTGTCTGGAAATGACAGAGATCTAAGAAGGCTCCCTTTTGAATTTTCTGCCTCCATTTCTGACATTAAATAACCCATAGAAAAGCAGGGAGACAACTCTCCCTATTGTATCTTTTAGCAACAAAGGCTTCTGCCAGCAGGCTCAGGCCATAGATCTAGAAGTCACTTGGATTCAGTACTTTCAGTGTAACAGCCAAGATTATACAATCATCCTTTGTCCTCTGTAGTATCCATTTTGCTCAGAATGTGTTTTATGTCAAGGTAATAATCATGCCCTCCACAACCAATAAACCATTTTTCTAGTTGGTTATTCTCTCTTTAGCCATCAACACATGCAATGGCCTTTCCAAAGGTCAATATGTGACATTTCATTCCTCTGTTATCAAATTTGAACTGTAGGACTTGATTGTGTGGGATTTGGGGCTGGGTTTACTCAAAGTGCTTTGTTATCAGAGAGTAGCAAAAGACATTAATAGTTATTTCTTCCTATTTCTCTCTTTTCCTACATGGGTCCAAGAACCAAAATATCCTGACGAAGTTCAAGGCAAAGAGAGTACCATATATGTGTATAAAACCCCATGTGAAACATGGACTTTTATCTATTTGCTCTGCTTTCTTGACTATTTGCTCTTGTTGTTACTTATATAAACTTTGATCCACAGTGGGATCTTACTGTACCAACCTTGCTCTCAGAAGGCGGGTTGTGGGGAGCTTTCCTAGATTCATCTCTGAGTCATGACTTGCTTTCCTTCTATGTGTGCACCATACACCTCTTCCCTTTCCCTGACTTCTTTCCTATGCTTTTGATGACATTGTCAAATGTCAAAGACATTATCTTTTTTCTTTTTCTCAAGTACTCCTGAAAACCTTGTAGAGAATAGGTACACTTTAAAAAAAATTGCAAGGTAATGGAGTTAAGTGACCAGCCTAAGGTCATGCAGCTAAGTAAGTATTAAGTGTCTGAGGTCAGATTTGAATTCAGGTTCTCCTGACTCCAGGACTCTGTCCACCATGCCATCTAGCTGCCCCAGTAGATATACTTTTGTGTAAGTAGCCTTTATAGGTCCAGATGTCTATCATGCTTTAATGAATACCCTAAAAAGTAAGATAGACTCAGTCTATGGATAAATTGCTTAACCTCTCTGGCATTCAGTTTCTTTTTCTTTTTTTTGTGTGTGTGAAGGGAATATCAATACCTATCAAAACAACCTCACAGGATCATTCTAGGACTTAAATTAGATAATATATATGAAATTATTTGTGAACTTTAAAACACTATAGATATGATGCTATTATTTCTCTTCAGTTATGAAAAAGGAAGACAACTAGGGCTTTTACTCAGGATGTCAGCATTGGGTGGGTGGGTGGTAGAAGTTGCAGATTGCATTTTCTCCCTGACTCATCTTCTAAATGTTGAGCTTATGGTCAAGGCAGGTCTTTCCCTGAGATATGCCACAAGGTTCCTTTCTTCCTCCCAAACAATTGCAATTGTTTTTTTTTAAATCCATTTATTTATTTTCATCCATATGCACATGTATATTTCTAAGTTGCAAAATTTCCTTCCACCCTCCCTTTCTACTCCCCCCTTAGTGGCAAACAGTCAGATTAGTATTGTACGTACATATTTTGGATAAATATGTTTATATATTAGTTATTTTCAGTATGAGGAATTGGGATTAAGGGAAAGAGATACATAAGAGATAATTTTTTTAAGTGTTTAGCAGGTTCTGAAGGGTTGGTTTTTCTTTCTTTTTTGTTTGTTTTGTTTTGTTTTTCTTCCTCTGGATGGGGATAACATTGTCCCTAGTTGGTCTAATACAGTTGTCCTAGCTCTCTAAACTGCTGAGAGGAGCCGCTTCCATTAAAACTGATCATCTCACAGTATTGTTGTTAATGTGTACATTGTTCTCCTGGTTCTGCTCCCTCCTCTCAGCATCAGATCCTGTAACTCATTCCATGCTTCTCTAGAGTCTGACCATTTATAGTTTCTTATGGAACAACAATATTTCATAGTATTCATGTACCATAACTTGTTTAACCATTCCCCAATTGATGGGCATTCCCTCAACTTCCAATTCTTTGCCACTACAAAAAAAGAGTTGTTACAAATATTTTGGACCTGAAGGACTTTTCCCGTGTTTTTATATTTTTTTTCTGGATATAGACCTAGAATTGGACTTGCTAGGTCAAAAGGCATGAACACTTTTATTACTCTTTGGGCATAGTTCCATATTGCTCTCCAGAATGGTTGGATCCATTCACAACTCCACCAGCAATGCATCATTGTCCCAATTCTCCCACAACTTCTCTAACATTGATCATTTTCCCTTTTTCTCATCTTGGCCAATTTGATAGGTGTGAGGTGATACCTTATTGTTGCTTTAATTTGCATTTCTCTAATCAATAATGACTTGGAACACTTTTTTCATATGATTATAGATAGCTTTAATATCTTCATTTGAAAACTGTCTATTCATATCTTTTGACCATTTATCAATTGGGGAATGATTTGTAACCTTATAAATTTGATGCAATTCTCTCTATATTTTAGAAATTAGACTTTTATCAGAATTCCTAGTTGTGAAGATTGTTTATCAGCTTTCTGTTTTCCTTCCAATTTTGGCAGCATTGATTTTGTTACTGCAAAACCTTTTCAATTTAATATAGTCAAAATCATTCATTTTGTAGTTTATAAATAATGCTCTCTCTCTCTCTCTAATTCTTGTTTGGTCATAAATTTATTCCCTTTCCATAGATCTGATAGAGTATTTCTTGGTCTGTTAATTTATCTATGATGTCACCCTTTATGTCTAAATCCTGTCCAATTCTGACCTTATTTTGGTATAGGGTGTGAGATGTAGGTCACTGCCATTGTTTTTGTCTGCACTTTCCTCACTCTGCTTTCTCTCCTCAGATTTGCTTAGTGAGTCTATGTCTGACAGGTTGGTTATTCCTCCTCGGGATTTCTTCGAGTTAGGATGCCACCATGCCTTCTCCTTAGCTCCTCAGGAATTTGTTCTCACAAATGTATCATGGTAGACTTTCTTCTTTGTACCATCCCTATTTTCTTATCTCTTTTTACCTCCTTCTGGAGATTACTAGATGAGAATGCATCCTACAAGATAAACTATCTTCTAAACTCCTCTCCTCCCAAGAATTGTTCCATATGAGTGTCTTGAACCAGACTGGGACAGAGTCCCCCCTCAATCTTTTCTGCTTCCTCCCATGGTTTATGATATATGTTTATGAGATAATTGTACACAATTTTTTCTCTGTACAAAACTAATTGGTTTCTTTCACAAACACTCTTGTGACTTTTCACTGATATTATACTTCAACATGTATAGGTGAATTAGAACATTAATAGAGCACCGATTCTATTTTTTTTCTTCCAAAGTAAGATAGAATCAGTTGCTCCCTCTTTCAAAGAACAATATGTTCAAATATTCAGAAGATTATATTCTTATTCCCTTTCTTTTCTAAGTTAAATATCTCCCTTTATTTATGTTGTTCCTAGTAAAACATGATTTTAGGCACCTTTGATGGGACTTGATATTAAGTTATATGTAGGGTTAGGCATCTAACATGGAGCAGTGAATACAAGACAATAAGAAGCTTCTCCTTATTGAGAAAAAAACAACTAAGGCATGAGTGGAAGCCATTCGGTAAGTAAGCATTCAGTAGAGAGGGGGCTTCCCTGTTCATTATGGGATTATCAGACCTGGTAAGAATTTTTGATCCATATAGGCCATCTCCATCTGGGTTACCAAATGTGTTTTGAATTGTATATCCTAACAGCAACATGGGGGTGTTCATCAACCTTGATGGACTTGCTCATTCCATCAGTACAACAATCAGGGACAATTTTGGGGTATCTGTAATGGAGAATACTATCTGTATCCGGAGAAAGAATTGTGGAGTTTGAACAAAGACTGAAGACTATTACCTTAAATTTAGGGGGAAAAAACCCTATTATCTTATTATGTAATTTTTCTCTTATATTTTATTTTTTTTCCTTAAGGATATGATTTCTCTCTCATCACATTCAACTTTGATCAATGTATACCATGGAAACAATGCAAAGACTAACAAACTACCTTCTGTGGGGGTAGGGGGAGGGAATAGGGGGTAAAATTGTAAAACTCAAAATAAATAAAACTTTCTTTAAACAAATTTATTTCTGCCTAAACAATACCTATTTTATATATGATATACCTACCTATTTATACCTGTATAACTATTATAACTATCTACCTATATATATATATATATATATATTTATCTATATCTATATCTTTATTGATTAGATATAGATATATGGTGAGACAGGTGGGGTGGAGGGGAGAGAGACAGAGAGACAGAGACAGAAAGAGATGTGCTAGGTGGCCTAGTTCCAAGTCTGGAGTCAGGAAGACTCATTTTCATAAGTTCAAATCTGACCTTAGCCACTTACTACATAACACTGGGCAAGACACCTAATCCTGTTTGCTTCAGTTTTTCTCATCTATAAAAATGAGCTGGAGAAGAAAAAACAAAACACTCTGGTATCTTTACCAAAAGCAAAACAAAACAAGAAAAAAATAGCAAAACAAGAAAAAATAGTATCACAAAGAGTCAGGTATGACTGAACAACGATTAGTGTATTTGTATATTTGTATATGTAAAATAAATGTGTATACGTGTGTGTGTATGTTGAAACCTACATAGCAATGGCTATTTTTCCAAGTGAAAATAACAAAGTAACTGAAGTACAGCAAGCTGATGTGGAATAAAGTTAACAAAATCAGAAGAAAAATATTCATGACTACAATACCATTAATAATAACCCTAAACTGAAAGCTGAACCCAGTGGGATTTATATTGATTAAGCTCTAATCCAGAGAAAGCTGAAGAAATTCATCTTCTTTCTTTAGTTAGAGAGATGGGGGCAGCCGGGTGTGGGGGGGACAGTGAGGTTATATGATTGTAGAATGCTGACCTTGTTGCAAAGTAATGTTGCTGTCTGATTTGTTTTGGCCATTTTTCTTTGTGACAAGGGAAGTTTCTCTGGGGGAGTCTAAAATATTTTAAAAATGTGTTTTAATAGTAAATAAGAAAAATTAAAGGAACATGTAATCACTACATATTTTTGTGATGTTGTTGCTTATTTAGTCAGTCATGTCTGACTCTTCATGATACCATTTGGGTTTTTCATGGTAAAGTTTTATCATTTCTTTATGATTTTTACAGATGAGGAGCTGAGGTAAATGGGGCTGACTTGCCCAGGGTCACACAACTATAGAGATCTCTCCCTTCCAGATGACCTTACTTCAGCATAATAAATACAGTTAACTCTATATTCATTCATTCCATATATCTGCAGCACAATCTATATCTTTTTTTCTCTCTAGTACCTAGAAAGAATGAGTTTTCTTTCTCTTCCATAATAAAGGATATCCTACGATGCTTCTTGGTTAATATTTTTAAGTGTCCATTAGTTTCAACCATTTCTCTTGGTTACTGTCTTATGGAATTTCTGTAACTCACAATACAATTCAAGATAAACCTAATTCATAAGTTTTTGCTTCTAAGTTATATAATAAATCAAATCTATGTGAAGTTGGATTCAATTATTGATGACAATACACTGAAATTGCCTATTCAACTCTTCTTTTAAGGAGAATTAAATTAACTTCAATCAAATAAAATTAAATAAAATTAAATTTTGTTTGAATATTAAGAATTAATACTTTCCTTTTAATTATATCATAAGCATCTTAGTTGTACCATCCTTTTGTTCCCTGTGTAACTTTTGTCAGAAGCCTTAAAGTTCCCCTACCCAAATCCTAAATATAATAGTATATTCTTCAAAGATCTTTCTTGAATAATTAAGAGGAACTTTCCAGTAAGTACTGCTCATGCAGATAATAACCATCCATTTCTAAGTTTGCAAAGTGGATTGAGTTCTTGCCAAGGATAATTTCTCTTAAAGAACTGACATGAGATCAACAAGACTGACTATAAGCTCAACTATATGCATCTTCACTGATCAGTGGTTCCAAACCATTCAAGACTCAAAATAAAACAAGACTTGCAGGTCATTGTATTAGAATTGAGGCTTCTCCCCACCTTCCATTAAAGGCAAGGACGTTCCAACTTAGCTGTGGACTATTTATTGCTCCCTGCCCTGTGAGAACTAATTGTTGTTGGTGAGGTGACATAAAATACCTAGCAGTTCTGAGAGGAACACTAGTAAATAGTCATTTATTCTCATGTTCTGCTGTATCCTTCAATCTATTTATGGATATTTGTGGCAAAGTTTAAGACATAGCCAACCATAAATTTAGGGAACTTTTGCTGCTCAATGATAGAGAATGAGCAGAAGAGGTTGACTATTGGATAATGTCTGTATAATTGTGATCCATGGCTATAATGGAATATAATACTGTAAGAAATGATAATTTTGAACAATAAAGAGAAGAATGGGAAGACTTATTAAAACTAATAAAGTAAGGGATGAACTCAAAGCAAATTTAAGTATATTTTTCTCATTTTTTGACTTTTTTTCTAATATGGATAATATGGAAATATGTTTTATATGATTTCACACATATCATTTTGTTTGTCTTTGCAGTAGATAGAAGAAGATAGGAGGGAAGGAATTTTAGACTTAGTATCTTAAAAATATTAAAAGATAAATAATTTTTAAGGGAAATAACAAAAAGAAACATTTCTCTATTCATTTATATATATATATATGTATGTATTTATGTGTAGACTGTACAATATGTGTAGAAAACAAAGACTTTTGAATACAGCTTCCTTTCTTTCCAACAGAGACATGGAGGACTATTAATGTAGAATACTGAATAGAATATGGTATTTAAATGAAGAATTAGTTACTTTTTTTTCTTTCCTTTTATTCATTGTTTTGAAGAAGCCCATGACATCAGGAAAGTGATAGTACAACTTGAATATAAGATTGATTAAAGTGAGGGGCACAGGGTACAAAGATGCCATTCTCATTATCCCATGCGAGCCAGGTGACCTGACATAATAAGATTAGTATGATTGATGATCTATGGGAGATCTTAACTTTTTTAGAGTCAGGTCTTCCCCATATCATTGAAGCTTCTTGGCAGTGTGGTATCTGCTCCATAATGATCAGTTAACTTTCACTAGATCACAAGGTGGTTACTCTACAATGTACAAAACCCCAGTCCAGAAGCAAAAGAGATCACTCACAGGTTGGGAGGAAAGAAGGGCTATATTGGTAAAGGTATTCCACAGAAAGGAAAAAAAAGAAACACTGGCAATTATTCATGTTTTTCCAAGCAAAGTCAGACTGCCTTTCCAAACAATGAACTTAGCCTCTTGAACCTAGAGCAACACCAAAGTGAGGTATACCTCTGTGCTTGTTGTTCAGGCATTTCAATCATATCTGACTCTGTTGAATCCATTTAGGGTTTTCTTAGCAAAGATAATATAATTTTCTTCTCCAGTTCATTTTACAAATGAAGAAACTGAGGCAAATATCATTTAGTGATTTGACCAAATCATACATCTAGTAGGTGTCCGAGGCTGGATTTGAATTCTGAAAGATAAGTCTCATACCAAGTTGAGCATTCCCCAAGACCACTGGGCTGGGGTTATCACAGATTCAGAATTATTATTCCTTACCAAGTGTTTATATTCTAAGACCAGCAGTAGTGATATGATATTAACAGGGTGTCTTTAACATAAAAAGAATAAAATTTATCCCTATGATACTGAATACCTGAAATGCTCCCTGGATGAATTATTACAAGGCAGATACTCACTGAGAGAATAAAATAGTGACCTGTGAATTTCACATTTTCATAATAAAATCTTGGAATGTCAAGCATGTTTAGATATACCCTAGTAATAAAAATACAAAAATACAATAAAAATACAATAATCCAAATTAATCAAGTATTTATTGAGTTCTTTTGGCACATTCCTCATGTATAACAAGTCAGTTGAAATGGCATTACAGAAATGGTTGATTGCTGCTGGCCAGGATTCCCTTATCTATTGTGCCCAGTGACTGTGAGTCATTTTGGTTTGTTCCTCTCTTTATGGCCAAGACATTGCAATCACTTCAAAATATTTATTATTTTTCAGTTTGATTTTTAAAATATATCCTTTGTCATCTACATTTAGAGAGTCTTCTCAACGAAGAATATTTTGACTAATAATTTAAAATCTACATTCAATGAAAGCCAAGTATATGGTAATCATCATAGCTGACATGTAGATAGTTTTAAAATTTGCAAACTGTCCTGTGAGAAATGTGCTAGTAAATTTCTCATTTGCTGATAAGGAAACTAAAGTTTAATAGGTTAAGTGACTTTCCCATGATTATCCAGTTACAATTAGGTGGTGGAGTAGAAAAGGTGGTAGAACTAGAATCAGGAAAATGGTAGTTCAAATCTAGTCTCAGACACTTAGTAAACTATATGGCCCTGGGCAAGTCATATAATTTCCATCTACCTCAGTTTCCTCATCTGTAAAATTAGAATAAATAATAATAATAGTACATTTTATCCAGGGTTGGTATGAGGATAAAATGAAATAATATTTTTAAAGAACTTTGTATACTTTAAAGTATGTTATAAATGTTACCTGGGTGCTTCTACTACTGCTGCAACAACATCTATTACTACTATTACTACATTCTATAGCTATAGAACTATATAGTATAGCTATAATACTATTTCTATATTCAAATATTATATATATATATGTATATATGTTATTTGGTTTTATATTGGGATAACATTGTCACGCAGTTTGTGTACTACCACCGTCATTAGGCTGACTCAGAATGTTTGACCTTAAAAAGATGAAACTAAATTGAACTGCATTCCCTTTTTTTAAACTTGTTTGTCAAATGCCAGAATTTTATGCCACATACAGTATTGCATTGATCTTTCTTAAGATTTTTTTAATTTGATGTTTTGTTTTTTAGTTTTTTTGCAAGGCAATGGAGTTGTGACTTGCCGAAGGTCACACAGCTAGGTAATTATTAAGTGTCTGAGGCCGGATTTGAATTCAGGTCCTCCTGACTCTAGGGCAGGTGCTCTATCCACTGCAGCACCTAGCTGTCCTAATTCTATGGTTTTTAAGAATGGATATTTCTTCAAGGAAATGTGCAAAAGTTCTTTGTCTTATAGAGCATACTTCAATGATTGTTAAAGATATTCCAGTAGTTGTTGATATGGAAAATAAAGCATTTCAAATTCATTTAAGTCAAATTCATTAAGTAGAATTCCTAGAACTGACATGCAAAAGAAAATGTAGATGAAATGAAAAAAAAACCATTAAGAACAATCAAACTATTACTGTGAAATGGTAGCAAATATAGAAAAACAAAAGTATATGGAGACATAGTTATTAGAGGAGTTTGCAATTGATTCATTTGTAGAGTAGTATAACTTTAATTTCTTTTTCTTTAAAAAATTTTTCATTCATATTTCCCATTTGTAAAAATGTTTTAACAATTTTTTTTAAATTTTGAGTTCCAAATTCTCCCCTCCTTAAGAAGGAAAGCAATATGGATTATATGTGAGAAGTAAGTTGCATAGTTTTCTTGAAGATGGATCCAACTCAGCATGTGAGATCTGAGCATCTTTCTCAAACTGTAAAACATATACCCAATAAATTATTTTGGTAATTTATATTTCCAGTGAGCCTGAAAATCTTGTCCCCATTGAGGGAATGATGACCTCTGATAAATGTATAGACTAAGAAGCAGAATTCTTTTAGAAACACAGAAATTGCCAAATAGTTTGCAACCCAACCATGCCCCATATCATAAAATGTTAAGAAATTTATCTAAAAGATAATGTTAGACACTCTTCAGTGTTCTGATTTAAACACCATTGAAAAAATATGGACTATAATCAAACTAAACTTGGATAGAATAGCTCTTTGTCTACACCTAATATCCAAAGAGCTAATATCCAATTTCAATAATTAAAGGTGTGTCAAAATCTTGTGTACTATTAATATAAGTACTTGTGTACTATTAATATATTATATATACTTTTTAGCATGTTATGATTATAGCAAAATGACATATTATATATTTATATAAGATATTAAGATATAAAGATATAAAAAATTTCTCTTATATCAACAAATTTAATTATTTTATTTCATCCCTAATAATTTTGTGTCTGAGGTAGTATTTGAAATCAGATCTTCTTTGACTTCAAATCCAACATTCTGTTCACTATCCCATTGTATCATAGCATCACAGTACTGTAGACATTTGCTGGACTTGGAATCAGGAAGAACTAGCTCTAAATCCTCCTTTTATACTAATTATGACAGTTCAAAAATGAAATTCTCTGAAAAATGAGAATAATGATATCTAAAACACACTTATCATAGGCTTCTTGTAAGGTTAGCACAGTGACAATAGTATCTTATATTTATATGTTATGATAAATAACATGGTATGGGGTATAGAGAGTCAGTCACTAAGTCAGAAAGGTCTGCGTTAAATCTCTTTGATGCATATTGGCTTGGTGACTCTAATGAGTCAGTTTACTATAGTGCAATAGGCAGCTCTCTAAGATCACAGATTGCAGAACAAGAGATATTTGGGGTGAGTAGAGGAATTTTCTGCCCTGAGAGTTAGTTACCTATGCCAAAATATCAATCAACAAGCATTTATTTGCTTAGTTCTGAGAATATAATAACAAAGCAAAAACGGATTCTGTCTTCAAGAGTATGTGTTCTTATGTGGGAAATGGTATGCAAATGTAGGTGTATAAATGATATAATCACAGATATAATGAAAAAGTTTGAATCTTTAAGTTTCATAAAGCACTTACATGCATTATTTCAATTATGTAAATAAGATGTCTGAAAACTTTAAAGCATTATGTGATGATTAGTTATTAATACTAATAATAGGTCAACAAACATGTTGTATTATGATATATATACACACATATATATGTGTAAAATTGTGATGTTTTGACTTGTATGTGAACCGGGTTTAAGTGAGACAGGACTAAGCAAAATCATCAGCCTCACTCTTTCCTCAGGAGCCATCTGGGTCCAGTGGCAAAATATAGGTGAAGACTAATGGCAATGATCTTCTCAGGAAATTTACATTTTAGTGAAAAAAGACAACATGCAAACTGTGTACACTGTTGTTGCTGTCAATTTGTTTCTATAATATCAAGCTCTTTGGGACCCCAAAATTGAGGGGTTTTTTGGTAAAGATATTTGAGTGACTTGCCATTTCCTTCTCCAGCTTATTTACAGATGAGAAAAGTGATGCAAAAAGGATGAAGTAACTTGCTTAGTTTCACATAGAAGTAGTAAGTACCTAAGCTAGATATGAACTCGGGTTGTCCTTACCTATGACATTCTATCTACCTGAGTGCAAGGGAAAGCAAGAAAGCCAGTGTCTCTGCATGGTAAAGTATATGAATGGGAGTAAACTATCATAATGCTAGGAAAATAAGAAAAGATCAGATTTAAAAGTAAAAATAAGATGTTTTATTTGATTCCAGAGTCTAATGGGGAGCCTTTAGAGTTTGTTAAGTAGGAAGATGGAATGACCTGACTTATCTTTTGAAAGGATGATGTTGGCAACTAAGTGGAGGATGGAGTTGAGTAGGGATCTGAGGCTGAATGACCAACCAGAAGGCTAGTGAAATTGTGTAGCCTTGGGTGGCTAGGTGGTACAGTGGATAAAGCACTGGCCCTGGAATCAGGAGTGCCTGGGTTCAAATCTGGTCTCAGACACTTAATAATTAACCTAGCTGTGTGGCCTTGGGCAAGCCACTTAACCCCATTTGCCTTGCAAAAAAACCCTAAAAAAAGAAATTGTGTAGCCTTAACATGATGAGAGCCTCTACTAAGATGGCAGCAGTATTAGTATATGAGTCATATAGGAGATATTGTAAAAGTAAAAAATGACAAGACTTGGCTATAGATGTAGGGTGAGTGGTAATGAGGAGCTGAAGATGGCATTGAGATGGCAAGCCTGAGTGATTGACTAAATAGTGGTCTACAAAGGAATTTAGAAGAGTGGAAGAAAAGATAATGACTCCTAACTTAAGAATGTTGAGTTCAGATTATGAGTCTATGGCTTCCAGTTTGGGATGTCTTGATAAGTAAGACTAGAGGTTAGGAGAGAGGTTAGGGATAGATAAATAGAACCAAATGATAATTGAACCCATGGAAACTGATGATATATCATCAAATGAGATAATATAGAGTGAGTAGAAGACCCAGAATAGAATCTTTTGGGATAGTTAACCAGCATGATGTGGTTGAAGATTCATTTAAGAGAATAAGGAGTGGTCAGATAGATAGGAGGAGAATTGGGAGATGTAGTGTCATGAAAGCCTAGAGACAAAAGAGTTTTAAGGAGAAGAGGGTGATCAACAATGTCAAAGGATGCAGAAAGGTCAAGAAGAATGAGAATTGAGAAAAAAGTCATTCTTTTTGGCACTTAAGAGATTGTTAGAAAGTTTGGAGAGAGTGGTTTTGGTAGAAGGATGAGATGGGAAGCCAGATTGTAGAGTTATGAAAAGAGTGAGAAGAAAAAGAATTGGAAGCACTTACTGAACACATAGGGTGATAGCTAATGGGGATTGATGGATAGACCAAGTGAGGATTTTTTGAGAATAAGGGAAACATGGGCACATTTGAAGGTAGTAGTAAAGCAACCAATAGACCTAGAGATTGAACTTAAGTGAGAACCTAGAAGAGATAGAGGGGCAATCTATTGGAGAAGACAGGATTCAATGAGATCATTTGTACCCATAGAGGGTTTTGCATTGGCAAGAAGCAAGCTTCATTATATGATACAGGGGTAAAGGAAAGAATAGTAGCAGAAAGCATTTGTGAGGAGTTAGTTTGAGGAAGAGGAGAGAGCAGGAAGTTCTTGGCAAATGTTTTCATTTCTTCTGGTGAGATATAAGGTAAGGTTCTAAGCTAAGAGGATGGGGAAGAGAACAGTAGGAGGTTTGAGGAAGAATGAAAAAATTGGAAAAAATTGTTGTGATAGTCAATTATATGTTTGGGTCTTTTTTTAGGTTTTTGCAAGGCAAATGGGGTTAAGTGGCTTGCCCAAGGCCACACAGCTAGGTAATTATTAAGTGTCTGAAACCGAATTTGAACCAGGTACTCATGACTCCAGGGCCAGTGCTTAATCCACTGTGCCACCTAGCCACCCCTGTGATAGTCAGTTATAGAGATGGAAAAGGATTTCCTTGCAAAAATACTGGCTTAGTTGAGATTTTTGTTGTTGTTGAGTCATTTCAGTCATTTCTGACTCTTTTCAATAACATTTGGGGATTTTCTTGGCAAAGATACTGAAACAATTTGCCTTTCTTTTCCTCATTCTACAGATGAGGAAACTGAAGTAAATAGAGCTATATGACTTGCTCATGGTCACACAACTAATAAATATCTGAGGCCAGATTTAAGCTCTTGATTCTTTCTGTCCTTCTTTATCTTCCTTCCTTCCTGTCTGCCTTCCTGCCTTCATTTTAATGGCTTCTTAGTAATGTTAGCCTAAAATTCTCTTTTTAAATGTGGGAAAACTGAGGTTCCTATTAAGGAACTTTCATCTAGAATCACACACTAGTAACAGAGCTAGAACTAGAATCCAGATTTCCTCAATCCATTTTCACAGAAGAATGATGAGCTTTTGCAGCTCTGTTTTAAGTTCAATATGGAAAAAACATATTTTATCATGAATATTTATTCCTTTATATTTTAATGGTTTATTTTTCCTGCAAACCATAGTTAAAGCAATTTCTATCTCTACTAAGTGGGAGTCAGTACAAGAAAACAAATGAAGATGGGAGGACAATAGTGGGCAGAATGAGTTAAATAATTTATTGTAGCATAGGAAGTATGGTAGAAATTACCTTCTGTATTTAGAGTTGTCTTCCTTTCTATATTTTTCATAAATATATTACTTGTGAGTGTTTATCTCTTATGTATTTAACTGCTTAAACCATTTTAAATAGTCTACTTTGACGTAAAAGGCTTGTGTCTGTGTTCTATTATTCTTGCTATACAGACAGTCTTATTGCCTTCTACTAGTAGAAGTCACTGCAATTATAGCCAAAAAAGAAACTAAGCAGTTTTTAAAGGAATTAGTTTATAGATTCCAGGTTAAGTGATGGAAATTCACAGTCTCTGAAGTTCACTCAATAAACCTGCTCTGGTCTTTAGAACATTCAATAAGTTGTTCTTGTCAACAGATAAGACAAAAGTAGTGCTACACAGAATGAACTACTCAGTTTCCTTTTTTGTAGGCTAATCATGAATAGAAATTATAAAGAAGTTAAATACATAATATATTTATATGCAAATATGTGTACATGTATTTGTGTGTGCATGTGCATATGTGTGTATATGTATTGAGTTTTGTTGTTCAACAAAATATGAGGAATTTGTTCCTAAGGAGTTGGTATGCTCTTCAATTAATAGAACAGTTTGATCAGTGTCTATCAAGATAGGATGACAGACCCTCTCTCTATACTTGTACATTGATCATATTACACCTGGAGTATGATGACAAATTTCTGATGCCTTAGTTAATAGGACTGTTGGAAACCTGGAGCATATATAGAGAGAGTCACAGTATGGGGAGAATCTGAATCTTTGGATCATAGATTTAGGAAAAAACCCCTTAGAAATCATCAAATTTACCCTCTTCCTTTTACTAGAGGAAAATTAGGACTATAGAGGTTATTTGTTCATGATCATATACTCAGTAAATGTCTGAGACAATTCAAAACTAGGTTTTCCTGTAGAGGGTTTTCCCTCTACACCATGTTGCTTCTCAAGTCATTTCATATGAGTACTAAATGAAGATTTAGGAATACTTTGACAATAAAGCAACCTGTCTAGGACCCCTGTTCACTTTACTGTGATTCAGTGCTTCAAAGATCCAGTGATATTGGCCTTCTTTTTGATTCCTGAATAATCCTAAAGAACTAAGATTCTAAATCTTTATTCTGGGAATTTTCACTGACTGTCCCCGTGTGCTCCCCCCACTCCCTCACTCCACCTCACCTCCAAGGACCAGGCTTTCTCTCCATTTCTGCTTCCTGGCTTTTCTGACATCCTTTAAGTACCAACTAAAATTTCACTTTCTATATGAAGCCTTTCCTAATCCACTTAATTTTAGTGCCTCCTCTGTATTAATTGCTTCCAATTTATCCAGTTATAGAGTTTGTTCATACATAGTCATTTGCATGTTGTCTCCTCTATTAGACAAGTAAAGTTTTTTTTTCAATTTCTTTATATTCTAGTGCTTAGCACAGTTTTTGGAACATAGTAGATATTTAATATATTATTTTTTTAAATTTGTTTGTCCTTTGTTTTTGAAAAGACCAGTGACCTTGCAGGGGATGTCTTGATTTGCTGATGAGTTGGATTTAAACGAGGCATGTAGCACAAAGTCATCCACTTCGCCCTCTATTCCTGAGTTATTGAAGTCCAGTGGCAAGACAAAGATCAAGACTATTGGTGATGATCCAGGATGCACTGTATAATCTTGGATTCTTTGATGCCTGCCTGAGCTCTAAGCACTTCACAATGCTTGCTCTAGTCTCCTTCATGGCCATTGAAACAAATTGTTCTCACCTACTTATTTTTCCAGGGGAAGATTTCATGTGCTTGGAGTAGATACTCCTCTAACTCATTGACAGGTTTGAGACCTGTCACTTACCTTTAACCTGGATTAATCATCTACTGAGAAAATTTACTGGCGTATGTGACCCTGCGCTCAGATAAGAGATGAGGTTTAAGGGGTGTTCTGGGAAGACTATCACTTTTGCTGTTAGAGCTTGCCAAGGCCTTTTCAGGGATGTTCATCCACCTTTGATGTCCTCCTTCACTCAGCTCTCATAGCTTTCAAATATTTGAACGACTATCATGGATCACAGAATCATAGGTTTAGAACTAGAAATACTTTAGAAGTTATTGAGTTTAAAAACTCATTCTACAAATGAGAGCTGAAATAGACAGCAAGATACATAACTGACATATAACTCCAGATCTGAATTCAAATCAGTTACTCTTTCTGTTGTACCAAGGTGCTTTTTCTCTTCATAGGTGACCTTCCCTCAAAAAAAATGTTCTTAGTTCCTTTTTTTTATTTTGCAAGGCAAATGGGGTTAAGTGGCTTGCCCAAGGCCACACAGCTAGGTAATTATTAAGTGTCTGAGACCAGATTTGAACCCAGGTACTCTTGACTCCAAGGCTGGTGCTTTATCCACTACGCCACCTAGCCACCACTATTTCCTTTTTTCTATGCATTTCTACTGACTGTGTCCCATGCCTGGAATACTACTCCTAGTCTCACTAGTCATAATTTCTTTTTTTTTTTTTTAGGTTTTTGCAAGGCACATGGGGTTAAGTGGCTTGCCCAAGGCCACACAGCTAGGTAATTATTAAGTGTCTGAGACTGGATTTGAACCTAGGTACTCCTGACTCCAGGGCTGGTGCTTTATCCACTGTGCCTCCTAGCCGCCCTTAGCCATAATTTCTTTCAAGATTCAGCTGAATATATGCAAAGCATAATAAAATACAGAGTTTTATAGTTAACAAAGCACTTTCCTCGCTGTTCTGCAAGGTTGGTATTACAAATATTTTATAACCATTTTGTAGATGGTACACAGAATGTCAACAAACATTTATTAATTATCAATAACATATAAGGCTCTATACTTAGGTGCTGAGAATATAGAGATAAAAACAAAGCCATTTCTACCCTCAAGGAGTTTACATTCTGCTGGATTTATTAGTCTGACAACCAGCTAGACACAGAGCTAAGCACAGACTTTTTTTTTCAGTGTATAAAACCAATGCTTATTGCCTTCCTCCACACTGCTTCTACATTTAATTAGTGTAGAGAACTTGAAAAGTTTTAATTTCAGGTTTCTAAGAATCTTAGAGACTCATATTTAGCTATTTACTCATGTTTATTCATATTGAATCAGTCATCAAATCTTGTCAAATTTACTTTCATAAACATATCTAAAGTCAATCCTACTCTACAACAAAATCCACCTCTCACCTGAACTGTTCCAATAACTTCACTATGGAGTTATCTCCCTTTTCTAATCCTTCCTCCATAGAAGGGCAAAAGTGATTTTTTTGAAGCACAGATATTAATGAGTATCATTGTTTTGTTCAATAAACTCATATGGTTTCATATTACTTTGGGGATCAAATATAAACTTATTTGATATTTAAAGCCCTTTATAACCTGTCTTCACCCTGTTTCCAGTCTTATTGAACCTAATCATCACTCCAACTACCCCACTCCCTATACATATACATATTCTATGATCTAATCAAACAGATCTACTTGCTGTTCCATAACTTGACCAATCTCCACAAATAACACTTCATCTCCCATCCCTGGGCTATTTTTTAAAATAAAATCTCTCCTTGCCTGCCTCTCTTAGAATCTTTGGTTTTGATCAAAGCTCAGCTAAAATGATACCTTCTTGTCTGTTTGCTCTTACATGCTTCCACCTCAAAAATTACCTTGTATTTATTTTTTTTATATGACACTGTGCTCTGTGAGCAAAGTAGCATTGCAGTAGCTAAAAATGTGAAAATTTAGAGATCATTCTTTCTCAAAAGGTCATATGGACTATTTGTGTTTGACCTGTAGTAAAGCCTTCTATGTTTGTACTGACAAATGGACACATTGTACACTAACCTTGATGTTGTGATGCCATTTTGGTTTTCTTGAAGCAAGAAGGACAAATAAAAACCTTTATATTTATTTTGTAGCTACAGATAGAATGTAAATTCAAGGGCAGGAATCATTTAATATTTTTTCTTTATATCAAATGCTTGACATTATGCCTAGAAGAATTATAAGTATTCAATATATACTTTTTTAACTAATTGATTAAGCGTGGAGCTATGACATATAGTTCTGATTATCATCTGATAAGAATTACTTGTGCTTCAGTTTTTTAAGCTTTCATTTTGAGGACCAACAGGAACTGTGACCAAAACTGACTTGAACTAATGTTACACATAGGTTTAAAGTTTTGCTTTACTAGTTAAGTAGATTTCTGAACCACACAGTCTGCCATTAATCTGGAGGAAAAGAGATTGCAATTGAATCAAGAGAGCAAATTACATTGGGGAAAAAAAAGAATAGTTTTGAATTTATTTTGTTTCTTTTCTACCTCAAGGGCCTGATTTTTCTCCTCCCAATGTCTCCTTTCTGCCTCTTCCGATTTCATTAAAGGTGGTAGACATGACTTTTTTTTAATTCAAGCATTTCCCTGAAATCCTTGATAATGTATTTTTCTAGTAAGTCTCTAATTTAACTCTTAAATGTGCATGAAGGCCTGCCCCTCTACCTACCAATGTAGACCAAAGAAATCCATTCCCTCCAAGCTCCTTAGTTGAAACATATACATACACACACAATTCTATGCACATATATATGTGTATACTCTTATCTTTTCTATCTATCTACATAGTTAATTATAGTGTGTTGAGAAGATCTCTAAACATTTTCGTAGCTCTTAATGAAATCTAGATAAACGAAGGTTAAATCTCCAAAACACATACTTGAAAATTTCTCTTATTTCCTTTGAAATAATGCCTAGGTGATTTCCAGAGATCTTACATTAGCTTCCTTAGGATTGTTTTAATTTATTGATTGTCTAAAATGTATGTAATCTTTGGGAAAAGTCACCAGATGCCCTCCTATTATTAATGGTGCCAGGTTTTTAATTACAGTTATCTCTCAGCTTAATGGCCCCTAAATAGAATCTTAAATCAAACACTTTTTCTTTATCATGCAGCACAATAAAAATTCCATGCACATAAATGCAGTTTTATATACAGAATTTAGTGTGTGAATGGGGGTGAAATGACAGGTCCTTTGATCAGATTGGGGAGTTCAGATATTAGCACTGACAGCAATAGTGATGCCAATTGACTCAATATTATGGTTTCTCCACTCCCACCCCCCAAAACTGCTTCAGTAGGCAATAAAATCAAGTAATCCATGGTCCACTGATTATTATTATTTTTTTTTTTGTTTTTAGGTTTTTGCAAGGCAAATGGGGTTAAGTGGCTTGCCCAAGGCCACACAGCTAGGTAATTATTAAGTGTCTGAGACCGGATTTGAACCCAGGTACTCCTGACTCCAAGGCCGGTATTTTATCCACTACGCCACCTAGCCGCCCCTGGTCCAGTGATTATAAAAAAGATTCGAATCCTCTTTGGGTTTGTTCTTAATGTAGGCAGAAGACTATATTGGTATCAAACATCACAAGATCATAACTTTTGAGCAGAAGGGTCCCTTAAGGGACATCTAATTTTATCCTTTCTTTTTACAGATAAGAAAACAGAGAGACATAGCACTTAAGTGAATGGTCCAAGGTCACATAATTAGTAAAGGAGCTGGGTTGGATTTGTAAGCAGGATTTTCTTACTCCAAACCCAGCACTCTTTTCATTGTACAATGCTGCCTCCTAGTTGCCAACAACTCCCAATTGCGACCTGTCCAGAAAGAATGATGGATTCAAGTTGAATGAAGCAGGTAGTTAATATCAGAAGCAAAGTTTAAACCCTGTTTTTCTGGCTTAAAATTCTGTTTTCTTTATGGCACTATCATGGACTCAATCTCTATAGACTGAGTGAAGCTAGTTGTTTACCCCTTGGTGCCTTTATTGTCAAAAATTCATTAAATGTAGATTGAGAGAAAAAGTGTTTTCTCTTTCATCTTTTAATCTCACTTTTATAATATCTATAATATAAAACTGAATTTTTAAAAAGGATATGATTAAAACTACCTGATTAATGACTCTAGATCAAAGAAAAGGGAACTTACTTAAGATTTGGGGAACATCTTTTACGATGGGTGATAAAAAACATTGCTGAAGCAGATCCCCTCTAGCTTTCTGATATTCTGGTTAACTACAATTTTCTGATATTATATGATCTGTCAGTCAATCAATAATCATTTGCAAAATGCATACTCTTTGTCTCTCACTATGTTATGTTCTGGACATACAAGAAAGACAAATGCATAATGCCTATTGTGGTATAGTTGATAAACTGCTGAACCTGGAATCAGGAAGAATCATTTTTCTGAGTTCAAATCTGACCTCAGGCATTTACTAATTATAGGATCCTAGACAAGTCACTTAACCTTGAATGCCTCAGTTTCCTCATCTGTAAAATGAGCTGGGGAAGGCAATAGCAAACCAATCCAATATCTTTGCCAAGAAAACTTCAAATATGATCATGAAGTATGAGACATGACTGAAATGATTCTCAAGGAACTTCCATTCTAGCATAAGACATAACATGCAAAAAACATATATATATATACATACATACATACATACATATATATATATGATACAAATAAATGGAAGATGATTTCAGACAGAATTTTCTTGAGAACAGGTGTGTGTGTGTGTGTGTGTGTGTGTGTGTGTGTGCGCGCGCACATGCGCACGTGCACTCAGGTCTGTCTTTGTGCCAATATTACCTAATAGAGCACTTTTTACATTTTTTAGAAATAGAGAAGTCCATATCTGTGAGATTTTTGTAAAGGAAAATCCTAGTGAGGAAGCTTCCTTGATTAATCTATATTAGCATCTACCCCCAAATCTGCTATCTTACAGATTTGCCTAGAGTATTGAGAGGTTAAGTGACTGGCCCAGGGTTGCATAGACCCTCACACCTGATGGTCCAATCTTTTCCCCAGCTGGAGACAGAATCCTGTTGTCCAGACTACAGTTAACAGGATTCTCACTTAGGGTTTCAACAACTTTATCCCTTTTATGTGAAACTTTGAGCATCTGCTAACACTTAAAATTAATTCTTCAACGATGATCAGATAGAGCTTTTGGTTACAAGACTGGAAGCAATTTTGCCTATATAAAATGATGCAAGGATAGACAAACGAGAGTATTCAAATAAAACATAAATCAAGAATGGCCAAAACAGGGGTACTCAGATAAAAAATAAAGGTTCTCACTTCTATATTTCACCTAATAGACTGTAACCTCCTTGAGAGTAGGAAAGTATTTTGCTCATGTTTATATTCATGTCTCTAGCAAAATACCTTAATCATTCAATAATTTGTGCTTGATACTTGTTGAATTGAATTAAATTATATCCTATTAGTCAGTATTGAAAGATTGCATAAAGATGATGCTGCAAATGTCTTAAAGTTTTTAAGTATGGGTGTTAAGAGCAAGTAAAAGTTCCCAGAAAACTTCAAAAATAGGTTCACATAAAGCTGATTAGTCATTTTTAAATAAAACAAGTATTAAAATAGTATCATTAAGAACTATGATCAATGTGATGACTAATTATAATTCCAGAAGACTGATGTAAATCCTGCTTCCCATCTTGGCAGAGAGTTGTTGAAATAGATACAGAATGTAACATCCATTTTCAGATATAGCCAATGTAAGGATATATTTTGCTTGAATATTCTTAATTGTTACAAGGAAGATTTTGGGATGGGGGCATGACGAGATTTATGACTGAAGCAGAGGAGGTAGTAATGGTGATTCACAGAAGTATATATAATTCTCTTTTTTCATTCTTTATAAAAAGAAATGTTCATAATTTTTAGATGGCTATCATCATATAGTAAAAATAAACATTTTGAAATATGATTATCAGAAAAAATAGAACAGAAAACTTAAAGTATACACAAGATGATCAATTGGTAACTAGATATTTTAATCCCTTTAGACTTTGTCCTAAAATGCAAATGTGTATATACATACATATATATGTATATACATAAATACATATATATATATATATATATACTTTTAAAATTCATATATATTGATTGCACCTGTATAACATATCAGTATTACTATCAAGGGAAGAGAGAGAGGAGAGATTTGGAACTTGAATCTTTTTTTTAAAAAATATTAAAAATTGTTTTTATGTAATTGGGGAAAATAAATTATTATTTTAAAATAAAATAAAAATAGAATGCATTTGTAAATAGTAATTAATAATTATTAAAATAACCAGTAATTTTACTAAAGTGGTACAATTACCCTTTCTATAAAAAAGAAACTTTTCAGTGACATATTTTGCTTCGTTGTAACTAAATGTTACAGGGGAAGATTTGTTGAGAGGAGGGGAAAGGTGGTTATGATAGAGGTATCAAAAAAAAAAAAAGAAGAAAAAGATCCAAAATGCAGCTTCTGGTCAATTTTATGTGATCCACCTGTGGGTTTACTAAATATTTCAGAGCTCTCACTAAAATGGCAAATCAAAAATATATTGTCTATTGTTTCAATAAAAACTTTTAAAGGCAAGGTTGGTCAGAAAAACATCTTAGGCTGTGAGAGTTTTTTGAGTTAGTCTTCAAAGGAGTTGGGAGAGGGGAGAGAAGATAAATGAGTAATTATGATTGGTTTCCCCATCCCAAGAAGTGTCTCATGGGGTGAGTTTAAAGAGCAGGGACTGTCTAGGAACATATTAGCTTTAGCAGCCAGCCGCAGCTAAAAGGGACAAAGAACTTGAACTGAGGTGGCTGTTGTGTTAAGAACTAAGGGAGAATTCTGAAAGTTCTTCACAATCTCCCTCTCTATATGTCTGCTTGCAATAGGAGTTTTTTTATATAGTTTTTCTCACTGTTTTTTAAAGCTGTTTCTTTATACTGATTTTGTTTCACATTAAATTCATGATTAAACATGAATACTTTGTAATGTATGTGATCAAATGAGATTACACTGCATTGCTTTCAAACTTTAAAATGCTAGCTGTTTTCATCATCGTAATTAGGCATCATATATTGAATTCATGGGGATGGGGGGAAATGCAAGAATACACAGAAGTTAATTGTGATAGAGGCCTTTTCCTTGGTCCAAAATCATTAGTGAATCTCTCTAACTTAGGAGATCAGGTGTTTTGATTTTATTAATAACTTTTGATTATGTATAAACTTTGTCCAAAAATAGAGAAAAGTAGGTCCCTATATTTTTGCCTCAGTGAAAGGCAAAGTTCTTTTTTATAACCAGACCAGAGATTTTTGAACATGAATATATGAAATCAAAACTCCAGACTCTGACCTGAAGGCAGGGATCAAAGAAAAGTCAGATTCATTGGCCCTCCTAACAGAAGGAGAAACTTGTCAGAGTTCAGTTCCTTCCCAGATTCTTGTAAGAAGTAGTAAAAGATCCAACTTTGCTCCATACTGACACCTGCTGGATAGATAAGAATAACTAGAGAGTTACTTTAATATACTTTAGAAATAATATGTGGAAAATAGCTCAAATGGTAAAGTAGATAGCCACCTATTGGTGATTTGGAGAGTAATGAAAGACTGGTCTATTCACAAGAGTTCTCCCTGAGATTTGCCACAGTGTCTGAAATTCTCAGATTAGTGTTTTTATTTCTTCCCTCTTCCTTAGGACCTTTCCCCAAGGAAGAGATTATCTCCAGAATATTCCTGCTAAAATGCAGATAAGTTCCCTGGGAGGAATAGTTTTATTCATTAAAATGAATTCATTTAACAGTATACTTAGGAATTCATTTAACAAGCATTATTATAAGCCAAATGATGGATTGGGGAAAATATGGGATGGGAATAATAGAACATAGGGTATTTGTTGACAAGGATCTAAATATTGACCTGTTGGCAGCTGAGGCAACATGACTTTGGAGAAGGGAGTAACCAAGGAAAACATCCAAGAGGTAAAAAGGCCACTAAGAAAAATTTTGTCTATCTGACAGTTTTATGTAAAATCAGATCCTTATAAACTCTCTTGAAATGATATAAACTAGATAGTATTGGGGAGGGGATAGAAAAGTGTATGCAATAAAATATTGTACATTCAACAACTTGTGATTATTATAATTCTCAAATTTTATAATTGAGAATAAAGGAGAAGATCTTAATGATAGCATGAATTACTTGTTCCTGTCTCTGGCTTAAAAAATGAACAAGTATTTATTAAGCAGTCAGGATAGGTTTCTTGTAAAAGGAAGTGTTTTAACTGGGACTTAAAGAAAGTCAGGGAGCCATGATGTAGAAATGAGGAGGAAGAACAATTTAGACATGTAAAACATCAGTGAAAATGTGGGGAGTTTGGGAATAGAGGATCTTTTTTGAATAACAATAAATAGATTTGTGCCACTGGGTCTCAAAGAAGACTAAGGAGTCAGCAGGGAGCAGGTTATGAAGCATTTAAAAATCTAAACAGAGGATTTTATATTTGATTCTGAAGGTAATAAGCCACTGAAATTTGTTAAATAGCAGATGATGTAGATAGATTTGTATTTTAGAAGATCAATTAACCCTAATTGTGGAGGATGGATTAGAATGACCAGAGACTTGAGGCAGGGAGACCAAGCAAACATAAGGTGATGAAGGACTACACCAAGATGGTAGCAGAGTCAGAAGAGAGAAGACTGAGATAAAGACAGGGCTACAGAATATGGAAAGAGATCAGCTGCCTTGTTAAAAAAAAAATAGAGGTATTATTTTATTTTTATTGTGAATTTTAACAAATGTAAACATTTCTTAAAAATAAACTTGTATGAAAAAACAGTTATGTATTTATACACATATATTCATACACATATAACAACATGATAATTATAAGACTGGAAACAATACTGGCACATGACTTACAACTTTTTTTTTTACAATTCTTTGGTTGGTCATTGGCTATTTTCTGCTGCCAAAGATTTACTGTTCCCATAGCCCTGGACAGGCAGGACTAGTGAAATAATCTCTTTTAGTCTTTAAAGGAAACATATCCATCAGTCTATCTTGTAGGTGTATAAACAAAGTCCCCCAAACAAGGAATTTTAGCACACAGAGATTAGATCCTCAGGTTCATTAATAGCCCTAAGTGTTTCTTCAGCACTAGGAAATAGAAAGCTTTCTTGAAACTTGTTGACATATAGATTAATTTGTTTGTACCCTACCATGCAAGGAAAACGCAGAGTTACTCAAAATCACAAGTACCCTGCTTACTCTCTCTTCTATATTGTCTCAGGGTATGCTTATCCACTTTCTATTACTACAGGCATCTGAAAACAAGACAGTCTGTCAGTTGAATCAGTAATCCAGACTTGGAGGGGTCAAGTCAAGGGCCAACAATTTGAAAGAGAGAAGGTTATTTAATCTATTTTTATGATGACCCTAGTGGTAGGCTATATCTTTATGATTTTCATAGAATCACTAAGTATTGGAGCTGTAAAGGACCAAGAGGTCATTTAGTTTAGGGATTCCTAACCAGATGGAAACCAGAAATAGATTTTTGGGGCTCTGAGAACTTAGTTAAGAAAAAAAAAATCACAGCTTTATTTTTATTGATCTTTAACTAAAAGTTAGCCTTTCTTTCAAAGACGATTAAAAAAAATCTAAGATGAAGTCTATAGACTTTGTCAGATTACCAGCCATTAAAAAAAATCCCTTCATCTAGTTCAAATCACTCAATTTATAGATGAGGAAGATCAGTTCCAGGCAAGTAAAAAGGAAATTTGGGAAAGGTTTTTAAACATAGATTTTATAGAAAATAGATCAATATCCATAGACTAATCCCTTTCTAGCATAGATAATCTCAATATCCTAGAATCATCTTTCCTCTGTTCCTTACTTACCATCTTCCACACCATGTCTCAGTTCTTGATTAGGAAATATACAACTGTACAAATAGCAGAGATAGAATTTTCTGAATCCATATTTATTTAGTTGGGAAAATATTTGAGAACATAATTTCAATACTTTTTGGTCTTATGGCAGATATAATAATTATTTCTTGCGTTTAATTGAAGTCAAATATCTAATACTCTTTCAATGTCATACTCTGAATAAACTTGCCTTTAAATTTGGTACTTACTTAAACTGTCAAAATGTAAATTCCTCCTAATGAATAGGGTTTAGGAGGAAATATAATTCCCTGCTATGTATTTTTAAAAAGGAGTTACCTATTTCAAGAATAAAGCTCTCATTGATTAGAAATTTGTGAAGGTCACTGCCATCTAGTGATGAGATGCTGGAAGACATCATTGAAATTTCTGACTGAACTGAGATTCTGGGTTATTGCATTTCTATTCCATTTGCAAAATTTAGCTGTTTAGGCAGAAAAGCAGGTTGTATGACATTACCAGTAGTTAAGTTGCATTTCTTTTTTTAATTTTATTTTTAACTTAAGGCATAAAACAAGCATTTTCTCAACATACTACAATAAAAAAAGATGATTGTGCATGAAACTACAAATCTACTATGTAAAACTTACTATTCCGTTCAAATATACAACAAAATTATCATGTAAATTTCTTTTTTTCTTCCCCCCCAGATGGCTACCATTAGACATAACTTGGTATATGTATGTATAATTATTCTACAAATACTTCAGTTTATCATTTCTTTTTCTGGATATAGATGGCAACTTTCTTTAAATGTCCTTTTTAGTTTTTTCACCTTATAATATAGTATAATAAAAAAGATGATTGCACATAAAATTGCCAATCTACTATGAACAACTTGCTATTTCTTTCAAATATTCAACAAAATTATCATGTAAATTTCTTTTCCCCCTTCCTCCCCCCACCCTATACTAAATATGGTACTATTTGACACACATAGATATATAGGAGCAATTTTACTATACATACTTCTATTGCCCAATTCTAGTTTTTAAATAGTTATTTTCTTCCTTAAGATTTTCTATATCCTTTTGCAATTAGTTAACTTTCTCTTCATAATTTTCTCGAATTGTTTTTTTCTCATTTTCTCTTAATTGATTTAAAAATTTTTTTTGTATCTTTTTTTCCAGTTGTTAACTTTCTTTTCTATTTTTATTTATCTCTTACTTGATTTTTGAATTCCTTTTTAAGTTCTCCCAAGATTTCTTTTTGGGCTTGTGATTATTTGACATTACTCTTCAGGGTAAGAGTGACTTTTTTTTGACCTGTCTTCCACTGAATATAAATCTAGATCTTCTTTTATATCAAAATAACTAGCAATGGCCTTTTCCCTTTACTTACTCATTTTTTTTTCTTACTTTACTTTTAGCAGATTATTGTCATTAACAAGTTTTCATCCTGAATTGTGGATAATGTTGCCTTGGACCTCAGGTCTTTCTTATTGTGGTTTTCTGAATTTGTCTGGAGGTTCAACCTCAGGAGCTCCTTTCTTTCTCCCCTAATCCTTAGCCTTGCTGTCTCTAAAATGTTCTTACTTCCTTTGGTACCACATTTATCAGATATGTGTTTACTCTTCCCCACCCACAACCACATCTTCCTTCAATGTTTCCCCATTCAGTGATGAAAGTTTGTAAGGTGAAAGTTCCTGAGGTAAGATTCTTTGAGGCCATGAATGATGTGAAACTCAATTTGCTTTCCTTAATATTTAATTTTTTTTGATACAGTGGAGTTGGCCTAGAGGTATTTACACTTCACTCAAACCAAACCTCAACCGATGGAGGTCCTTTCTCTTCTGAAATCTTCTCAAGATATCCCAGGGGGACAGCTGCTTTGTCCCTTTATTTTTGCTGCTCTAAATTTATTTTGTGACGATTTTCTATCTGTATGTGAAGAAAATCTGGAAAGTCTGAAAATTTCTGCCCTGCTCTTCAATCTGGTGCTGCCGTGTTAAAGGCATGTGAGCCTGAGGAAAGAGGTTGGGATTATAGGAATGCAAGGTGAGTTTTGAAAGAACTTCCTTGCTTTTTACATGAAACACTTCCAAAGACAACCGTGTACATAAAAGCCAGCAAGAATAGACAAAAATTGCTTTATAGGTAGATAATTTTTATCTTCTTAAAATTTAATTTAATTTTAATCAAATTCAGTCTATAGGCTACTGTGAGTTGGGATCATAGAAGATATTTAATGTATCATCAGAGAATATTATTTATGATTTCAACAGTATAAATGCATCACTGGTATATGGGGTGTTCAGGGCAGACTAGCATCTTTGGTGTGGTGGCTTGCTGAGTCCTTTTTAAAGTTGCTCATCTACCTTTTACCCATCATCTGTCCCTCCCAGAGGCTGTAGCATCATACCCAGTGTCCATACCCTGTTAACATTTTCTCAGTTAGTTGGCTAAACCAGGTTGAGGGTAACTGAAGAGGAAGTCTGTGAAGACTTCCTCTAATGGTCATAATAGGCTCTGAAGTAGGTACTGTGGAGTGCTTAGGGCTTGGTCAGATACTGAAGATGCCAAGGTCATCCACTGCATCCTGAACCAGTCTTTGATGACTCTAGAAGACTGAGTGAGGCTGATGACTTTGAACAACTCTGCCTCACTTAACTTTGAGACTAATCAGTAAAAGAGAAAAGATTAAACTCAATGCATGTTTTCTGGTCTGTGTCTTTGTGCATAGACAAGGAAGCTAAGAGGAAGAGTGAACAGATTCCTGTATCTTTACATTATATAATGTAAGTGACATTTATATCATATTTATGTATTGATGTAAGGTTCTGTTAAAGGTCTGAGTATATATCCAGGCTCAGATACTTATGAGCCATGTAACTCTGGGCCCCATTTTCTTCATCTATAAGACAAGAATAAAAATAACACTTCATAGAGTTGCTGTGAAGATAAAATGAGATAGTATTTGTAAGGTACTTTGAAAACTTAAAAAAAAAGTTGCCTTTCTGCACGACTACTAATTTATCTCTTGCTTAGACTAATGTAATGGTTCTTTATTTGTTCTTCTGGTCTTCTGTCTCTCTCCTTCCCAATGCATCCTTCATTTGGCTACCAAAATGACAATCCTTAACCACCTGTCTAATCCTTACTCAAGAAAGTGTAGGATCTTTGTGTACTCCTCAGATTGAAAGAGCATCTTTGTGGAAGATGAAGCTATAGGTTTATGACTGAGGAAGACAGAGATTTTGTTGTCTTTCCTTTGAACCAATGTGTCTTCAAGTTGATTAGAAAAAGCTAACACAAAACTATGGTTTTTGAATGAATGTGGATTCATGCCATACCTGGAACCTGAGGTAGCCTTATCTGGGGAATTCACATGCATTTTATAGCAATTTATTGTTTTGATAAAAATTAATTTTGTTGCTATATCATAAAAGAGAATGGTGACTAGGCTTATTTTTATTTACCATTTAATTGAGTCATATACTTGCTGAGTCATCAGGAAGTGAATCAATAGTGTAATGTATTATACCTAAGGTACAAGAACTAGAGTCAAGAAAGTTCTGGGTTCAAGTTCTGGCTGTGATACTTTATGTTTTAGCTGTGTGGGCTTTTACTTAATCTCTAAGTTTCAGTTTCTTCATCTGTGAAAATGGAATAATAATTCTTGTAATACAAGGTTATTGGAAAGATCAAATTAAATTCATCACGGTGTATTGAAGGGGCAGCTAGGTGGCATATAATAGATAGAGCACCAGCCTTGGAGTTAGGAGGACCTGAGTTTAAATCCAACCTCAGACACTTAATAATTACCTAGCTGTGTGACATTGGCAAGTCACTTAACTCTATTGCCCTGCTAAAAAAACAAACAAATAAACAAAGTGCATTGAAGACCTTAAATGTTTAAATGTTAATTACGATGGCTAATTATAAATACCTTCCAAAATCAATTTTTCAATACTTGTTTTCCCCCTACAAGTTTGCCCTGATGGTACATGAATACCTTTAGAATATTAGTATATAGGATCCCCTATAGTCTGCTACCATGACATGTTTTTATCTTTTGGTACATTTATAATTTAAACATTGATATTTCTAGAATATTTGGCTCCAGATGGTATTATCCCCCAACTTTCTCTATACATATTTTTCCAGATTCTATTTCAGGGCAAGTTAATTCCTATTTAAACAATTTTGCCTTCATTTATGTTCACAATATAATTCTTTTTTTTATTTTTTATCTCATCTGATTTTTTAAAGTTGTACCTTTTATTTTTTAATTTTTATTTTATTTACATATTGCTAAAATAGTCTTGTTGAAAGAGTAAATATAATCCCCCTTCCCCCACAAAAATAAAAGTCCTCATGAGAAATAAAGTGAAAAAAGAGAAAAAAAATGTGCTTCTGTGTTCCTATACCACCAGCTCTGTCTCTTGGGTGGATCACATTCTTTATCATAAGTCTATCACAGAAGTTCTATATTTTTCCACAGTTGCTGTTGCTGATTGTAATTCCTTCCATCCATTCCTCCCCACGACCATTCATTATATTTCTCTCTCCTTTCACTCTGTCCCTCTTCAAATGTGTGCTGTACCAAGTGGTACAGCAGACAGAGCATTGGCCCTGGGGCCAGGAGCCCCCAAGCCCACATCCCACTCCAGAGACACAGCAACCACCCATCATTGTGGTCCTAGACAGTCCACCTAATCCCACTACCTTGCAAAAAGTAAAAAACAAAGAAAATGTGTTATATTTGACTATTCTCTCCCATGATTCCCCCTCCCCTCCCCCATCCCCTTTCTTCCATCCACTTTCTCTCCTTTTTCTTTTAGATTTCTATATCCTATTAAGATTGTGTGTTGTTTCCTCTCTGAACTATTTCTGATGAGAATTAGGGTTCTCTCATTCCCTCCTTGTACCATTGCAAAAGATATTTCTTTACTCTTTTACATTAAATATCTTAGCCTATCCTACATCTCCTTCCCCCCTTTACCCAGTTATTTTCCTTTTCACCCCTTGATTCCATTTTTACAATATATTATAATTTCAAATTCAGGGTCCTTTTGTGCCTTGTCTGTATATGCTTCTTCTAACTGCTCCAATAAATGAGAAGGTTCATATGAGTATCATCAGTATCATCTTCCCATGCAGGAATATATATGGTTCTACATCATTAAATCCCTCATAATTTACCCTTCTCATCCACCCTCTCTATGCTTTACCTGTACTTGAAGATCAAACTTTTTGTTCAGTTCTGGTCATGTAAACAGGAGCATTTGAAATTCCCCTATTTCATTAAAAGTCCATCTTTTCCCTTGGAAGAGGATGTTCAGTTTTGCTGGGTAGTTGATTCTTGTTTGCATTCCAAGCTCTTTTGCTTTCTAGGATATCATTTTCCAAGCCTTATGAGCCCATAATGTGGAGACTGCTAAATCCTGTGTAATCCTGATTGTAGCACCACAAAATTTGAATTGTTTCCTTCTGGCTCCTTGTAATAGTTTCTCTTGAACTTGGGAGTTCTGAAACTTGGCTATAATATTCCTGGGGGGGATATTTTTTGGATCTCTTTCAGGAGGAGATAGTGGATTCTCTCTATTTCTGTTTTGCCCTCTGCTTCTAGAATATCAGGGCAATTTTCCTGGAGAAATTCTTGAGAAATGAAGTCAAGGCTCTTTTCTTGATCATGACTTTCAGGTATCCCAATAATTTTTAAATTATCTCTTCTGGATCTGTTTTTCCAGATCAATTGTTTTTTCAATGAGATATTTCACATTTTCTTCTAGTTTTTTCATTCTTTTGATATTGTTTTATTGTCTTGATTCTTTGCAAAATCATCAGCTTCCTTTAGCTTCCTACATTTGAAGGATTTGTTTTCTTCAGAGAGCTTTCTTATCTCCTTTTCCATCTGGCCAATTCTGTTTTTTAAAGTATTCTTCTCCTCATTAACTTTTTGAACTGCTCTTTCCATTTGACCCAAATTAATTTTTAACATGTTTTCTTCAGCATCTTTTGGATCTCCTCCAAGACTTGATTTTCATGTTTTTCCTGCATTTCTCTCATTTCTCTTCCCAATTTTTTCTCTACCTCTTTTATTTGATTTTCAAAATGTTTTCTGAGCTCTGTCTTAGTCTGAACCCAATTCCTATTTTTCTTAAAGGCTTTGTATACAGAAGCTTGGGCTTTCTCATCTTCTGAGTGTGTGTTTTGATTTTCCATGGGACCAAAGTAATTGCCTATGGTCAAGTTCCTTTTTTTCTGTTTACTCATTTCCCCAGCCTGTGCCTGATTTTGGTGTGCTTCCTGAGCTTTTGAGTATTATTGGAATACCTCCTGTAAGCATTTCAATTTCTTCAAGGTATTAAGAGACGTTCTGACTGCTCTCCTGGCCTGTGTTTTGGTCTGTGGATGACCACAAGTCCTCCCCTCTGCCCTGGAGCTGTGAAGAGGGTCCTTGCTCTATGACAATGGGGGGTGGGAGCAGACTGTGACCAGGGTCTGAATATGGACAAAGCACAAGTGTCCTGTCCCAAGGACAGAGGAGAGACCTTGACAGTTTCCCACCACCCCTTTACCTTTTATTGATTGAGTGCTCTGGAAGCAGCTGCCTGGCAGCTCCCTACTGGGCTGCTCTGTGAACCTTCTTCCATTTCCTGGGATCTGGGCTGTGCTGATGGTCATGGCTGTGCTGAGAAGGGCCATGCTGGCCTGGCTTCATGCTCACTCTAGCAGAGGTTTCCCTGCTGATCTTCCAAGTTGTGTTTGGTGTTCACTAAGTTGGCAGGTTAGGAAACAACTTCTGCTGCCAGGAGCTGGTGTTTCTGGAGGGCTGGAATTCCTTTGCTCCAGTATAGTCAACCTAGCTGTACTGCTGCTCCCTCTAACCCCAAGGAACAGTGCCTTCCCATGGTCTGCCTGGGCTGGAGATTTGCCTCACTGGATCTTTCTGTGGGTTCTGTCTTTTGAAAATTTAATTAGAGTCATAATTTTAAGGTTTTTGAAATATTTGGAGAGAGCTCCTAGGAAAGGTTGTCTTCATGCTGCCGTCTTGGTTCCACCCTTACAATATACTTCTTAAGAAAGGAAAGGGTTTGTCTTGTGTATGCATAAGCTTGCAAAAATAGTCGGGCTGATGAAAACTGTCTCCTTTCATACCATCCCTCTCTCAATGTCCATGCTGTTTCTGGAGATCCACATGACAGTCTGAGAATTGATATAAAGTATCTTTGATGCCTTAATAGGATCCTCTAGGCAATAGACTAAGAATTACTTTCAGATAAAATATTTCACCCTACATTTCTTTATCTGAAATCTATTCCATGGCCCATTGTAACTATCCAAGATTTTGTAAGTATTATAGCATTTAAAATGATTTCGTATAGCATTTGAAAAGTTTATGTAGTCCTGCAATTATATTTTACCTTTCATATATTTTGTATGTACATATATAACCACATAAATGAATATATATATATACATTTGAATGTATATGCATATACATAAAACACCCTCCCTTACATTTATATATATATATATATATATATATATTATATATATAAGCATGTACATACATACAACTGTATACACATTCTTTCTAACACTAGAATGTAAGGTCCTTAAAGAGAAGGATTATTTGGGTCTTGTCCTTATTTTCCCAGTATCTAACACAGTGTCTGTGACATAATAGATGCTTAATAAGTAGTCATTGATTTATTCATTATTATAATATCATTATTATCAATTTCAATAATATTTTTGTGATTTACTATTTAGGTTAAACAGAATTTTCACATAGTCTTTTTTTTAGGTTTTTGCAAGGCAAATGGGGTTAAGTGACTTGCCCAAGGCCACACAGCTAGGTAATTATTAAATGTCTGAGGCGGGATTTGAACTCTGGTACTCCTGACTCCAGGGCCAGTGCTCTATCCACTGTGCCACCTAGCCGCCCCTTCTCCTTCATTCTTAAAGAAGATCATGACATCAGAAAGATGATGCCATGTCAAGCACATGAGTTGGATTTAGTGAGGGAGGACTGTGCTAAGTCACCAGCCTCACCTTCTCCTCCAGAGCCATCTGGGTCCAGTGGCCAGATATGAATCAGGATGACTGCAGATGACCCTGGGTGTGAGGCAGTCAGGGTTCAGTGACTTGCATAGGGTCATAGCTAAGTAAGAATCTGATGCCAGATTTGAACTCATGAAAATGAATATTCCTGATTCAAAGCCTAATGCTCTATACACTGTGCCATCTAGCTGCTCCATATGGCTTTTTTTAGGTTTTTTTTTTTCGCAAAGCAAATGGGGTTAAGTGGCTTGCCCAAGGCCACACAGATAGGTAATTATTAAGTGTCTGAGACCGAATTTGAACCCAGGTACTCCTGACTCCAAGGCCAGTGCTTTATCCACTACGTCACCTAGCCGCCCCTACATATGGCTTTTTAAAACAAGGTACTCAGTAATGTTTAAGCCTGACCACAATCTTAAAACTGACTCTGTGCTAAGATGCTCATGATAAATTGAGAAGGATATGGGTTTCTATGCCATAAAGTATAGGAAGTGGTTTATTCCCACAGTTCTTAGAAACTTGTGGAAGTTATTTCTATAACTATCAGTAAGGAAGTTCAATTTTTTCCCTATCAGAACCAAAAAAAAAAAAAGGAAATTTCATCAATTTCTGATTTTCAGAGTAAAGTAGTGTGGAATAGTAGAAAAGTTCTACAACCTGAATTTGGTGCTCTTTGACTAGCACTAATTTTCTTAAATGCCATGGTGATTTATTTTTTTTCAGTGAAGCAGTAAAAGGAGGAGAAAGAGCTCTAAATTTGGATCCAAAGGGCTTGACTTCAAATCCTCCTTCTGTTACAGCTGTTACAACTTCTGTAACATTTGACTCCCCTGAACCTCAGTTCCCCCATTTGTAAAATGGTGATAATAATATGAGAAATGCCTGTTATATGTTGTTGAGAGGTTCCCAGACAATGTATGTCACACTTCATAAATTTCAAAACACAAGAGAAAGCTTCTATTACTGTTTTAATACTGTTTAATACTGTTGCCCATTAACTCCATTTTTATGTTATACCTTCATGTTCCACTCCTTCCTATGCCTTGTCTACATATGCTCCTTCTAACTGCCCTAATAAATAAAACAGTTTGTTTGAGTTATCGTTATCATCTTCCCATGCAGGAATATAAGCAGTTCAACATTATTAAATCCTTCATAATTTTCCCTTCCCCTTTTTTTTTTTTTAGGTTTTGCAAGGCAATGGGGTTAAGTGGCTTGCTCAAGGCCACACAGCTAGGTAATTAGGTAATTATTAAATGTCTGAGGCTGGATTTGAACTCAGGTACTCCTGACTCCAGGACAGGTGCTCTATCCACTGTGCCACCTAGCTGCCCCTTTCCTTTCCCTTTCACTCTCTTCTTGCTTTACCTATACTTCAAGATTCAACTTTCTGTTCAACTCTGGTTGTTTCAAAAGTAGGTTTCAAAGTATCCTGTTTCACTGAACCTTTTCCACTGAAATTTCAGTTTTTCTGGGTAGTTGATTCTTGGTTGTAATCCAAGTTTTTTTGTCTTCCTAGAATATCATATTCCTAGCCTTATAAGCCTTAAGGTAGATGCTGCTAAATCCTGTGTTATCCTTACTGTAGTACTACAATATTTTAGTAGTTTCTTTCTGACTGAATGTAATATTTTTTCTCCTTGACTTGAGAATTCTGGAATTTGGCTATAAGCTTCTTGGGAGTTTTCATTTTGGGATCTCTTTCAGAAGATGATCAGTGGATTCCTTCAATTTTGATAAGTTTGTCTCCTTGCAATATCTAGACCAATTTTAGATTATTTAGTCCAGACATCTTTTCTCACAGAATAGACAGATTTGCTGAATTCTAACCTTACTCTTTTCATTCCCCTCTGTTTACTACAACCATTGAATGACATATATTTGTATTATAATTGCTTTTGTCACTTATCTTGATATATTGGTTGTGTCTATTTTAATCAAAACCTTTCATAAATCTTTTTTTTTTCATAGCTCAAACTGTGGATCTGTTTCTGCCTTGGAGGAATGACCAAGAATGGCCCTGAATTTGCTTCTTCTGTTCTAGGGCTTATCTTGAGCATTGTTATCATCCCCCCCCCCAAAGTAGAAAGGATGATTGGAGGGACAGTCTTCTCTGCCTCTTTGTTTCCTCTCATCCTGTGGAATGTTCTACACAGTTCTGGATCCAAATGGAACTTGTTTAGTAACAAGGTAGTTGGATCACTGACTAGCAGCAAGAGAAGTCTTTGCTAATATCTGCCAGTGGTAATAGTGTGATATAGAGGACAGGACAATGACTCCATGGTCCTGGGCTCAAACTCCCACACTGCCACTTTAGGCAAGTCAAAACCTCTCTAAAGGGCCTGAGTTTCTTTATCTATAAAAGAGGGGATAGAATTAAATTCTTTTAAGATCACTTCCATATGGTCCTATGATCTCCTTTAAACCAAAAGCTTAGGTTCTATAATATGATTATTATTGGCAACAGAAATGATGATTTGAAGTAGTTAACCTTTCCTAAATCCTATGAAATGTCATGACAAAAATGTCATTATTTCCGCTTGCTCAGCCCTTACTGCATGAGGAGCAACACCTAAGAATTACTGGGATTTTCTTAGTAACCATTCCCTTTTTGTTCCTGCAAAAAACATTTATCGTGAGCAGGATAAAGCCAGATGTGTCCATCTCAATTGTGCTTTGTCCTGAGTCCTTTTCCTTTTCACAGCTTAATGTGATTTCAGTATGAGTAGACCCAATGTCTGCTGTTCCACAGATTGTCTTCATTGTGTAAAGCACTTAATCATTTAATTAAGCAATGAGACACTGGCCCATTAATGTGTGTCCTAGATGTCTTGTAAGGCTAGAGACTGAAGGCTGAATGACTCCCATCACCCAAGAAGTATATTAGTGCCTTACTAATAAGCACTCTGAAGTGTCTACTATTATTCTGTAGATTTTTTTCAATCCTGAGTCTTTTAGAAAATTTTTTTTTTACTATGCATTTGCATGCTATTGATAATGTTTCTATTTACAAGTTGCCTCCAATAAAGAAACAAGAAAAGCACTTTGAGTTTGACTCAAGACTGACAAGGTCTGAACTCTCACCCATTCCATTTAAGGTATCATTCTGCTTTCTTCTGGTCAAGACCATATAAGTTGTATAATTGGCAGCTTTTATCCAAAGCAGCTTTTGGTGACTGATGAGCGTAGCCAATAAAGGACATGTTGTCCTTATGGGCAAGCTAATGTATGACTCTGAGTCTTTTTCAAATTAATTCAATAGGATTTTATAGCTATGGTCCTCTGTAAAGAGAGCATTAGCTCTGGATTCGAACCCCTCATTTGATACTTCTGGCATCATTTTGGACAATTCATTTATCTTCTATAGGTCTGAATTTCCTCAACTATAAATGAAAGAGGTTTGGCTTTGAATACCTTTGAGGTTCCTTCTGCCCTGTGATACTATGATCCTGTTATTTTTCACTTTTTTCCTACTCTACTACTCTTCCTACTCTTGACTACTCTCAGGTTCTGCATAGCTATTTTAGGAGTTGAGGGTAATAGTTATTTAATGACTCAAGCTCCTTTGCAATGTATTAGTTATGTTTTTTAATAAATCATTCCAGATACATAAATCCAATTACACAAGCATTTAAGACATGGGACAATATTAGTAGTAATAAAGAGAACCAAAGCAATATAAGGATTTCAACAGTTATATATAAACCTTCTGTACCTACAGAGGTCCTGTGATTTATTTTTTCTTTAGTCTTTAGTCTTTCTAATTTCTCATCATAATAGGAGGACACAGTGTTGAATTCTTGGAGTATGGTGACCCTTGTCTGTTTGGAGAGTCTTTCTTTGAATTCCTTTGGTAGTAGAATAGAAGATAACAGGAAGCCTTTATTTTGGATCTGAGCTCATCATAGTCTAGACTTCAAGAGCACAATGGCCATACTGTTCCTTAGGCTCATCATCTCTCTTCCTCTCCATGTCAGCTGTTTCTTGAATCTCTTGTCTAGAGTGATACTCATTTCCTGATGGGGAAAGACAACATAGCCTGCAAGTAATCAGGTATACACAGGATATGTTCAAAGTAGAAAAGAGGTAATCTCAGAGGGAGGAAAGTAGTAGTGGGATGGAGCAAGGAAAGGTCTAAAGAAAGCGAATTTTTGAACTAATCTTGAAGGAAATTAGAGATTTCTAATTATGAGGGACAGTTAGAGCAAAGGCACACAGATGGGAAATTCAATGTGTAATTAGATTAAAGGATGTGTGAAAGGCAACAAAAAGTTAGAACATTGGAAAGATAGGAAGAAACCACATTATTGTTATTTGTTATTGGGGCATCAGGAAGGTTCCATCTTCCACAAAGAACTCATCTTCATGAATTCTAATCTAGTCTCAGACACTTATTAGCAGTGAAATTCTGGGCAAGTCAATTGACCCTGTTTGCCTCAATTTTTAATCTGTAAAATGAGCTGGAGAAGAAGCTGGCAAACCACTCTAGTATCTTTGCCAAGAATAAGAGGGCAAAGAGATGGACATGGCAGAAAATAATTGAACAACAATAATGAAATAAGTCAAATTATTAAAAGCTTCAAATTCCAAAAAAGAGGATTTTATATTTGGTCATAGAAGTAATAGAGTCCCATTGAAATTTTGTTTATGTGTGTTTGTAAGAGACAGAGTGGCAAACACACACACACACACAAGGTCAGATCTTGCAGTTTAGGAATATCACTTAGGCAGCTGAGTGGAGGATGGATTGGAACCCTTCAGTCAGTCAACAAGTATTTATTAAGCCCTTCCTGTTTTACCAGTACCTGTACTAAGTACAGTGAAATATCCTTACAGTCTGTCATCTGGTTTCTTAGTACTCAGTGGCTATTTAGTCTCTTCAACTTCCCTATTCATTTGGTTCCCAAATTCTATCTATAGAATTTCTAACATAAAATGCATTCCTTTGGTCCTCATCCAATTTGCGCCTTCATCCAGTCTATTCTATTTCCAATCCATTTTCAACAACTCTGCCTTAATAATCTTCCCTGCGGGCAGCTAGGTGGCGCAGTGGATAGAGCACCAGCCTTGGAGTCAGGAGTACCTGAGTTCAAATTTGGCCTCAGACACTTAGTAATTGCCTAGCTGTGTGGCCTTGGGCAAGCCACTTAACCCCAATGCCTTACAAAAACCTAAAAAACAAAAACAAAACCAAATAATCTTCCCTGAAATACAGGGCTAACCATAGTCATTCTCTTTCTCAAAATCTTTCAGCTTGACATTTAAAGTCATGTACAACTGATTTTAACCTACTTATCTTTCTAGTCTGATTTACTACTTAGCAAACTATAAAAACTGCCCCCTGGCTAGCCTCAGATTTGACATTCCATCTCTTTTTTTCCTTCTATGCCCATATCTGGTAGAACTCCTTCCTTTATCTTTACCTCAAAAAAAAAATCTTCCTTACAGAAATCAGTTCAAGTGCCACCTCAACTATGGAGCTTTCCCTAATCCCTTCAGTAGCGGGCACATTTTCTCTCCTCAAATTATTTTCCCTGTCTAAAAATTTGAATTTATCTGAAATTTTTACCCAACTAAAGGATTCAAATCTTTGAGTTGAGACATTACCTGCAGAGATAAGTTATTTGCAAATATTTTGACTGAGTAGCTATTCTTGAGTAGAAGTTTAGTGTAACAAATAAAATGCTGTCTTGGTATCAGGAAGACATAGATTCAATCCTGACTCTAACACTAGATGTGTGAGCAAGGGCATGCTATTTAACCTTTGCAACACTCAATTTCTTCATTTATATAATCAGAAGTTTAGATTAGATCATCCTCTAAGATCTCCTCCTAGAGATTCATGGGGACTCATTAAAATGGAATAGTTTATTAAATAAACTGGAACCAGAAAGCAAAAACAGTGTCCTAAAAAGGACCAGCAAAAAGCATTGATTAGGAGGTCAGGGTCAGAATGGGTTATTTTAGGGGAGATGTGAGGAAGAGTCTAAACTAGTGGGAAAAGGGTACCCAATTGGGAAACTGGGGACCTGGAAACCATTTCATTGATACAGGGACCTCAGAGATAAAGAAACTTCCTTTAACAAGGTAAGTCAACATTTTCATTGCTATTTACAGACATAAAGAGTTGCCTGGACCACTGAGAAATTAATTGACTAGCTCAGATCACACAGACTGTGTCAGAAGCAGTATTTTTGACCCTAGATCTACAATCCTTATTCAATCTCCATTATTGAGAAAATAGCTTGGAAATCAGCAATAAGACCACAATTAATGATTTTGTTGATTTTCTAGACTTAAGAACAAGTTAATATTGCAAATTAACTTAAAAGTGTTTGTGGATTTTTTTTCTGAAGTGCCCAAATGTTAAATATTTATTAGCTCACATATTACTCTATAAACATTACTTGACCTCTATAGGAAAGCAATAGGAATCCCAGAAGTTGTCTAGAGACCTGACAATTGTTTTATGACAACAACAACAACAACAACCACCACCAAACAAACAACAACAGGCATTTCCATAGTACTTTAAGGTTTGCAAAATGTTTTGTATCTGCTATCCCATTTGAACTTCAAGATATCTTTGGGTTATGGCTATGAAGGGAGGCAAGTTAAAACTACACAACAGTGATAACTGGGAGGACTTGAGGGACCAGAGGTCACCATAAGATTGAAGAACAAGTTTAGAAGGGCAAAGAGAAGGAAGGAACCATAGCATAGTAGAAAAATTAATATTTCTGAACTCTGAATGCATGGGTTTCTGCCATGTCTTGTCCTTCTTATTCCCTTAGACTCTTTGTGATTCATTTTTTAGTTCAGGTTGTTTTTCAGTTGTGTCCAACTCTCTGTGACCCCATTTTGGGTTTTCTTGGCAAAGTTATTGGAATGATTTTCCATTTCTTTTTCCAGATGAGAAAAATGGAGGCAAACAGGGTTAAGTGACTTGCCCAGGGTCACACAGCTTATAAGTGTTTGAAACCAGATTTGAAGTAAGATGATTCTTCTTGACTCTAGGTCTGGCACTCTATCTACTTTGCCACCTTTGTATTTACTTTGTATATATTGCTCACATACTTATATGTATACATATCATTCCTCAGAATAGAATGTGAGTTCCATGAGGGCAGGGATTTGATGTTTGTCTGTGTGTCTCCATAATTATGCTTAGCTTAGAAGGAAAAATATGCTTGTTAGTTGGTTGAACTATTTTCACTTTGTTTTTATTCTGTGTAATATAATGACCTTTTAAGTTTGTTGCTGAGTTAAACCCTTTTAGTTTAAAGAAAAAAATACTGAGGTTGTTACTGACTCAGGGTTCTGAAACATTTGCTGTTGCAGAGTTTTAAATGTGACAAGCTGTAGTAAATTGGGGAGATAGAGACAGAAACACTATGATGATAGGAAAGATATAATTTAACTGATTATAGACAAAATATGAAAATTTGATTACTAATCATAAGCTAAAGGGGTATTATTTATGGAGATGATCCAGAGTCTGAACCCAGAAATATAAGAGAGAGAAAGAGATGAAAGGACACATTTCAAAACCACATCATTTACTCTTGAAATTGGAAATGAGAAACAGTACAGTAGCTATTGAAGAAATGTAGCTGTGCAAAAGAGCAGATTGGAAGCAGAGAATCAGAGAAGTCATTTGGCAGATTTACTAGTTTGGCAGAGATAATGTGCCCAGTCACTCTGTCAATAAACATTTATTAAGTAGCTACTTTGTGCTATTAATTGTGCCAAACATTGGGGATGTAAGGAAAGACCAAAAGCAGTCCATGTTCTCAAGGCATACATGGTTTAATTGGGGAGACAACATAAAAATAATTCTGTTCAAGCAAGAAATAGCTAGGAAAAATTGGAAATGTTAACAGAGGGCAGGTGCTAGAATTAAGGAGTAGGAAAAGACTTCCCATTCCCTAGAAAGGTGGGAGCAGAAGGTGAGATCTTTTTATAAGAATCTTATAGACAAATAAGGAAGAAGAGAGCATCCCAAAATCTCTGGGGACAGGTGATGGACCATCTTGTGGAAGGAACAGAGAGGAAATCAGTGTTACTGGTGGCACAGTGGAGTCAGGAGGACCTGAGTTCAGTTCTTGCCTCAGACAATAACTAACTAACTGTGTGGCCTTAGGTAAGCCACTTAACCCCATTACCTTGAAAAACTTTAAAAAAAAAGAAGAAAAAAAAGTACATGGGGTGTGTATGCCCATCAATATGACTGGACAAATTAGGGTATAGTTGTGATGGAGTGTTATTATATTTATATTATATTATTATTATATTCTGTAAGAAATCATGAGCAACTGGACTTTAGAGAAGCATAGAAAGATTTATATGAATTGAGGCTGAGTGAAGTGAGTAGAGCCAAGAGAACACTGTACACATTAATAACAACATTGTGAGATGATCAACTACGATAGATAAAGATCCTCTCAATTGTTCAGTGATTAAGGACAATTCTGGGAGTCCCATTATGGAAAATGCTATCCATAGCCATAGAAAAACTATGGAATCTGAATGCATAGCAGAGCACATTATGTGCACTTTTTAAAACTTCTTTTGTGTTTTTTCATTCTTACTCATGGACCCCCCCCCCCCCAGTTCTAATTCTTCTTTCGCAACAGAACTAATATGAAAATATTTTAAATACTATTGTGCACATACAAAATATTTTAAATACTATTGTACACATACAACTTTTGCCAGATTGTTGACTGCCATGGGGATGGGTAAAGGGAAGGGAGCGTGGTAGAATAATGTGTAACTCAAAAACGTGTAAATGGATGAATGCTTAGTTTAGCAGCAGTAGCATCTAAGCAACACATTAAGGAATTATTGATAGGCCCAAGGGACATTCACTAAAGTTTTCATAGACAGAGGCAGAAGAATGACACCGGCGTCTATAGTGCCGGAATTGTGTTTCCCTGTCTACTAGCCTTTTCTGTACTTAAATGTCTCCATGGCAGTTTTCTTTAAGTGTGTGCCCAACTCCTACACAGAGTACATTGGTATAAGATTTATATATATATATATATAATTTATATTTTTCCTTTAGGATGAGTATTTGTGATATTATTATTACTTTTATCTCATTGTTAAATCAATGATTATGCTTAAGATTTAAAATTATCCTTGTTAGTGACTAGTTGTATTTATTGAAATGCCGTGGTTAGGGACTCAAAATCTAGAGTGGTGAGAAGGGGAAATACATTCTCTCACAACAATGTTGCTTCTGAGACCCTGAATGAACTTGAGTATAACCACACTGGTGATTCATTTTCTTCGGCAACTGGGACCTGTGAGTGTGAGAGCAGATTAGAATAATTCAGTAAGTATAACCATGCCCATGTGAGAGATTAGATATTCCTCATGGTGGATAGCTAGTTCATGTTTGTGTTCCACCTAGATTAAAAAAAAAAACTTGTCTCCCCATCACATCACCAGAAATTAACCTTCAATTAGGCTAGAGGTTCCTAACCTTTTTGTAGTGTATATTATGGACTCCTTTATCAAGCCAGGGAAGTATCTGGATGAATTTTCAATCCAATCCAACAAATATTTATTAAATACCTATTAGGTGTTAGGTACTATACTAAACATTGAAAATATAAAGGTCAAAAAATAGTGCCTGCTCACCAACCCAAACATGATTCTAACATTTTACACTAATACCCTAAGGAAGGTGATTTAGCAGACCTAATTTTCTTTCATTTAATTCCCCATTTCGTCTAAATTAGACTTTATAATATGGACTGATCTTAGCTTTTTAAAGTGAGTTTTCTCATATTGCCACCAGATGTCAGTAAAATCCCTCTTAAAAATGCTATTTAGAAGAATGATAGATGAGAGAATGAGAAATATGTAGCAATATGAAACATCAGTGCAAAACCGGTATTTTCAACCTGCTGCTTGTTCTATTTATCAATACACTGGAATTTACTTCATTAGGAGTTTCCAAAGACACTCCTAAATTTGAATACTGGTAATTTATCCAAACTCCACTTAACTTTAATTGCATTGGGACCTACTTGCCCCACATAACTGCCTTAGCAAAGAGTCTGTGGAAACCCCGTTTACTGTCAGAGCTATATTTGCCCCATACACCCCTTCAGTCACCCTACTTCTTATATACTGTCAATTTTGTAATGAATCTATTTTGTCAAAGTTACTCAGATATGGAATTTGTTCTTCTGACTTAACTGAGAATTTCAATTTGTGAATATAAAATGAGATAATTATATAGAACACTTTTTAAACCATAAAGAGATATATCTATATGTATATCAAATACATGTGTAAATATCTTATATACATACTGTATGCATGGTATATTATGTATATATTATATATTAATTAGAGATATTGTATTTATGTGCATAAATATGTATATATTATTGTGAAGTGCTATATGTAAAATGAGGTATTTATAAGCAAAATAGACAGATACATGGCTAGTGTATAATATTCTGAATTTCAAAGTACCTGAGTTCAAATTCTGCCTCAGATACTTATTTAGGTAAGTCACTTAGATATTTTCAGGCTCCATTTCTCCATTTATGAAACATGGGATGATTGGACTCAGTTGCCAATGAGGTTCTTTTCAATTCCAAGTCTGTATTCCTATGAATACTGTAATATCTGAGCTATGATATTAGACTTGGAGTCAAAGACATACATACATACACACACACACAGAGGGATACACCCACCCACATACACAGGAACAGAGAGACAGAGACAGAAATAGAAAGACAGCAAGTCAAAGAGGGGGATAGAGACAAAGAGACAGACAGAAACAGGAGAGACAGAATCAGAGAAATAGAGACAGAAAGACAAGAGACAGAGAGACAGAAATATCATCTATATGATCTTGGGTAATTCACTCATGAAAGTTTTCTGATATTTAGTTTCCTCATATATAAAATAGTGATAATAATAATAGATTTGCTTAAGGTACTACCTTTAGTGTTAGCCACACTGGGTAGGGTACTACAGATATTAGTATAACAAAATAAACAAAAAAAAAAACAGATGTAGGGGAAATAACTTGCATTTAGAAGGCGTAATAGAATATTAAAAGTGTTGATGGAAAGAGTAGTGGATTGGGAGTAAGAGGATCTGATATGACTTATGTCTCTACTATTCTGAACAAATCACTGTACTTCTCAGCAACAAAATGAAATTTGGGTTTTACCTATAATTCCTGCTTCTAGGGAGAGTGAGACCTGGGAATTTCAAGCTTCAGTAGTTCTAGATCCAGTCATTAGAGCAAGGTCATTAGGCTGCTGATGGTCCAGGCTGGAAATGGAACAGCTCATAGTTTATTTGTGAACTAAAAGTGGGGTTGGGTCCATGAAAGTCACTACAGTTTCAGCTAGTCTGAGGAATGGGAAGAGTAGGCACATGCAGGTGTACACACACACACACACACACACACACACGGAACAGAGAGAGAGAGAGAGAGAGAGAGAGAGAGAGAGAGAGAGAGAGAGAGAGAGAGAGAAATAGAAAAAGAATCAGAGAGGGAGATAGAGACAAAGAAACAGACAGAAACAGGAGTAAGGGGAGAAAGGGAGAAGTAGCAAGAAGAAAAAGAAGGAAGGAAGGAAGGAATCAGGGATTCTTAACCTAGGGTTCAAATTTCTTACAAATTAAAAATATTTATTTTTAATATTTCAAAATAGACTTGGTTACCTCTGTAGCTCTATGTATATATTTTATACCTGAAAATAATTGTTGGATGTGGTCCTTAGGTTTCATATGACTGCCAATGGGGTCCATGTATAAATAACAACAAAAAGTCAATTCCTGAGTTTATTTAATGATTTCCAAGGTTTATTCCAAACTTTGTAGCCTTATGATTGGAAAGTCACCTACATTAGGCTAATAGCCTGGAAACCCTGACTAAGAACTTATTCTTCCTCTAACTAGCTATGAGATCTAATATTCATCCTTTCTCAAAGAAGGGTATTTGCTACTGGACTTACAGACTGGGCAGGACCAACAGTGAGGTGGGAGATACTTCATTTGTTTCCTCTTTTCTAAAAAGGCTCCCCTAGCACAGCCCTCTGGCAGAGGACAGCAGCCCTTCCTCAGTCTTGGGAGGGGAAGGCGAGGAGGCTGACAGAGGAAGGGCTGCTGTCACTCAGATTCCTCACAGCAGGAGCCAATAAAGACCTTTCCCTGGGCTGTCAATCTGGTCCTGTTCTTAGGCACCAAATTAACTTCCATAATGAAAGATAGGCTGAGCGCATCCCTAAATCACTTTCCTAAACTAATGAAATTAACTACCTTCCTGATTTAAATGCCAAATCGGGTGCTGAAAAATGACCTGAACTAAGGTTAAAGTAATTCAGTTGTAATTCAGTAATAAAATAACGTAATCACACTTAGAAACCCCAGGAAAAAAATAAAACTCACAACCTTCTGAAAACCAAAGTGGGGAGAAAAAAAGATCCAGCCAAATGCTTTTCTCTTTTACCTTTCTCACTTTACTACTTCAAATAGGTTTTGGTAGGCTTTGTAACTCTCATTATTTTGTTCTTGAATTACATTAAACCCAGTTCAGACCTTATTTTTTTCCTCTTTCCTGTGGCAATTGTAAGATTCTCCTGAGGTGGAAATTTCTTTTTTCTTTCCTGAGGCTCTTGCCATTGGACCTTTGATTTTTTTTAGGTCATTTTCTCTAATCATTTTGTGGTGGGATTGTAGGCTTCGTTAGCCACAGCATGTATATCAGTGACACCAGACTTGGAGTAATAAGCCTGCCAAGGTGACCCCTTAAGGATGATAGAGCTTGTTAACATTTTTGACTGGAGATTTTAAAATGGTTCTTACATTCTAGTTGGGTTATTTGTTCCTTCTCTAAACAGCTTCTATTCATGAGGGGAAAAAAGTGACCAAATTTTCTTTTGAGATCTGCCAAAAGACCCTACGGCAGGCAAGAACCTATCTCTAGGGCTAAAGGGATTTTTTTTCCCCTTTGGTGTTTAAAGGCTATGGGATTTAGAGTAGGAAGACTACCTCATCTAGAGGTGTTTAATGCAAGACCTACAGTCCAGGGGAGCCAGAGTAAAATGTAATTGGAAAATATTTACCAAAATAAATAAAAATACAGTAGAATAGAAGGATTGTTAATACATGGTTTTCTAAGTCAATAAGTAGTAACTTATAGGAATTCTAATGGATAATTTAGTGACTCCCTTCTCTATTTGAGATTGATACCTGTCAATCTACTCCAGTCTAGATCTACTCCAATCTACCTCCCTCCCATATTCCAGAGAAAGAAATAGTGACTTGTCAAAAGTCACATAGTTTGTAGAATCATAAATTTTGAATTGGAAGTATCTGGTCCAACCTCCTTATTTTACAGTTTAGGAAACTGAGTTTCAGAAAAAATATTGTCACATAGGTAGCAAATGACAGGGCCGGAATTCAAACAAAGGTCCTTCCTCAATATCTAAATCCAGTGATTTCCCAATATATCATACCACCTATAGAACTCTTAACTAATCATAATAAAAATGCTATTATTATAGGTTATGTTAATAGTGAGCAAAAGTAATGTGTCTTAAAATGACTAAAATACAATATTGTAAGGATCATATAGGAAGTATCAATTTAGAGTTAGATGAAACCTCAAAGATTTGAACCATAGACCAAATACTTTATTTTGTGAAAGAAGAAACAGATCAGAGAATCTGGTTTTTCAAGGTTACATAGTTAATAAGTGGAAAGCCTGAGATTTGAATGGTGAAAAAATATATTTTTCATAAACATGGAAAAAGGTAGTGGGAATTAAAAATATATCCATCTTTGCATTTTAGAAATTTATGTTCTGAAAATAATGTATTGAGATCTCTTTTTAATGACCCTTGTGAATTGTTCTCCAACTGACTCTGGGTCCTCTTGTAATACAGGCTACTGATATGGAAATTCATAAGCTTTCTCAAGAATTAACTTCATAACCCTTAGGGTAAGGATTCATTTTAAATGAACCTGGATGTGCCTTCATTTACTGAATAAGTCAGCAATAAATGAGAATTTTGCCTCTATTCTTTGCAAAATAGGGATGAATTGAACTTGATCTTTACAGAAAGAGCCAAATACTATCTTTGGCATAGTGGAGTCAGACTTCTGTCACTGCCTTGCCCTCATTGGGGTGTAATGGCCATAACTCTGATGCTAGATGGTTACTGGTGACTAATATTCAGAATTTGGGAGACTATTTTTAGGAGCAGTTTATTTATCTGCCAAAAGATTTTAGAGTGCCTCTTTTATGATAAAGGAGAGACAGAGCTTTGGCCTGACAGTCAGATAGGCCTGGTTTCAAATTCTGACTCAGACATTCACTTAGTAGCTATGTGACCCTAAGCTAGTTACCTAACTTTAAATGTTTCTAAAGGAAAAAAAATATGAAAAACAAAATGTGATCCTGAGCAAATCATTTAACTTTAACTTAATTTTCCAAGGGAAACATTTAAATGCAAAATAAATAAAAAATTAGCTTTTCTGATGAAGCAGCACCCATCTCAAAGGGCTAGAAGACAGTATGTTTAAAATATCTTGCAAATCTGTAGCAAGTGGTACCTTTTGTTCTTGTTGCTGTTGTTCAGTCATTTCAGTCATTCTCGACTGTTTGCAACCCCATTTGGAGTTATTTTGGCAAAGAAACTGGAGTGATTTGCCATTTCCTTTTCCAGCTCATTTTACAGATGAGGAAACAGGTAAATAGGAGCAAGTGACTAGCCTAGTGTCACAAAGCTCATAAATGTCTGAGGTCATATTTGAACTTAGGAAAATAAGTCTTCCTGACTTCCAAGGTAGACTTTGCCACTAACTGTCCTGAGTGATATATAAATATCAGCTAATATTACTTTTAGTAGTCATAATAGTAGTAGTAAGCTCCTTTAGAGAACACTGCTGGGAGATTCATTAGGATAAATAAGATGAATAATTACTTGAAGGAATTTATATTCTAATTTAAGTTTTGCAAAAAAATCTTCGTATAAATTATCTCGACAATCCTTCCAGTCAGGGCTACTATGTTTTTTGTTATTTTCATTTCACAGAAGAGTAAACTGAAGTCCAGAGAGATGGAACTCAAATTTGACCCTGTGAATAGAACCTTAACTTTCAGGTCACAATGATCAAGCTTCAAATCAAATCTCTGATGCTTACTGGTTGTATGACTTTTATCTGGCTACTTAACCTGTCTCAAGTTCTATTTTCTCAAAAATGTAATGAGAATATTAAAACCTAGAGTATTCATCTCAGAGGATTATTGAGAATGAGGTGAAAAAGCATCTATCAATTGTTTTGTAAACCTTTATCCTTTTTCCTTCTCCATTTCCTCCCTTCCAATCTCCCTCCTCTTTTCTCTTCTATCATACAATTTGCCCATATCTGATATGAGTCAAAGGTGGAAACAAGTTTTTTCTGACTCCATGTATAATTATCCCTTCCACATTGTGATTTTCCCTCCTGTGGTTTTGATATATCAGGATTGGCAAAGAAAATTAAGTAGGAATTTTGGGGGAATTTTGCAAAAGTTTTTGTAGAAGACAGAAAAAGTTTAGAAACACAGGAATGCCTAAAATATATGTATAGTATAGCATAATATCAAAATGTTTTATCTTTTAATACCATAGCATTTCAGACTTCTTCTCTGGTACAAAGGGAAGGTCAAAAAAATTTTACAGCAATTATCCAGATTGCAGAATCCATGTGTCCCTTACCTTGCAATTTTGCAGAAGTAACTGTATAGTGCTTTTTCTAGTATATGATGGTGCCTTTCAAGATAGTGGAAAAGATGAAAATCTTCATTTCTTAGGTGGTGTGAAGGCACACACATTTATATATTAGAGAGGACTGTGCTTAGTATATATTCTGAGCATGAGTGCCCTTGTCTTTATCCATGAGGAAGCTATGGACAATTCCCAATATAGCAGAATGTTAGAGACAGTGACAGGCTATTTGTAAGTAAAGGGAAGCAGAAGAGCAATGCTCTTTGGAACACTTAGTCACTTTCTTCTAGGTCTAAATTCATTTTAAAATGTTTTTAATTGTGTGCATAGGGTGCCTTGTGAAGACTTCCTTTTCCATATCACCAGTATCCTATAAATCTTTTCATACTAGTTATACATACCTAGCAAAGGTAGAGAGATTCCCAGAAACATTATTGATTTCATATATATGGTATACGATTGTGATGGAATATTACTTTGCTTTAAGAAATGATGGGCTGAATGATCTTAGAAAAATATAGAAATACTTGCATGAAATAATGAAGAGTGAAATGAGCAGAACCAAGAAAACATTGTATATAGTAATAGCAATATTGTTTTAAGAATTTGAGTAAATGTCATTTTGACTTTTATAAATACCCAAATTAACTCTAAAGGACATTTGAAAGAAAGATGCTATATGTACCCAGAGAAAAAACTAATAGAGATATGTATAGAATAATTTTCCATATATGTAGATATGCCTATTTATGTATAAAAGTAGTCATCTCCTAGATTGAGGGGAATCAAGGGAAGAAAAAAGTAAAAAAAAGAAAAAAAAGATTTTAAGCTATAAAGAATTTATATATAACATTTATATAGAGAGAAAAATTATGATTATATGATTTGTTATATATTTAAAGGAATTGTAAGTTATACATATTGATTTGAAGTTTCATGTATAGTCATTTTTATATACCATAAATTAAAAAAAAACACTATTGTATTGAGAGTGATCATAGGATTTAGAATTGGAAGGGATCTAAGTAGTCATTTAGTCCAATCCCTTTCATTTAACAGATCAGGAAACTGAGACCTAGGGAGGCAACTTATTTCAAACATAACTAGGAAGTGTCAGAGTTGAGATTTAAACAGAGGACCTCTTACTCCAAATTCAATCTTATTTGTACTGCAATACACAGCTGGTACAACTAGCTCTTGCTAAAACAACCAGACACCATTGTTTATAAATGCCTCTTTTACATGCTATGCTTCAGAGGCCAAGCACATAGTAAACCGATGCACTCCTTTGGTTTGAAGGCTCCGAGTTTCAGCCAGACTGCTGTCTCTAGTCTACTGCAGCTGGCAAGTGATGAGGCTATATGTCCTAATGACAGGGTGTGGTCTTGGCTAAAGATGTGTGATATAAGGATCTGTAAATATATTTAGAAGAAAAAAAGAGGACTCAAATGGTACTTAATGTAAGCAGGATCAGGGGATACTTTGCAGCTGAGCAAATACCCATCCAAGCATGATATTGGCAAAGATACAAGCTGAAGAAACAGAGTCAATATGATAGCTAGCTATTAAAATAGTAAATCCCATATTAAACTGGGTTTAATCTCAGACCAACCTGAACAGCATCTGCAAGTAGAGAGAGTGATTTGTGTAAGCACAGTTCTCAGATTGCCTTTGTAGAGTTTGAATCCATAGGGTCTGAGCAATGAGACTTGTTCATTCTCATTCTCTCTCTCTCTCTCTCTCTCTCTCTCTCTCTCTCTCTCTCTCTCTCTCTCTCTCTCTCTCTCTCCCCCTCCCTCCCTCCCTCCCTCCCTCCCTCCCCCTATCTCTCAAAAAATATTATAGGGCAGATAGAAATTTAATAATTATAATAGCTAACACATACTACTTATTCTGTTCTGGACACCCCTTGATTATTACTTTATTTGATCATCAAAACAACCTTGGGGGGCAGGAGGTAGTTGATATTATTATATCCATTTTACAGAGAAGAAAATCAAGACCAACAGAAGTTAAATGACTTGTCCAGGATTACAGAGCTTATTAAGTATCTGAAGTTGGATTTGAACTCAGGTCCTTCAGACTCCATGTTGAAGGTTCTATCTATTACTCCACTTAGTTGTTGTTCTGACTCTTAGTGACCCCATTTGGAGTTTTGTTGGCAAAGATACTGAGGTAATTTGCCATTTCTTTTTCAAACTCACTTTTTTTAGGTTTTTGCAAAGCAAATAGGGTTAAGTGCCTTGCCCAAGGCCACACAGCTAGGTAATTATTAAGTGTCTGAGACAGGATTTGAGCCCAGGTACTCCTGACTCCAAGGCCGGTGCTTTATCCACTACGCCACCTAGCCACCCTCAAACTCATTTTACAGATGAGGACATTGAGGCTAATAGGGTTAAGTGACTTGCCCAGGGTTGCATAACTAATATGTTTCTGAGACCAGACTTGAACTCAAAAAGACAAGTCTTTCTCCCACTAGATCTGATGTTCTATCCACTGTACCACCTATCAGTCCCTTGATTGACCTCTAATTTTATGTTCTTTGATTTGAAAATTCCTAAGGGAATATCTAAGTGTCTAACTTTGCAAATGGCATTATCCTAACCTATGAATTTGCATAACCAAGCTGGAATAATCTACTATTTGCTTACTTGGTGCCTTGGCTTTGCATTCACAGGTCACGTTAATAAGCATAGATTGAGCAAATAGATTGAATGTCTTTCTGGTTTTCTTTCTTGGGCAAAAGCTACACTTTTTAGAGGTAGAAATACAAATACTTGAAAATATTTGTAGTACCTTTAGAAACCACTTCTGAAAACTTGGCTCATGTACCATAACTTGTTATCCCATTTAAGGTTATTTAGAACATGTTTAATTTTCATTCAATATTTTCTGTTTTTCCAAAGCATTAACATTTTCATTCAATCATCATTATATATAAAAGAACAGTAGAAGTAAAAGGAATAGAGTAAAGGTTTGTTGCTATCTGTGCCTTGAATATATATGAAAGCTATTTTTTTAGGATGAGAAAGAGGTTCTAGACCTGGGATTTCATTAATTAATTATTAATTAATTATTTAATTAAGAAGCTCCTGATGAGGAAACTCTCCCTTCCCACCTAATTTGGCCATTATTCAACAATTTATCCTCTTACTTGTCTTAGTAAACTGAAAGGTTAAAGGCCCCTTGCCCGGGGTTACTTTGACAGTATGTCAGAGGCAGGACCTAAACTCATGTTTTCCTGACTCCAAGGCTAGAGTTCTTTGTCTACTTTAACTAAATGTCAGGTTAAAATAAACTGGAAGTATAATTTTATTTATCATTCACAGCCTGGCTTCTATGTAGTAGAAATGGTTATGTCTGGAATTGCAGAGTGAGTTTTAATTATTAAGATTTTCTGAATCACAGGGTTTACTAATTGGATGGAGACATGGATGGCCATTGAAAGGTCTTTACTGAACTTTGAAATCAAATGCTTAGTCTCTAACTCGCATTTGCAGGGGTCATTGTGTTCAATGCAAAAGGTCAGTGAGCTCTTGCTCTGAGCAGCATCCTCTACATTTCAGGATCCCAAATGAGCTTTTGTTTCTGTCACACTTCACAAAAATGCTCTCATTTTTTTAGGGGGTCCACCTATCATGAACCTCAAAGAATTGCCATGAATTCTATGCAGTACCATATCAGCGTCACACATTGCCTATGAAGAAGTCATTGTTTGTGTTTTGAATTATCTTATAATTGTTGTTGTTGCTTAGTTGTTTCAGTTGTGACTGACTCTTCATGACAACACTTGGAGTTTTTTTGGCAAAGATACTGGAGTGGTTTGCTATTTCCCTTTCCAGTTCATTTTAGATGAGGAACTGAGGCAAACAGAATTAAATGATTTGCCCAGGGTCACACAGATAGTAAGGTTTTTTTTTTTAGGTTTTTTTTTTTGGCAAGGCAAATGGGGGTTAAGTGGCTTGCCCAAGGCCACACAGCTAGTGTCTGAGACCGGATTTGAAACCAGGTACTCCTGACTCCAGGGCCGGTGCTTTATCTACTACACCATCTAGCTGCCCCAATAGTAAGTTTTTGAGGTCAGATTTGAACTCAGGAAGATGTCTTCCTAACTTCAAGTCCAGCACTCTATCCACTGAACCATCTTTGTTTAAAAGCCCCTGCCATCTTTTTATACATCTCCAACTATGGTGGTGATAGATATGTAGTAGTTGTGGTGGAATCTGAGTGGGATGGGGGGAAGAGCTTCATTCTCCTATCAACTACATCTACTTCAAGATACTAAGAGGGAAAATATTTTTCTGTTTTTTAAAAAGCCTTCAATGTATCCTATGTTATTCTTTGGTCTTGACCTTCTATCTTCTGTGTCCTACCTCTATGATATTTCCCACCCTTCACTCCTATAATGTATTTTCTTTTCACCTCCAGTTGTGAAGATCCTTCTCTTCTTTAAAAGTTCAGTTCTGATGCCACTTACGACATCATGCCTGATCCACCTCAGCTTAAAATGTTTCTGAGAATGAAAGAATTTTAGAGTCAGATGGAAGCTTAGAGACTATCTCATCCACCCTTAATGCCCCAAAGAAGTGAAGTGTCCTATTTGAGGATTAGAGAAAAGACGTTTGGCTCAAATGCAGATGACTTGGTGGAAAGGAATATAATGTCCAGTGAGGATTAAAAAAAAGATTGGGGATGTGAATAACTTTAAAATTTAAACAGAGGAATTTATATTTGATCTTTAAGTCTTGAGGCAGGGAGATGAATTAAATTATTGTATTAATCTAAGAGAGAAGTGGTAGCCTGAGGTAAGGTGAGTAAAGAGAAATTTGTTTCAGAAGCTCCTGATTACCAGGAACCCAACCATATAACTTTTCCCCTTTTAATTTTATTGACTTCCAGTGTGCTAATAGACTATTGTTGTTCATACTTCATTTTTAAAAATTTTTATTTAAGGCAATGGGGTTAAGTGACTTGCCCAAGATCATACAGCTAGGCAATTATTAAGTGTCTGAGGCCAGATTTGAACTCAGGTTCTCCTGACTCCAGGGCTGGTGCTCTATCCACTGTGCCACCTAGCTGCCCCCATCCTTCATTTTTAAAGACCAATGACATTTTTGAGTGATGTCTTGACCTGTGTGTGAATTGGATTTAAGTGAGGCAGAGCTGGGCAAAGTCATCAACCTCACTCTTCCAGACTTATTGGAGTCCAGTGGTAAGACAAAAGTCAATATGACTGGAAATGGCCCAGTGATTAGAAGCAAAAGGTGTTGGAGAGGTTAAAAAAATAGGAAGATTTAACAACTGATTGTATACATGTAATGAAAGAGAGAAATTAAGGGTAATGCCAATTATGAACCTCATAGATTAGAAATAAGGAAGTTTGTAAGAGAGAATTTTTGTTTGTTTTTGAATGAGGTTTTAATTCGTTTTTGAAAATATTGAGTTTGAATATGTCCTTGGTAGAAATGTATAATTGTGGTAATGGAGGACTGAGGCTCAGGGGACAGAGTTGGGCAGGATATATATCTCTGAGTCATCTGCATACAGATGATAATTAAACACATGGGAGTCAAGGTTGTTACCAAGAGAAAAAAGGTCTTTATGTCAGAACCTTGGGGAAAACCCACAATTAGAGGATATGAAATGGATGATAAGCCAGCAAAAGAGATCAAATGCATCTGATTATATTATTTGTCAAAGCAACATCTTTCCCACAATAACAGTATAAGAAAATTTGTCAACTATTTTTTTTTTATCAAAATCTAGGTCAAATCTTTCTACAATGTCTCTCTGCTCTGCCAGCTTAGTGACCCATCAAAATATGAAATAAGGTTATCTTGCTTTTCTTCCCAAATTTTCCTCAAGTGCTTTGTTACCCTTTTGTCTCCATTATTCCCTTCTTTGTATTATATTTGCTGTATATTATAATTTTTCATAATTTTTTCACATTTGAAACCCCACTGCCTACACACAGTAGGCATGTAATAAATGTTTGTTTGAGTAATGAATGCTGGCATACTACACAAGAAACCCAAATCTACTCTCCAACTCCTGAGGGGAAATTTGTTACCATCATGGAAAGCTTAGAAAAAAGCCCTACTGAAAATTACAAGCCTTGTAATATCAAGATTCTTTCTAGTTAATAATTTATCATGTGAGTCCATTGATTCCTCACTCTCTCTTTAGGAGGGACTTGCTTCCTCATCTCTTCTCCTGCTTTGAAATTCTCTGTTTGTCTCAGAGGCTCCTAGTTACCAGGAACCCAACCACATCATTTTTTTCCCTTTTAATTTTATTGACTTCCAGTGTGCTTGAAGAAGAAAAACATGCAGCTGGGTTTTTTTTTTTCTCGGGATTGTTCATGGCGTCTGCTTCTGGGTTTTTTTTCCCCTCTTTCTCACATGCAGAGTACGGTTTCCTGGCCTCCGTCCAGCCGTGAGAGCACCACCTGCCCCCATGTGTAAACTTTAAATTCTATATTGAATGCTGGTTTTTTCCCTCCCTGGTCTCTTTTGTTTCTTTAATTTTGCTTCTGACAAAGAATAAAGTGTTTTAAAATGGGCTATTTTAATAGTTTTCCTTACAGGGAATTCTGGGTATAAATAGATTTATTGCTTACTGACTTTCCTGTGGTATGAACATTCAGGTGGCCCTTGAGGTATAGTGGCTGATGCATAGATAGCTTGGTCATAAGGTCAGAAAGATGAGTCAACATTAGAGCAGATAAACAACCACAGTCATGGTCTTGCTTTCCTTTTAAAGCAAAATTGCAAACATATCTAAGAGATGGCTTTGAATTAGAATATATGCTTCCTTTGTGAAACTTCATTGTTAAACAGTGTTTTGGGTTTTTAAAAAGTTTAAGTGTTAGCCTGGACCACTGCTCTCAGTAGGATGCTAAAATGAACAGAAATTAAGAATTCTTTATAAGGTTGGAAGTTATGGTGGTATAAACACTGTATATAATATTGTACTTGATTGATGTGTCAATTTTGCTAAACTAATTTTTCTTTTTTTTTATTCTTTGTTATTATTGTGGTTCTCTGGGTTAGGGAAGGGGAAGGATGTATCAGGAAATAGAAGGACAAGAATAGCGAATGAATTTAGAACTTCATCAGTATAAGGAGCTCTTATCTGAACAAATGCTATCTACCAAAGCAGAGTAGCCCATCTACAACTTATAGACCTAGAGAGATGCTTAGTAAAAAAAAAAAATTAAATGACTTGCCTAGGGTTCTATAATCTGTATTTGTCAGAGACAGGAGTAGAATTCAGGTCTTCTTGACACCAAGGCTGATCTTCCATATACTATATCAGATTGTCTCTCTATGAAAGGAAGGTTATGTAAAAATGCAGCATATCCATAAACATTTTAAAAAATAAAAATAACGAATAAAAACAAAAAAGCAATTCACTGTGGTATTGGGGAAGCCAAGGGAAGAGGATATCTTTTGAAGAATAGAAATGGTAATGCTTCTAAATGTTGCAGACAAATCAACAAAAGAGAATGCTAAGAAATTAGGAGGTTTGTTCATTAGGAGGTTTCCAGTGACCTTCAAGATTCTACTTTTACTCTTCTTGTTCCATTGTTATGTTATGACACCTTTACCAAATTGTTGAATTTGAATTAGGAGACGTGTTTCTGTAACCAAACAAATTCCTCACCTGATAGACAACTGTCTGATCATAAGACACTCTGAATTTATCTATGCTGGTCCAGAATGACAGACTGTCTCTAGATTAATATTTGGAGGTTTCCTAACATAATAATAATAATGGTTAGCATTTATATAGTGCTTTAAGATTTTCATTTTGATTTACATTTATCTTTTTTTATCCTCATAACCCTATGAGGTAGGTAATTCCCATTTTGTAAATGAAGAAATTGAGTTTAGAAAAGGTTAAGTTACTTGTTTTCAGTCACAGAACCAAGAAGTGACTGGTTTTGAATTCAAGTCTTACTGCCTACAAATCCAGCATATTAGATCATATAGTTGCCAAACTATTCTATTACAGATTGATGGAGACAGAAATTTGCAGAACCTTTGAGAATTTGGGCTCATCTCCATCACCGAAGGACTTTAGTGGAAAGATATTTATCATAAAATCCCTTATATTTTTATCTTTCAATGTGTAAATCTTATCTAGATTTGATTAGAGGAACAATTTACCAAACAAATATTTGTTTAAAAGGACAGGAATCAAGAATATCTTGAATGACCTACATTTTCAAGTTCCAGATGATAAAAATGTTTATTGCAGGGTAAAAATGCAAAATCTACTTAGAATTATTTGCAGGTAAAGTATAGATGTATAGATATTGTAATATATTCTATTTAATTATTTAAAAGTTCAAACAATGGAAATGAAATAAACTGAACAAGAGAATATTTCATATAACAGCAGCAATATTTTTTAAAAACAACTTTGAGAAAATAAGTTATTTTGACTACTATAAATCTACAAATTAACTACAAAGTACATATGAAGGAAGACACTATCATCATTCAGAGAAAGAATAAATAGAAATATGCATAGAATGATTTTACATATATATATGTACAAATGGTAGTCATCTCTAGGAGAAAGAAAAAAGGGAAAAAAGAAAAAAATTACATGATAAATTTATTTTATGTATATATATATATATTTATTTTAGATTTTACTATATATTTAAAAGGAGCAATAAGTTGTCCCTACTAGATTTGTCATTTAATGGTCAATTTTTTTTATTATACTATGTTAGGAAGTGCTTATTTTACCTAAAATTACAAATAATTTTTTTTGCAAGGCAATGGGGTTAAGAGACTTGCTCAAGGTCACACATTTGTTATTATTTTTATTGTGTCTAAGGCCAGTAATTATTAAGTATCTGAGGCTGGATTTGAATTCAAGTCCTCCTGACTCCATGGTTGGTACTCTAAAGGTATCACCTAGCTGCCCAAAATAAAATAAATTTTAAAACTAGAAAGGGAAAAAAAAGTCCTGGCATCAATTCACACGATCGATGATCTTGATCTTTCTACTCATACCCACTAGAAGGTACACAGAAATAGGACAATGTCTTGCCCTTAGCAAGCAATAAATTGTAGAATTTGAATTGATTTGAGTCCCTTAGGCATCATAGTTACAAATTAGCGGTGTAAGAGATATCAAAAGATAATTCATGAAAAATTGCACCAAATGACATAGATGAGAACTGCAGTCAATTCAGAGGAATGAGTGATGACTCTTAGTGGGAATGGTAAGTTCTTGGATGACTAGAACCGTGTTTCTTTACTTCTTTGTAAGTCTGTACCTCACACAAGTCTATACATATAGGTGGGACTAAGTTTCCTTTTTAATAGGTATTTATTATGTCCCTGCTAAGAGACAACTAAGTGACACTGTAGATAGAGCATTCACCCCATAGCTAGAAGGACCTGAGTTCAAATCCAGTTAGCCATGTGACTCCGAGCAAGTTACTTAAAGCAGTTTGCCTTAGCTCCTCATCTGTATAATGAGATAGAGAAAGAAATGGCAAAGCACTCCTGTATCTTTGCCAAGAAAATCTCAAATGGGGTCACAGAGAAGCAGACACAACTGAACAGCAACAAAAATATGACAAGTACTATAATAGGTGACAAGGACAAAAAGACAAAAACAGTCTCAGTGTCAAAAAGCTGACTGTAAAGCATTTGTTTAGAATGTAATTTTTTTTTTTTTTAGTTTTTGCAAGGCAATGGGGTTGAGTGGCTTGCCCAAGGCCACACAGCTAGGTAATTATTACGTGCCTGAGGCTGGGTTTGAACTCAGGTACTCCTAACTCCAGGGCCGGTGCTCTATCCACTGTGCCACCTAGCCACCCCTTAGAATGTAATTTAAAAGAAAAATCTGTATACATGTTATTTCTGAATTTTCAGTCATTTCCTAAGATAAAAAAACACAAAGAAATTGGTTTCTTTTTTGTCTTTTCATCCCCAACATCTAGCACTCCCTTATTCACATAGTAGGTTCTTAATAAATACTATGAATTGATTATCATTTGATTGGGATGGGGGAAAGGATAAAGAAGAGAAGAGTTGAGGTAGCAAACCAGTGTGAAGAAAAAAATAGTGTTGTCTTTAAAAGAAATGTGCAAATTTGAAGGAAACTTGAGTTCTGTTTTGGGTTTGAGATGTCTAAGGGCAGTTGTCAATGAAGATATGGATCTTAGAAGAAAGAATTGTGTTGAATATGCAGAACTAGGAGTAGTCTTCAAAGAGATGACAAGTTAACCATGGAAGCTGGTGAGATCACCTAGGAATGAAAGTAAATGAAGAGAAGATATTTTCCCCCTACTTATCATTTTTTGGGGGAAGGAAATGAAAATCAAGCACAAAAGGTATGTTCTTGTGATAGTACATTTACAAATTTCAACACAAAGAAGTTAGGAAATGCAAAAGTTAAGCATTTCATAGTCATTATCTCACCCACACTACATGTAGTGCATATTAAGCCATCATTTTTAATAGTTTAACTTGCAATCATAATTATCATGAGCAATGTGGATGAGTTAAGCTTTCTTTGAAAGCCTACTTCACTTCCTCTTTTTTGCATTAATTCCTAATCTTATCACTTAATTATTGGCTTATATTTAGATAGTGAAAATGGCATCCTGTTATGAAATAGCCACAGGGCATTGCTTTGTAGTAAAAAGAGCACATGGTTATGGTCAAGCAAAACTTAGATTTGAGTTCCAGGTCTGATTCTTAATAGCACTGTGATCCTGTTCAAGTCCTTTAACCCCTCTGAACCTCAGTTCCATCTGTAATATAGGGATATTAGTGCTTGTACTACTCACAAGGTCATTATGAGGAATATATAACTACTAAAGAAATCTTTAAATGTAAGTTACTATTATAAGTTATTTTAGGGGATGATATATATATATATATATATATACATATATATATATATATATATATACTATTAGCATATGTTATCTCCAAGTATGATATATGAAAAGTTGTTGATTTTTCATTTCATAAGAGAATTTACATAGAATTCTTTAAAAATATTAGAGCCATATAGTATGTTTAATTTATATAATTTTTTAGCAAGGGGCACATTAAAATATAGATATAGATAGATGCTTGATCCCTATAGTATATTCAATTAATATGATTCTCAAGAAGAGGTATATTATATATATATATATATATATATATAATATATATTTAATTAACTCCTATAGAATATTTAACTTGTATTCTTCTCAGGAAGAAGCCTATTATGGAATATACATTTTTAAAGAAATCCCATAGAATATTTAATTTATATTATTCTCAGGAAGATATGTACATATATTAAGCATATTCAATATGCCTAGTCCTGAGGCAGTACAAAATCAAAGAAATCAAAGTAGTTCTTGCCTTTGAAGAGCTAATATGCTATGGAAGAAGACAATGTTTGAAGAGAAAGCAAAAACAAACAAAACAAAACCTTTGTAATTAAGTAGAGGATAAATTCAGTGAGGGAGGTTCTTGAATCTAGGGGCATCTGGAAAGGGAGTATTACTGAGGAATGTGTTTCAGGAGAGTCTTCTTGTTGAATGAATCCATAAAAAGTAAGCAACAGTCACTTCACTGGGCCCCAGTTTCTTAGTCCATGAAATGAAAACATTAAATCAGCAATCTTCCAGATCCCTTCAGACTCTAACTATGATAATCAATTGTTACAAACTTTATAGAAATATTATAGGGAAATTATCTCGACTCTCTCTCAACATCTATTACATAATGAATCTAAACTCTCATGCTAAGGGATACAAAATAGCTGTGCATTTTTAAGGTTCTATGATCTCTAAGAAAAAAAGACAAGAGGAGAGAGCAGGAAAAAAAAGAGACAAAAAAAGGAAGAATTCTTTTTCGTTTTGGTGGTCCCTTGGGAGAAATATAGTCTCCTGATTTTTTGTTACTATTGAGGCTCAGACAGTTTAAGTGACTTGTCATTTTGTCACACAAGGAATAAGTGCTGGGGGGGGGGTGGATTTGAACTCAAGACTCTCCTGATTCCAAATCTAGCATGTGCCCCTGTACATAGATGAATGCCTCCAGGCAGTTGTGTACTCCTATAGAAAATAGACACATTCCCCTATATCTATTCCCTTAGAGTTTCCTAATAATGTTAACATCCCCTCTGCTTTTGCTATATCTATAGATAGATAGATAGGCAGGCTAAAGTTGGTGCTCTGGGTGAGTTTTCCTCCATCTGTTTCCCTAACTTGACTCAAGTCCTGAAAAGTCCTCAGTGCCCATACAGAAGTGTTCTGGCTGCATTATGTGTGGTCTGTTCATCCCAAATTGGAATTCTTAATGAATAATTTTAAAAAGAATTCAATTAATAAGCTTACCTATCACTTATCAGCTGACCATGTAAATAGCCTGCAGAACGGTAAAAAAGGCAGGTGGTAATCTGATGGAATAATAGTTCAGGAAAAAAATATGCTATTAGCCCTGCTGGGCTCCTCATGGCAAGCAGCCCCTTCCACTCTCAGGCCTGTGAATAGATCTGCTGCACAGCGAGAAACACAGCCACGTTCAGCAGCATGTGTCAAGGAAAGAAGGGGGTGAATTTGTTCTTCTGAGACAAAAGCCTACTCTCAGGGCAGTAAACAGCACTGAACTAGGATTTAAAAAAGACTAGATTAAAAAAATGCCCATAGATTTGAAGAAAGAGGCGATAGAGCTGGGGATAGGAGGAGGGCAAGAGGGAGGTAAAGGAAAAGGAGGAGGAGAGGAGAGAAGAAAAATTCTTTTGAAAAACAACGCAGCTTAGAGTTGGCCCAAGAAGAAATGTTGGCAATTAATTGGATCCAAATCATTTGTTAGAACCTTCTGCTCAGAGTCAAGTGGTAGGGACTATATGGGAGGTGAGAAGAAATGCAGATGGTACCCCACACAATCAGAAGTTTTCTTTTGGATCCTCCAGCTGCTGTGAAAATTAGTTGAAGCAAAGAGTAGCTAATTGCATAGGTCTTTCTATTAGGGCTTTTAAGGATGCCAAGGTATAAGAAGAAGAGAGTGTATAGTGATTTTGTGAAATATGCAGACCAAGCTATATTTGGACAGAAGAGAATATGGTAGGAGAAAAGAGCATTTTGGGGATCCATGGGAGAAGAAGGGGTAGAGAAGAGAATAGTGGAAGATGAGCAGACAGGTTTACACAGTCTTCTTTCCTTGTATTGGTCTTGCTGTTTGTTGGAATGCTAATAGGTATTTATGTCAGCCTGCATTCATTGGTAACTCTCCTAGTTACACCACAGGGGCATATACCTTAACTGAGTGAATGATAGTATGATGTAGGTGTAGATTCAGCCTAGCAATACCAGTCTCAATTGTAATTACTGAGCTTCTAATATGCAATATTTAGCTAATAATAATAGCAATAATTACAGTTATCATTTATATTCCACTTAAAGTTATGCAAATTATTTACAAAGATTTGATCATTTGGTTCTTACAACAATTCAGTTAAGATCTCTATCTTACTGATGAGAAAACTAAATAATTAGAGGTTAAGTGATTTACCAAGGGTTATTCAGATAGTAAATATCTAAGACTGGATTTGAGCTCAGAGTCCTAATCCAACAATACCACCTAACTGCCTGCTAGTATACAGATGGATAAATCTCCTTGATGGTCTATATTTCCTCTATGAATGAAGAGAATGCTCAGGTATATCCATTCCACTTTATTTTTTTGTCTATTTCTATGGGTTCATTTCCCATCTGTCTATCTTCCTAGACTTCATCATCTCTAAAAATATATCTCTCCAAAAATTCATCATTCTGCAAGATAAAATCAATTCTGAGGCTCATCCCCCGTATCCCATCATGGGGGTATACAGCCCATAAGGCCCTTCCCTCTCTCTGGATAGTGGAGATTTGATGTTGGAATGCTCTTCTCAGATTTTCTACCATTTAAGAAGGATACCCAGGGAATCCTCCTCATTTTCCACCCCAATATTCCCCTGAACTTGAGGATGTCCAGAAACTCATCATTCTCAAGTTAAAAAAATCAACTCTGAAATCTTACTTGTCAGATCATTTCTCACTCTGACTTCAGGACTTTATCATGCCTCTAGGCCCTAGGTAAACTTACCCCTCCTTTTTAGCTCTTTTTCTTTCTTATGTGTTGTCTTTTCCTACTATATTGTGAGTTCCTCGAGGGATTGTCTTATGACTTTATTTTTATCCCCAACATTTAATACAGTGTCTAGCACATTAAGTTCTTGATAAATGTTTATTGATTCTGATTCTGAGTCATTTAACTCATCTATAATTAATTGTCTTAAGGATGTGTCCTGGATTATATGAGATTAAATACATGGCCTGTCATCTTGGTCTTGAACTCAGATTTCCTAGTTCCTGAGTCTGGTGTTTTATTTGCTATGCCTTGAAGCCTCTCACAACTATATTACAAAGTCTCTCATCCAATACATACATGCATTTTTCCCCCTAGAGAGATAAGGGAGACTTTTCACACTGTTTTTTCCTGCTTTTTGCTATTCTTTTGACTCCTGGTAATATGCCTGGCTGGATTGCCCAATGATCTATTCTAGCCAGAATTCTCAGTGCAGCATACTACAAAAAAGAAAATTGCTTCATTAATCCTGGAGTTAGACATGACCCTCCCCTGCCAATACCTGCCCATTAGTCATTACTGCTGCATCACAAAGAGCTCTTCTCCCTGACCTCCTATAAGCAAGCTTCTCTTATCCCTCCCCAGTTCCTTGTGTTACCCAAGTTGACACACATTAATGACTTCTCCTTCCCTTGATTTCCAATATTGCTAACCAGTAGTCCTATAAAACTTTGTAGTGCAATGATTTGTGTGTGTTTGAATTTTGTCTCTCTCAGCTAGACAATAGGATCACTGAATATCAAAGCTAGAAGGGACTTTGAGGACCCAACTCCTTTCTTTTAAATATGAGGAAACTGAAGCCCAGAGCAAGTAAATGATTTGCCAAGTCATACAGCTTTTCCTTGGTAGTGCTGTGACTAAAAGTTAGATATCCTAGATCCCAATCAAACAATCAATAAGCAATACTGTGCTGAAAAAAAACAAAGACAAAAATTCAAGAATCCCCACTTTCAAAGATATTTTGTTATAATGTATACATGTAATTATATGCTAAAGTATATAAAATAATAACAAGATTTTTTGGGGGAGTCACTAGCAGGAGATCAGAAGAGCCCTCGTATGGTGGTGGTGTCTAAATTCAGCTATATCTAGAAACGAAGGATTCTAAGAAGAAAATGCTGGGCATGAAGGATGCTCACAGTAAAGGTTCAGATAGTATTCTTTCCCTTGTACCATATACTGTAAATTCTTAGAGAAAAAAACCATGCCATATACTTCTTCATGTAGTATGACTTTACAGAATATTTATAGAATAAACATGTGGGATAGACATTTGAAGCATCATGGAGACAAGAAAATGAATATGAAGATGTCTGAGGTATCTTTACACCCAAGACATCTTGTTCTGCTTAACACACACACACACACACACACACAGACAGAAGTTGAAGCTAAGGAGAGGAAAGGAGAATATCCTTTAAGAATTTTTCAGGCTCCCTTTTGACAGAGTCCTCTATTTAATTCCTTTTTCTTTGCACCAGCCAAATTTAATAAACTATTAAATGTCTGTACCAGATACTGAAGATACATAAGTAAAACAAATGCCTTTAATAAATTTGCCTCATTCAAATGGGGAAATATAAGATATGTATAGATAAAAATATACAAGCTGATAATGAAGAGGAAAGACAACAAATATACTTTAGATTCCACCCAAATGGTTAGTTTGTTTCCATTTTTTCCTGAATATTTCAGGGAAAATATGTGTCTGCTTTTTATGTCTGAATTATCTGAATAACTGTCTCCACTTTGTTGATACTGATAACTCAGCTATCTAAATACATCAGCCTTAGAACATTCCTGAAGTATATGCAATTCTGTTTTGGGATGAGAATTTAAGATGCCTAAAGGTAGTTCTTTAAATCCAGGGGTGAAGTCTTAAAAGTCAGAGAGAAAGAGGAAAGAGGACCTTAAAAAGAAGTGTATAAGCCTTTCTTGTAGAAAGGCATAGACATAAAATCACTTGGGACACTAGGGGCAAAAACAGCTCTCTGATGACTTAACTTTCTGATCTCATTAGAAATGCTCAACTTTATAGTCAAGGTTGTAAATAATTTCTTTTGGACTAAGAAGTAGGCACACTGACTAGTCAAGAAAAATAAATTGTTAATAAAGCACTTAAGAATTCAGATGATCATCATGATGAGGGAATAATCATGTTCTAAAAAATTTCTGTAACCCTTTTAGTCCTAGAACCTGTGATTCATCTAACACATAAAGCTATATAGGAATAGTGCATCATGGAATTACTATAATTTTATAAGGGCACAGATTAACTTGATTGTTTGCAACTTTGTTTCTGGATTTCTTAAGTTCATTTCTGATTATATAAGGATCTTCCCCAATAGACTTCAAATAAAATCTTAGGTTAAAAGATATATTTCATTTCCTCATATTGAATCAGGTTTTATATCATTAGTTTTTTCTAATTCAGTAACCAGGTACTGAGTACATTCATGTATTAATTTAGAAAATATTTTTCTGAGCTCTTAGTACATGAAAGGCAATAAGCCAAGAGATGTGAAGATGAATATACTACAGCATTTAGAGGAAAGTTCCTCCCAAACCTCAAGGCATTGACTATTCCTTGACTATTCCACCTCACATTAATCCAGGTCCTCAGCTATCCAATTTCACACACACACACACACACACACACACACACACACACACACACACACACATTCATTTCTTGCTAAGAAAACCAAGGGGGTCATTGGTCACAGAAGCTGTAAAAGTTTCAGCACAGAAGAGTACGCTCTTTCCTTCAACTACTTTTAAAACAGTCAATCCAACAGTTGTAAATAATAAATCAAGTAGAATGATTACTTCTTGAAGGCAGTGCTGGTCTTTGTCTCCCCAGTTTAGCACAGTGATTTGAATATAGTAGATTGTAATTGTTGTTGTTGAATCCTTTCTGTTTTGTCCAGTTCTGAACCTGAGAAAAACAGAGATAAGTAATTTTCCCAGGGTCACACAGTCAGTGGTTGTCTAAGGCAGGATTTAAACAGAGGTCCTCCTGACTCCAAGGCTGGTATTGCACTCCCTAGGTACCTTTTAATAGCCAAGAATTGAAGAAACAGACAACAAGTAGTATCTAACCATCATCAATAGGCAACTCTTACCAAACTGGGCTAAATGATTTAACCTCTTCCTATATTACTTTCAGACATCTCAGGTTCTGTTGATACAGAACCATGATGGCAAAAGATAGGATAAAATCTGAGCAACTTATTAATCACCATTGCTACAGGAAGGTCAGATATCTTCAAACCCCTATTCCTAGTACAAATAAAATATTTCTTCCTCTTTTTTTCCCAACTTATCATAATGTTTACTTTTATTATACTTTCTTTTTTTTACATTTTTATTTATTTAAGGCAGTGGGGTTAAGTGACTTGCCCAAAGTCACACAGTATCTGAGACTTGGTTTGAACTCAGGTCCTCCTGACTCCATGGCCGGTGCTCTATCTCCCTTGTCACCTAGCTGCCCCCATGTTTTCTTAATGAGTTTTCTTCTACCTATCTTCTCTCTATTCCATTCTCTGAATTTTCTTAAGATACTGCTATGATCTTCAACTTTAATGGACTTGCTCATTCTATCAGTGAAACAATCAGGCACAATTTGGGGCTCTCTGCAATGGAGATTACCATCTGTAGCTAGAGAAAGAATTGTGGAGTTGGAACAAAGACTAAAACCTATTACTTTTAATTTAAAAAAATTATCTTATTATGTAAATTTGCTATCTCTTACACTTTTTTCCTTGAGGATATGATTTCTTTCTCATCACATTCAACTTAGATCACTGTATACCATGAAAATGATGCAAAGACTAACAGATTGCCTTCTGTGGGGGTGGGGGAAGGGAAGTGAGATTAGGGGGAAAATTGTAAAGTTCAAAATAAATAATTTTTTAAAAAAAAGATACTGCTATGATGTTACACTCATATACTTGGGGGTTCAGAATTGTGCCAGGTACCTCATATCTACAAGAATTTTGTCAACATATATTTATAATAATAATGGTAATATTATTTATATAGCCTTTTCAGACTTGCAAAGTACCATTATCACATTTTATCCTAGAAGGTTGATGCTAAGATTATCTTCATTTTACCATTTAGAAAACTGAGGTGGACAGAGGATAAGCAACTTTCTCAGGGTCCCAAGGCTACGAAGTGTCCAAGGCTAGACTTAGAACCCAGGTCTTCCTATCTCCAAGTTCAATTCTGTCCACTGTGCCAGCTGAAAGAATCACTCCATTGGAGATACACAGTAGGTGACATAAAACGTGCCCTCCATCAAATTAGCTGGAAGTAGAAGGTTGGGTTGCTTTATGATTTCCAAAGGACTATCTTAATCCTCAATCACCCTTCTTGCTTCACAAATAAAGGATCATTCTAGGGGTGAACCTAGTATTCTTGGGCATCTTCATTTGAAGTCAACTGATGAACTACCTCTTATCCTTTCTTCCTCATAGCCAATATTCAGATATCTTCTACTATATCCTCCTCCATCCCTGTCTTCAACCTGAGGCAGCCTTACTTCTTACCAAAGCTAACCCTTGAGATCAAGGGAATCATCTACATATTTCATCTACTCCAACAGATTGCCACGTCTATTATTCTCTTTTTTTATCCCTCATTTTCAATCTCTCCTTGTCTATTGGCTCTATGGCATGCATAAGGAAGCCCATGTGTTTCATATTCTGAAAACAAAAAAAAAATCAAAAACTAAAAACCAAAAAAAACCAATTCTCCTGATCCTTCCATCCCCTTTATCATATCTATATTTTTTGGACATTTGTAGTTAAATCTTTGAAATGATCATCCATAAATGATGCCTCTACTTTCCTCTCATTCTCTTCTTAAACCTTTTACAATTCAGTTTCTGTCCTTATAATTCTTTCAAAATTGTCATTTCCAAAATTATTTCTTAGTTGTCAAATTCAAAGACCTTTTTTTTCCACTACTCATTTCTTTTTATTTCTCTTCACTCAGAGATACTGATGATCATCTTCCCTTACTTGATATTATTTTCTTTCTACTTTTTCAGGGCACCTCACTCTCCTGATTCTCCTCCTAAGTCTGTGACTGCTCTTTTTCATTATTCTTTGCTGGACCCTCAATCAAATATTATTCTCTTACCATAGATGTCACAAAGCATATATATTCTGAGTCCTCTTTTCTTCTACCTTTAAAATGTTTCACTTGATGATCTCATCAGCCTCCATGGATTTAATTACCAGTTTCTTTGCCAATGATTCTCAAATCCCCTCATTCTGCATCAGCCTTTTACCTTCAAAGCTACCATTCAGATATCTCAAACTGATTGATTAGTAGACATCTTAATTCCACATGTCCAAAAATGAACTTATTACCTTTACTCCTAAACTCTCCCCCACCTCCTACCTTCTCTATTATTGTAGAAAGCAAGATTATCCTCTTAGTACCTTGGCTTTGAAACCTGGGTGTATCCTTGATGCTTCACTTTCTCTTTTTCCCCATATCCAATCTATTGCCAAGGCCAACATTTTTCCCTCTGCTACATCACTTGAATGTGCTCATTTCTTTTCTTTGATATGGCCATCACTCTTATGCAGGTTCTCCTTAGCTCTAACTTGGACTGTTGCCACAGGGTACTGGTGAATCTGTTTGCCTCAAATCTCTCCTCACTTCAGTCTATCTTTCAATAAGTCACCAAAATGATTTTTATAAAGCATAGATCTGACCATGTCACCCCTTCCCCTCAGTATTACTCCATTGGTTCCCTATTATCTTTAGGATGAAATACAAAATTCTCTGGCTTCCAGAGCTCTTCATAACTCAGACCTCCCCATCTTTCCAATCTTCTTATACTTTTACTTCCTCCTTTTTGAATCACTAACACTGATCTTGTCACTGCTCCTCTTGGCTCCAGGAATTTTCTCCATCTCTCTTTAATTTCCAGTTAAAATCCCATATTCTATGGAAAATCTTTCCCAACCCCTCTTAATACTAGTGTCTTTTCTCCCTTCCCTTGATTATTTTCTGTATATACTTTATGTAGCTGGTTTGTACCCATTTATTTGTTTGTTTTCCCCCCTCCATTTGATATTGAGGACAGGCACTGTCTTAAGCCCTTTTTGCATGTTCTATGCTTATCACAGTGTTCAGCATATAGAACTTATTAAATGTTTATTGATTGGGTTGAATAAGTGATTTACTAAATCTTCAGAATTTGAATTCCAAAACTACTCAAAGATCCATGACTATGCAATCCACACAAACCCATGCATCAGCTAATAATTAATCCTAAATCAGCTTTCATTATATTTTTACCTCCAACCTTTATCACAGTGCTTGAAACAGAAGAAAGTAGGTGCTTCATAATTGCTTGTTCATCAATGGACTTACTAATTTCACACCATCACATTAACTACTCTCCAATCATCAATTTGGTTATGTAAGCTATATATTAACTCTATATTAACTATATCATCCAATCAAATCACATTTTTATCACATTCATCTAAAAACAGAGGTTATCTTTCAGTTATGCCTACTTAATTGGACATCAGACAATGGCTCTGACTGTTTCTGGTGATGTGGTGGCCCAACAATGAAAGCAAACTCAAAATAAGCTCTTGCTTTTTCCATGTTGGTAGTTATGGTGCAGAGTGCCATATCAGGCACTAGCTGTCTCTCACTTCAACTCTCCAGGTACTCCTAGTGAGTGCTGGGAAATAGGTTGACCTTCCCTGCCCTTGGCATCACAAATACCTCTTCCACATGGAACATGAATTAAACTATGAAAGTGTATGGATTAGTTCCCAGACTTTTTTTTCTGCTTTATGTTTCTTTTTTGAATGTGATACTGAACATTGTTCTCAGGATGGGAAGTATCTATATAAGGAACCCATTTTATGAACTGGAGAGTTTCAGAAGCTCTGGATTTAATGAATGGAGGATGTTTTTTGCTAATTTTTTAAATTAGAAATGGCCAGCAACAATGGAATGAACAGGAGGAGTTTGCATAGTTTCCATAGAGAGGAAGTAAAATGCGACCATGCTTATTTGGTGATACAACAACCTCTTTTATATTCTAATAAAATTTAATTATCAGTCTCCCAGGAAAGATTTTAAGAGTAGATATAATATAATTGCCTGAGTCCTCTTTAAATTTTATATCCATTAATCTATTCTTATGAGTCCTTTAAAAATATTTTAGCATTTCATTTGTGTATAGGAGATGAATACTGAATCCATACTTTATTCAGGTCATAATACTCATTGAGAATCTTTCTGCTTCCCATTTTGAGGAAATACTAAACATTAAGTCAAAATATATAAGCATGATAGGCTATGATTGCTATCTCTGGAAGGAGTATTGATATAAACATATTAGCATCAACACAAAATAGAATGCTGCTATGACACTAGTGTTGAATGGATGGAAATAGACACCAATGTTATCTATTAAGTGGCAGCATTATGTAGTAGGTAAAAAATTGGCCTTGGGGTCAATAAGACCTGGGTTAAAGTTCTATTTCTGACATAATATGGGACCCTCACTTAACCTCTTAGTATCTCAAACATATTTCTAAGACTATTAAATTGCAGAGAAGGTTCCTCTTTGTATTGGCAAAGGATTCTCTTCACCAGGAGCTCTCCACATTGTTGTAATCATTGTAGTAAGCAGAAAAAAAAGATAACTGCCATCCATAATTCGTTTCCCTAACATTTTTATTACCATATAACTACTATGTAATATAGTTTAAATATATAATTACCACCTGTTTGACCCTGGGTAAGTCATTTAGCTTCTCACAGGCTCAGTTTCTTCTTCTGTTAAATAAGAACATTGTTTCCAATAGCCTCTAAGGTCTTTTCCAGATTTAAAACTATGATTCCCTATGTTCTACAGTTCTTTATATAGCAGTAGCAAGTACTTTATAAAGACAGGAAAATAACTTTTGAATTTCTTGGATTTTCATGAGCTTAACTTTTCAACCTTTGCATTAATGTACATTTCCCCTTATATTTAATTTCTTTGACAGCCAAATTGCATACCCTTAATTCAATTAACACAAATTAGATATCAAAGGAGATAAGAAATAAGGTTTTGGGTTGTTTCTTGAAAGCTCTCTTATTGCCGAGGCATATTGAAAATCTTTCTTGCTCGGGAACTATACCAATTAAAGATATATTAGAGTTAATACCAGTAACATCTTAACATAGTAGGGATGATTCATAACTGTTCTCTTATCCCATTATTTCCACACTTGAATGTCAAAAATTAAAACTGATGTTAAGTTATACGAAGAGAGCATAAGTTTTGAAAATCTAATAGTTCCAAATTGTCACATCCCCACAATTCTTTTGGAGCTTTAAATATGTTTGGAATTGATCATTATCTAGTATTTATCATGATAAATAAATTCAATTTATATGCTCTGCTTATTAAGCTTGTGGCTTAATAGGTTCAAAACGATCAAAAAGGACAATATTTATGAATGGCAGAACCATTGATGATTTCTAAAAGAATCTGGAGTATACTCACCATTTTAACTTGATATCATAGATATACTCCCATGGCACATCTATTGGAACTTCTTTGATTCTTTGTTCTACTGCCAAATGACAGTTGTATATCAAATAGGTATACAACTATTCTAGTGTTTGAGTCTCAAAAAGGTTATTAAAGAAGTTATGAAAGGGGTTATGAAGACATCTTATTCACCACCATTATTATGCAGATGAAGAAATTAGGGCTTGGAGAGGTAATTTGTTCAAGGTCACATAGCTATAGTACAGTAAGTTGTAGAACTTAGGCTTTGACCATAGGCCTTCCTACTACACATCTATGTTTTATTTCTCTAATCTATGTTACCTTTTGGTTTGGAAAACATATATTCCTATCAAACAGATGTTCAAGGCTTCAGTGAACTGTTTGTGTTGGTTATCTAGAATGGTCATTACCTAGTAACTCTAAGTGCTAACTTTGTTTTCAAGAACATTTCAGCAAAATAGTGCATAGGGCTGATTTGAATAATGCTGCCCAAGTCAGAAACCTCCATTAAGAGCCATTAGGTATTTGAAATTTGTTTGCCAAATCTCTACTACAATTTGGGGGTGGGGTGGGCTTCATGCCTATATTCTTTCCCTTAATGTCACACAAAAAAAGAAAAATTTAGAGTTTTCCATTGTTATAATTGCAATTTTTTCTGGTATGCTGTTTTTGTCGTTGTTCTTTATACCACTGAGGAGCTGAAGAATCCCTTCAGAAGAGTTGCTTAATGCTGGGATTGTCTGCCAACCCAAGAAGGACGGCTTTTGTTTGAACATCAGTAGTGGTATCCCTACCCACACTGACTTTTCTTCTGACTCCTCTAAGGGAGCTGTTAAAAGAGCAAGGAGACTTAGTGGAAGGAGAATGAGAGACAAAGTAGATGCTTAATGTTACTTGTGCAGAGGGGCCATAATGATGCTGGGCATAGTCTGCTGCCATGCTGGGAATTTACTGGAGAGTGCATGGAATGGGTTTGAATCTGAGGATTTGGTACTGGAGGTACAAAGTGTGTGCTGACTCATTCCTACAATGAGTTTTCCTATGTTGATGAAGATGGAGACAGAAATGTGTGTGTGTGTGTGTGTGTATGTATGTGTGTATGTGCATTTGAAAATGAGAGAGAGGAGAAAGATGGGGCAGGGGCATATAAAAGAAAGAAGGATTCTACATACTTTGCTCCTTGTTTCTCAGTCATGGAGTGATTCCAATAGGTAGGCATTATTCAATGTGGAAAAGGAAAAAAAAACTAATTTTATTTCAAAAAACTTTGAATGAAAAATGCCCATTGGATTCAATAATATTATGAGGCAAAACACATTCAATATGAGTTAGGTGAGAAGGTTGAAAATTTATGTTATTTTGTCTTGAAAACGATGTAATTGATTTGTCTCTTATGATGAGGGAATCCATATGTGGAAGAAGAAGCAGTTATTTGCTTTCCAGATTAGCAATTCGGGCTGCTGGTTTTGTGATACTCCCAGGGGCTATTAAAGAAAAGTTATATTGAAATTACAGCTTAATGAAGCTATTAGAGCTGGAAGAAATCTTGGAGATCATCTAATTCAACTCATTTGTTAAGTGAGAAAACTGAGGTCTGGAGAGTTTGTCAACTGACCCCAGGTCACTCAATGAATTGATGGCAAAGCTGGGACCAGAACTAAGTTCTTTTGACTTTAGTACTTTTCTATTATGTTGCCATCTAATGTTAGAGATATCTTTTAAAAATTGAGAGTAATTTATGCAGAGCTGAATACAAATACAAATCCCAGAGCTGTTAGAGGTGGCCCAGTGGATAGAGTGCCAGTCTTGTGGTCAGGAAGATCTGAGCTCAAAGCAGCCTCAGGGACAGGTCAAAGCTTGTGACCCTGGTCCAGTCATTTGACTTTTATCTCCCTTAGTTTCTTCAACCATTAAATGTGGATACTAATAGGACCTACCTTCCAGGGTGGTTGTAAGAATAAAATGACATAATATCTGTCAAGCTTTTTTTTAAAGGTAATGGTTTATTAATTTCTTAAAGCAGCTTAATGATCTGACTTTATTTAATTATCTAATTATATACATTAAGAATTATTTTTAGGAGCTGGAACCACAGTACAGGATTTAGTATACCTACTCCTAGATACTGCCTGCAACATTATTATTGTTCAGTTGTGTCTAATGCTTCAGTGATCCCATTTGGGGTTTTCTTCACAAAGATACTGGAGTGGTTTGTTATTTCCTTTTCCAGTTCCTTTTACAGGTGGGGAAACTGAGGTAAATAGGGTTAAGTAACTTGTCCAGGGTCACAGAGTTAGCAAAGTATCTGGTACCAGATTTGAACTCATGAAAGTGAGTCTTTTTTATTTCAAGCCCCAGTCCTCCATCCACTGCTCCACCTAGCTGTCCCTAGTCTAGGACATAGTAGGTGCTATTTCAATTTTAGCTATGATGATGATGATGATGATGATGATGATGATATGACAATTTTGTAAAGGGGAATGGTTTATTAATTTCTTTTGGGGGGGGATTTTGCAAGGCAAATGGGGTTAAGTGGCTTGCCCAAGGCCACACAGCTAGGTAATTATTAAGTGTCTGAGCCTGGATTTGAACCCAGGTACTCCTGACTCCAGGGCCGGTACTTTATCCACTGCACCACCTAGTTGCCCCCAGTTTATTAATTTCTTAAAAAACCTTAATAAGCTGAGCTAATATTTAATTATTACCTACCTATGCCTCAGCTAGCTGGACTTGTTCCTATATTTACTCTCATCATCCTGAGTTTTAAGGTGGGCAAATTTGTATATTTTCCTCAATAATTTTTAATATTTCAACATAAATGTCAAGATTTTCACTATACTAAGTTCCCACATGAATTTATAAATATTATTTATTCAATAATGTAAAGAAACCTCCTCTCTGTTTGTCAATTAGTCACTCAATAAACAGTGAATAAGTAACTACTAGGTGCTTGTAATACTAAGAAAGGCAAAAAATAATTCCTGCTTCCAAGGATCTCACTGTCTAATTTAGGAGACAACAAGCAAACAAGTCAGTACAAAAAGCTACATATAGAATAAGTTGGAAGTAATAGCTCTAGAATCAATTTCAATGTCCTTCTTTATGTTAAAATTCCCAACCTGTGATAAATATATATTAAAGTTATTGAATATACAATTTATTAGCAATTTGAATCTTTGATACTTTGATACGCATCATTTCAAATTGTTACTGTAATTGCAGATGACTTCAGAGAATATAATTTATTCAGGGTAGCAAAATTTTTTTTAGTCAAGAATTTTCTTCATCCTTTTCTTTTCCTTCTTTCTCTCTTCTATAGTTGATCTCCTACCATGAAGAGTAAAACAATCCCTTCAGCTGTTCTTCAATCATCACTTGTAACAGACTTTCTTCCAATTCATTTCTCTTAAAATTATTTTTATAATGTTTCTTTATAAAATAACAATTAAGGACACATTCTCAAGAAAGAAGTTTTTAATTCTTTTCCCTGTCTCTTACATAATTTCTCTTAAACTATTTCAGTGAACTCTTTCTTCTCTCATTTTTCTCAAAACTGCCAGTGCCAACTGCTAACCCTTCCATTTGGTTCTTAAATCTATGAGAGCAGCAACTGAAGTTTTTGTTGTTTTTTTGAAATACAAGTTACATTCAGGTCGATATCACACTCATCACTTCTCACCTGGACTATTACCATAGTCTCCTAACTGATCTCTAACCTGAATTCTCTCCCAACTCCAATTTAGCCTTCCTCTCAAATAATTGGATGAAATTTTGATTTCATTGATTCCTTTGTTTGGTACAGTATCAACTAGTGTCCCAGTCACATAGGCTAGAGAAGTTTTTCCCTAAAGCTCCACCATAAAAACTAGGCTAGCTTTTTCAAAGACCCTTCCTCTCCTGGGTTACACTAGTTTTTGGCTAAAAGATATTGAAAGCACTCTCAAGACTTAATTGGTTCAGGGGTTAGGACTCAAATCACTGATGTAGCTTCCTGTGCCTAAACAGGGTAGTTATAAAAAAACAAACAAGCAGTGTATGAAGAATAAGCAGTTCTTGCCTTAGACTTGACTGATGTCGACACATAGGTAGCTCAATTGAATCGGTTCTCTATCTTTACTGATTACCCTTTCCATATTATGGTTAAATAAGCCTTCTGATATTAACTAATAGAGTCTATGAGCATCTAATTTTGTTTCCATTCAGAATTTGAAGCACAAGACAACCTGAGTTAGGTCTAACATAAACTGTTTCATGAGAGTTGGTAAGACTGCATTGGAATAACCTCACTAAAATCAGGGAAAGGAAACCCCAAGGATTGAAGATTTGGAAAACAAAATAAAAACTCTTTGCACACATGAGGAAACTGAGTTCAAAAAAACAGTTGTCACCCATCTACAATCAAGTACATAATGATAGGAGCCAATTTCATAATTGATTTTATTTGTGTAGCAAATAGCGTTTATCATTATTGGGTTTTTTTTTGCAAGGCAGTGGGGTTAAGTGACTTGCCCAAGGTCATACAGATAAGAAAGTATTAAATGTCTGAGGTCACATTCAACCTCTGGTTCTCCTGACTCCATGGTCAGTGTTCTATCCCTTGCACCACCTTGTTGCACCTATTAAAAGAAATGAAACATCTTCAACTCTATCCATTTTTTCACTCATTTCAATATCCCTCTTGGGGTGTGTGTGTATGTGTGTGTGTGTGGATAAAAACTGAAAATAAATCCCTTGCCTCTGGATAATAAAATTGTCAATAAATTGACAATGCAAAATAGACAAGAACTTCTGTATGTATCTGACAGCATTTTTTGTTCAAACAGATTTTTTTAACCATAAAAGTCTCAAGGCACTGCTAGTATATGAATAACCTTATTATGTAGACCTGAATTTATCAAAAAAGTAATATGGAGTTCAGCCTGTCGATATAGTTGATAATTAATTCAGGGAGTTATGTATGCATACTTTTGAAATTTTCACTAATACCTCTGTTTTGGTACCATAATATCCTAGTCTCTTCTTACTTCTCCATATCATTAAACCTTCTTTTGAAACAAAGAAAAGAGTTAATTGAAATCAATTGAAGCAGCAATCTCGTTGGAGGGACCATTCCTTCCCCTAGCTCTCTTCCTCTCTTCAGAGGACAGGATATTGATTTATATTTTGATTTTTTTCTGGGCAAATTCTGGTGATTATAAATGATAAGAATTTGACTGTCTTTCATCATTTAATTTATATCATTGTAGTCATCTACACATGTATATGAACATGTATTTATACACAAACATATATGTTTTTCTAGTCATTGATCTATTTCCATCTGCATGTGGATTTATTTATATGTATCTAATGTCTCTGCTTACTTCATGCTACATCAGTTTATAAAGATCTTCACAGATTGCTCTGAATTTCTTATATTTGTCATTTCTTATGGTAATACAATAGTAGTCCATTACATTCCTATAGCATGTTTTGTTCATCTATTCCTCAATGAATGGATATTTAATTTCAAGGGATTTTTTTGGTACCAATCAAAGCACTGTTATGAATATTTTGGTAATTTTTTGATGTCTTCTGTGAACATCTTTATCTAAATTATCATTAGTTGCCATAGCTAAAGAATCTGCCACCTCACAACCTACCTGCCTGTGGCAATGTTCTCTGTATCTAGTTAAGCTATTCCTACATAGCAGCAAGTCTGTTGCTAAGGCTGCACCTAGAATCCTTCCAGCCTGTTAGTACCTTCTGGGGTTATGCTAAATTAATATAGCCCTTGACAATCCAGGGTCATTTCTACCTCATGATGAGGCATCAAAATAGGACTTTTGTAGAGTAGTTGATTATGGAAGACTTTAGATGGTCATCAGTAGAAGAAATTCCTACATTGATTAGATCATACAGTCTTTCAAGGTTCTGCGTATTTTCATTTTGTTTGTTGGTTCTGTCCCCTCTTATAGATAATTAAACCTTCCAGGAGGATATGAGCAGGTCACAACATTTTTGAAATTTCCCCCAATTCCTTGTACATTATATACGCTTTCTAGATAAATGGCAAAAGTTGTTGACTATAATCACTACTAATCTTATTGATTTTTCTAATGGAGGACCCTAAGACCCTAGGCTAGAGAACTTGTAGGGACCTTATAGATTATCAATTGCAATTCTTTCCTTTAACAAATTAGGAATAAAGATCAGAAGAGATGAAACTGGTTTGCCAAGCCTGCACAGGTATGTAATAGTATTTCTACCTACTTCATTTCACATGTGCTGCTGGAGGACTTTTGTCAAGGTCTTTTTCATTGCCTACAATTTTGGGAGGCAAGCGTTGTTGCTTTCTGATGCGAGGAATGACTTTCTCTAGTTAGAAGAGCTCTGAGCTTCATTAAAATAAGCTGTCTGCATTCTTTCCTCCTGGAAGGACTGTGAAGTAGACATTCCAGGAAATGAAAGAGAATCTCATCAGTGACAGCTGTATGGGGATGATTTTTCACTCATCGAAGAGACTGTCATAACTCACACTCCTAAGAGAGTGTCTGTTTCCCACTGTCACTAGTGAGATAAACTACATTAAATACTACAACATCCAAGCTGCCAAATTCCCATTTGCATTTGGTGGTTCGGTTACAAATTAAACATATTGCCTACATGTTTTATTTTGGTTTGGAAAAGTAAATGGTTGTAATTTGGTACACAGAAATGCATACTTAAAAAAACAATACTAAGAATGGAGTGTGATGTTTGTAGACAACTTCAAAAAGCATGCATTGTATTAAATGATAGAAATTTGCAAATTGCTGGCTACTTCACTCATTTTTTTTTATGAATCTGTGTAGGTGTAGAAACCTATGTAGATGTAAACCTACATAGCTGAAATTGGCCAGATTGATTTTGTATAAGAATTTTCTCTATAAACCTTGGATAATGTTGAATGTTCAAATTCAAGTATAATAAGCAATGAAAATTTTTAGACTCATTGCTCTAAAGAAAGGAAAAACTTTCTTTTATATTAGAGGCAAACAAGGGGCTAACATGCAGTAATCTATGTGGGCTGTTCATTAACCCTAGCAGTCAATACCTGGACAGAATAGGTTGTAGCTTTGCTGTGTCAATTTAGTGTTCTGTAAAAGGGGTTTAAATGAGGGAAAAAAAGTGAATCTCAGAGTTCTGCAGGGGTGATATATATATACATATTAAACTTCTAATCAGAACTTAAGTGTAAATGTTCTTGTGTTCTTTAAAAGACCTGCAAGGTAATTGAAAAGCAGTGGATGAACCCTGTTGTACTGGGGCAGCATAAATCTAAAGTGGGGGTGGCAGATGTACAATGGTTACACTCCTTCACTATCAGTGTGGCCTGTGTCTGAACTATTTATTAACCAAAATGTGAATGGGCAAATGAAGGGCCAATTTATATGTTACACCAAGAGATGTATTACAACTGCCTTAACCATTGATTTCCTTCCTTGGCCTATTCTTGGTCAGGATATATACACAGAGAACTGCAATAATGTGGGGTGCCCTTATCAGATCTTGGATATTTCCCCAGACTGTCTGCAACCATTAACCTTGCATATTATCTGACTTTAGTGATTAGTACAAGGCACATAAAACCGTATTGATGGCTGGTCTTGGGTTAGAATGGTGAGCTGAATTATTGGAGGTTGGATTTTGCTGACTTTGTGATACAAATGATAGTATTATGCTAAGGTCGGGAAATTACTAATTTGTCATTTCTTTCATGGTGCAGTCAGTGATGTGGGACTAATGAATGAGGCACATAATTGTGTGGTACAGAATTGTAGTTTTCCCCCTGCTTCCTTGTGTGGCTATATTAAGAGGCAAAGAATGTCAGGGACCTCTTTGTTCACTAATTCACTTCACATTTCAATGCCAGGCTCGGGGGATGGTCACAAATATTGTTTCTAATTAATGCTGAGGCTATTGTGGCTTAAGTTTCTAATTCTAACTTTGTTTGCTTGGTTCTATCTGCAGTTTCTATCCGTCAGACTAGTGGGACTCTGCCCATCTAAGATGTACTCAAGCCTAAGATAGCTCTTCTTTGCCTTTGGAAATGGGCTCTTGTCCCTCTAAGCTCTAGTTGTAGTTAACCTGAGGGTAACCTTCTACAAGTTCGCCTCTTCCCTGCCAAACATGTACCCCTCTGGCTTGCTTTTCACTGGAAGCCAAAAAATAATAAAGGCAAACCTTGCAATTAAAACATATCTCCAGTTCCTTCCATTAACATCCAGGAAAGAGTGGATTGTAAACTGCCTACAGCTTAAACTTTGAGTCTCCATGGGGATTTCCCTTTTAGTTTGTGGCTTAGGTACATGATCTGGAACACTAGTGTCTTGGAATTCTAGGTCTGAGTTCAAAATCAAATCAGAAAACTGAGGAAAAGAATGAAAAAAATAGTAAGTACAGTATTTAATTTTTTTTCTTCCATAAAAATCAATCTAAACAAATCAGGACAAATTTAACTAAGATATTTCACAGGGAAAGAATGTATTGCTGAAGAATCATCCACAAAAGAGAATACCCTTCCCCCCAAAATACTCGTATTGGCTTTTAATTTTGCTCAAACTTGGAAATTAGTGTTTCTATACCATTGTTTATGATATTGCTTTCATAGGATAAGAAGATGCTTTTGTTTGTCATTATACTAACTTCAATTTAGAGAGTTGTTAGCATGGTGAAATGGGTAACGCCTACTTGTTTTCTTGGTATACCTGAAATAGATTATCTTGAATAGTCATGGCCCCTGGAGGTCAGTTTAGTTCCCCCTGGGAACTGATATAATTATTTTGCTATTTGCCACTAGGTTAACAAAAGGCTGGGATTCAGGTAGCTGGAGCAGTGGCTAGAGAACTGGCCTTGGAAGCAGGAAGATTCAATTTCCTGTGTCAAATTTGACCTGAGACACTAACTGTTTGACCCTGGACAAGTTACTTAACCCTGTTTGCCTTCTGTAAAATGAGGAGAAGGAAATGATAAACCATTACATTATATTTGCCAAGAAAACCCCAAAATGAAGTCAGAAAGAGTCAGGAGTGAGGTGGCTAAATAACAAAAAAGAAGGCTGGTACTTTTGAGTTGAGAACAGATGACCTGATCCAGGAAAGGCAAGAAGACAAATGTGTTTGTCCTTAAATATACTTTCTAATGTGAAAGATATTCTTTAATTAAAATATCAATATTGATTAATTAAATATACATTATAAAATTAAGATATAAATATACTATAGTAAGATTTTAAAGAAATATAAACACCTATGCACATGTTGAGTTCTTTCTAAACTTCAATACATGTCCTCTTTTGCTTGTATACTTTGAATTTGTTTCTTCACATCAGAAATTTTTGAGGACAAATGTAGTATTCCAGGAGATTAGGATACTACTTTTTCATTCAGTCTTGGCTTGTTTTTGCCTACTCTCAGGCCTCAGCAAAGCACAAGAAAAATAAAAAACTCAGCTTCCTTCCTTCTTCTTCAAGCACTGTTCCTTTACTTGTAGGGTCCAGTGAAACTACTTTCAGTTTCCTTTTGTTGTCAAACAATAAAAGAGTCTAATACTTCTTTGCCTTATGGCTGAAATCTAACAAAAGACTCCCAGTTATTGGTTTATAGTTATCTTGCCCTCAATCAGAACTTCCTAAGCTCTTCTAGTCACTTTACCCTTATTCATTTCTACCTGTTTTCTACCCACCAAATCCCTTTGCATAGCTTACTTTTTTTTAACCCCAACTAGTGAAATATTTAGCTCTTGTCTCTGATAGAAACCGCTTTCTAGATAGACCCAAACTTTTTCTCACTGATAGTTTCAAATCATTTGAAGGTAATGGAGATTTTAAAAACAGTTACACAATTTTCTCACTGCTCAGAATAGCAGGAATGAGCAAAGTAGTGCAAAGGCCTAAGATGGTAGTGATGTATTTATTGTGGGTGATTAGATATTTGCCTCTGGGTTTAAAAAAAAACACTGAATTTGTTATTAGTAGTTCCTCTCTTCTATCATCTTGGTTTTGATCACCTTCTTAGAATCCACATTTATGCTGCTGTAAAGCAAGGGGGTATGAAAATTCCTTATTTCTATGTCAGATGTATTGGACTCTGAAGCATGCAATAGCCTCTTCTGTCTTGATTGTGACAATTTCTGACTTCATCAAATCTAAATCACTATTTATCTACCATAGTGTATTGTTCTTTGCATCATAAAATAGGTAGCCAGCTTGAATAAGTATTTCTCAATAAATGAGTCTTTAAAAGTAAGATAATTTTATATATTTCTATGGGTCTATTCTTCAAGAATAATATTTTTTAAAAGTCCTTTTAAAACTATATCTAATCTTAATTAAATCTGTAACATAATCCATATATTTCCTGGTATTGAATTTTTTTAAATTTTACATTATTTTTTTATTTTGGGCATTCATTTGAAAAAAAATGAGTTCCAAATTCTCTCTTTCCCCCACACAAGCAATGTGATACCAATATGAAATTATGCAAAACTTATTTCCATTTTAGCCATGCTACAAAAAAAGCAAAAAAAAAAAATCTGCCCTCAGATTCTATCAGTTCTCTTTCTGGAAGCATTTTCTACCATAAGTTCTTCAGAATTGTCTTGGATCATTATATTGATCAACATAGACAAATTACCAACAATTGATCATCATGTAATACATGTCCATTTGGTTATTCTTGAAAATTTTATTTCATTTGTCCATGAAAATGTTGCATTCTCAACAACAGAAGTTCCTTGAGGGCAGAGATTGTTTTTCCTCTTGTGTTTGTATCACAGCTGCCTAGCATGTTCCTTTCATATAACAAGGCTTACCAATATATGTTTGTCAATCAGTCAATAATAATTTATCAAGAGCTGATTCAGGCTCTATGCTAAATGATAACAATACAAAGAAAGATAAAAAATGTCTTCAATGTTAAGGAGCTTAGTTTAATGGGGAGGGACAACATGCAAACAACTATGTAAGATATACAATTACAGAGGAAACCAATAGTATTAAGGGGTATTGAGAAAGGTTTTTTTTTTTTTGGTAGAAGTGAGATTTTTAGCTGCTTCTTGAAAGAATTCAGTGAGTCTAAGAAGTAGGAATGAGGAGGGAACGAATTATACACTTGGAAGAACCAGTGAAAATGACCAGAATTGGGTGATGATGAATCTTATGTGAGTCATAAGAGGGTCTAGAGTCCTTGAATCAAAGGTACTATGGGGAATGGGGAGTAGAAAAGCTGGGTTAACCACAGAAACAAGCAAATATGTAAAACAAGGGAAGAAATCTTAAATACAATTCCCTAGCCTTTAAACAAGGAGAAATAATGAATGAAGCAAATAAACAAAGGAAATTCTTAGGTTCTGTGTCCTCTTCCTTCCCTGACCAAAGTTTTAAATTCTCTCACATTTGTACACTAGCTAATTTTCAGGTTCCCCCATTTGTTTTGGATTGTGCCTTGGCAGAACACACAGCTCCTTCCCCCCCCCCCCCCCTTCACTCCATGTAGGCACTAATGTAAATTAACCATTATTTTAGATCTCAATTCCATTAGTCACTTAACCATCATTAGTCATTTACCTTCCTGCACCCACTCAATACCACACTCCCACTTAGGCTCAAACTCCTTTTATATTAAGATGCATTTTCTTATTTTCATTTCAGTTAGTCCCTGAGATTTGAAGACTTAGAAAATTCAGGAGGTGTATAAAGCTTTCCACAAAATGTAGAAAATCAGAAATTACCATCATTCATTAATTTGCTATTTAATAGTATGTTTGGTTGCACAAATTACTCAATATAGTATTAGACTGAAATACAGAAAATTCCTACCAAGTTAGTTATTCATTTAAAAAGGTGAGTTATTATTGAATGTCTTCTCTGCTCTATATTAATGAAGATAACTTGTTTGCATAGAAAGTGCTTTTTATTTATGATCTCAGTTCAGTATTATAAAAATTCTATGACATAGGAAATACTCATAACTAGAATTTATATTGTCCTTTAAGTTTAGCAAAATCTTTTTGATTATCATCTAATTTTATTTCCACAACAATCATAAGAGTTAGTTGTTATTATTTTCATCATCATTTTACCAAAGGTGAAACTGAGTCAGATAGAGATTAAGTGACTTGTCCAGGGTCACATAACTAGTAAAAGTTTGAGGCTGGATTAGAATTCTCTAGATGCATCACTATTTATTTTGCCACCTATCATTATGCACATTTTCCAAATGAGGAAACTTGAGAAATAGATAACTTAAGTGATTTGCCAGAAGCAAGTTGGGAATTCAGGATTCCTGTCCCATAGTCTTATACTCTTTCCACCACACCAAGATATTCCCTCCCATCAAATTAGTTTTTTTATGCCCACATACATTTACCCATTATATGGAGGAATGTAGGAATTGGATTACTGATTTCCTTGATAGTGGGAGCTCTTAAATGAATAAGCTCCCTTTACCATTGTTGATTGGTAGCTTCTCTACAAGATAAAGAATTAGCATCACACTGCAGAGCTGGGATTTGGAGATTGCTTCATTTGTGGAAGACCATAAGCAGCCCAGAAATGAAATCAACTTTCAAAAGATGAAGACATTATGAAGAATTACTCTGAAGAAAATTGGGAAAGAGCTCTAAAAATATTTTGATAAACAAATGTATCATTGGAAGCAGTGCATAACCTTTTGAGGTGACTACTTCTAAGGACTAAGGACTCACTTGCATCATGCATAATGGAAGAAAGATTTTAATAACTACTACTAATTAAATTTTGCTTTATACAAAACTGTCAATCAGTAATCATCTATTAAGCTGCTAAATATTGTAGGTACTAAGGATGACAAAAGACAGTCTGATGGAGGAGATGACATACAAATAGCTATATACAAACAAACTGCAGGATAAATTGGAAATTATCAGTAGAAGGAAGGCATTTAGAAATTAGGGGAAGAGAAAGACTTCTTACAGAAGACAGACTTTACAATTTTACTTCTGTCTAGTCCAGTACTTTGCATCCTATGAATGCTCAATAATGCAGATGGACAGATAGACTGATAACTATTTGCCTGGTTTATTTTCTAAGAGACAAGTCACTTTAACAAAGTAAGAAATCTCAGTTTGATTTGCAAAAGATGATGCTTCAACCTTTTTTTAATCAGCTCTTTCTATAGACTTGTAAGAAATAGATTTTGGTTCCATTTTTGTTGATAGAAATTTTTTTGAATGCTTTTTTATGGATTAGACTTTTCAAATTGAATTTCTAATTGTTTTTCTCTTTTAAAGACTTTTTGACACCTTTGATAACATTTAAATCTATCATCATTCTCCTCCTCTTTATCTTCCATACATCCTCATCCTCTCATATCATATAGGAGCTTGATCCTCCCTCCCTCTCTACCTTTTATCCTTCCTTTTTTCCTTCCTTCCTGCATTCCTTCCTGCCTTCCTTCCTTCTTGCCTTCCTTCCTTCCTGCCTTCCTTTCTGCCTTCCTTCCCTTAAATGCTCTGCTACCTCACTTCAAAGTTCACCATCTTCTGGAAGCCTTTCCTGTTTGCTCCAGCGTCTAATGCCTTTACTTTTGTATTAATTTCTACCTACTATATAGATAAGCTGTAGGTATTTATCTATGTTTTGTTTCACTCATTGGAATGTATACTTCTGAAGTAGTTGGTCTTTCTTTGTACTCCCAGGCATAGAGCTTGACATATATGAATATGCAATAAACATTGCCTGACAATGCCTGGTAAATAATAAATATTTTTTGACTCACAGATAACTGTGCTTAATAAAAGTTTGTTGATGGATAAAAGAAATTGCTAAACATATTGTGTTTAGCTAAAATATAGTAGTTTCAACTGCTGAATAGTTGAAATGCAGTTTAGAAAATATTGATAATTCTTTATGTCCATACATTTTTGTTACAACAGCTGTTGTAACAATTGCCCTGCTTCACCTCTGGATTCAGTTTCCTCATCTATAGAGTGAAGGAGTTGATCTAAGTTATTTTTTTTTGTTTGTTTTTTTAGGTTTTTGTAAGGCAAATGGGGTTAAGTGGCTTGCTCAAGACCACACAGCTAGGTAATTATTAAATGTCTGAGGCCAGATTTGAACCCAGGTTCTCCTGACTCCAGGGCTAGTGCTTTATCCACTGTACCACCTAGCTGCCCCAGACTAAGTTATTTATTTTTTTTAGGTTTTTTTTTTTTTTTTTTTGCAAGGCAAATGGGGTTAAGTGGCTTGCCCAAGGCCACACAGCTAGGTAATTATTAAATGTCTGAGACAGGATTTGAACCCAGGTACTCCTGACTCCAAGGCCAGTGCTTTATCCACTGCACCACCTAGCTGCCGTCCCCCCCCCCCCGCAGACTAAGTTATTTTTATTTTTAAGGCATCTAGAAGATATAGTGGATAGAGTGTCAAATCAGGAATTTCTTTCTCTTTTTTGCATGTTATTTTTTTTCCCAATTCTCTTTTTCAACATTGATTTTTTGTAAAATTTTGAGTTCCACATTTTTCTTTCTTTCTCCCTTCCCTCCCCCTCCCAATACGGTAAGTAATTTGATATAAGTTGTATATGCACAATCATGTTAAATGTCTTTTCACATTATAGTCTAGAACTATCTTAAAGAACAAATAGACTTTTGATTCAGAATCTGTCTGAATGAACCTGAGTGAGTTCATCACTTAACTGCTCAGGTACAAAGATTCTAAATTTCAGCACTGGTGTTGACCCACATATGTAGATTCCTTCTTGAGTTATCTTGCACTAATGAAAGTATAGATACTCTGTGTGCATGTATAATCAAATTGTGTGTATATATGTTTGTATATATATATATATATATATATATATATATATATATATATATAAATATGTGCCCAGTATGCATATATACTCATGTGTTCAAATTGTATTATGTATTATATATAAAAATATGATACATGTATATAATATCATATATTATAATACAGTATACATATATGCAAACATTTTGCTATGCATCCATAAAATGTATATGTGTACATATTAGTATTCATTTATACAATTTACAGGAATGAGGCAAAATAGGGCTATTTCTCAAATATCTCTGAATAGGGAAATGATTGGATTGATAACTGAGGATCAGAAAAAGGTGTCTATTTTTAATTGGCTCTCAGGTGTGTAAATGAGTTTATCTTGTTCAATAGTGATTGCCTAGGGGCTGTGTCATGTTAGAGAGGGTGTTTTGAACTTAATGCTCTAGTAGGTGACTGGTGGAGTGGTGAGAGAAGCAGCTGACCAGGTCCCTGGGGCAGATTTAAAGAGGCAATATTTAGATTTGAACTCATCCAAAAAGTTGGATTACAGAACTTGATTTAGGAAAGCAGAGTGAACAACAGTGAGGGACAAGACAAGAAGATGAGCAGCTTACTATGGGGCCAGATGGAGAAGGACATTAGGACCTTTCAGTGATGTGTTTGGTGTTGGAAGAGACCTGAGAAGCCCTATTCAACTGTCCCATTTTACAAAGAAAGAAACGGAAGCCTGGAGAAATGGGTGACTTATAAATAGTCATACAGGTCAACTCAGTGGTAGAAGGCAGATTTGAACCTAGATCAAGTGATTCCAAATGTACAATTCTTGTCACTGTCTTGTGGTTATCTTCTCAGAGTGTATGCTAGGTTGCCTGGGCTGAAACCTGGAGGGAAGTGAATTTGAAGCTTAGGACTGGAAAAAATCTTTTTGTTTTTTTCCCCACTAGGTGCTGGGGGTGGGGGTGGGGGTGGGGGAGTAGACTTTTCAGGTAATGAGTCAGAGGGAAGGTCTCAGGGTAAGAGTAAGACTGGGAGTATAAGTAAAATATCCATATTTATATCTTCAGATATCTGTCGACTAATGTATTTTCCACTTGTCAGTATTCATATTGAAGGCTAGAGTAACAGATTCTGTGAAAGGTAGCCAATTCTATGTAAACATAATCAGAACTAAAAGAAATAGAAATACTATTTATGATGATATATAATAAATTACATTTATGATCATTATATATAAGTAACTACATAAATATAAATGTATTATATATATATATACACACAAATATATATACATATATACAAGAGGGGTAACTGAGGAAGATAAACGTCCTCTAATTTCTGCAGGAACAAGATTGAATTACAATTCAATTTGGGTACATTGTTAATTTTGGTAGTTGTTAGTTAAACTTATTTTTAGGTAACTAGGTGACCTAGGTACTAGTGTTAGAACTAAAGTAAACAAGACCTGAGCTCAAATTCAATCTTGGTTTTTAGCTTTGTGATGCATGAAATCTTTTGTCTGCCTCAGTTTCTTCATTTTCATTTGTAAATATTGGTGAAATAAAAGCACCTATCCCTCATGTTTCTGTTTGGGGGGGGGCGACTAGATACTAACCTAAAAGCACTATTCAAATATTATTGTTATTTTAAATAATAATAATAACAATAATGATGATGATGATAATCTCCTCACTCTACCCCTTCAGTCCCCTATGAAGCAACTCTTGTTCAACTTTCATTCATTTAGTAAGCATTTATTAAATATTGCTGTATACAAACTACAGGATGTATCTGGATATGTGCCTGTTCAGAAGAAATCCCCTTTAAATACTAGCAAAGATTATAGCTATAGGATTAGGAAACAAAGACACACTAGAGGACCTGCAACTTGTGGATCTTGTTAAGCAATAAGTGGTGGTGATACCTTGAACATGAAAATGGCACCAATTAACTGAGTCTTGAACTTACTGATTAGAAAATCACAAAAAATAAGTGTACTTGCATGTATATGTGCATATATATATATATATATATATATATATATATATATATATATATATATATATATAATTGGGTTAAGGCATAAGGGGTCCCATGGTATCACTGAGCTATAAATTGAATTTTTTTAAAATGCTTGTTAGGTGTATAAAAAAAAATAGAGTAAAATTTAATTCAAATACTTAAAATAAAAATAACTAGCATGTCTTCCTACTTCAGTTCACCCCATCCCAAACCCTGGAAATGTTTGTCTTAAATTTTCTTTTGTTGAGATATTTTCCACTATCACATATCTTTAAAAAAAGAAGCAACCCTTATCACACATCAAGTTTTACACTTTCATCCTTCATCAGATAAATTCATAAATCCCAAACTGATAACCTTAGGTTTGCCATTTCCATTTCTGTCCAAAAAACTGAATGATTGTTTCATCTCATTGAACTTTTGGATTCAACAATTGGATAATTTGTGGTTCTGTTGGATCTTGATTTTGAACCCAATCAGTCTATCTGTTGTTTATCTCCCTTACTGTTTGCGTCACCCAGAATCTGATATACAATAAACTATTCCTAGCATCAGAATAGAGGTAAGGGAAGAGTATAGTTCAAAGGTGCCAACTCTTGTTAGTCTAAACCAGATCAAAATGCAAAAAATAATGAAATATAAATAATATTAGCTTTCGATTTTCTAAATAAATATGTGTCTGGAAGGGACCTATTTCTATTTGTTTGCCATCATTGGCTTAGCTAACTAAAATCCACAGCTAAGTCCCTTATTTTAGCCATTAGAATTTCAACATTACATGCCACTAACAAATGTCTTATAGTTTTTAACAGAACTGACGTAGTTTGAATTTTGCTTCTTTCTGGGGGCAATTTTAAAAAAAGCAGTAAGAAGACCAGAAATTAGGCAGTGGATAAATCAATTGCCTATCCCGTTGATTAGAAAAACTAGCCCTGAATTTCAGAAAGTTGCCTTTGTTTGAATAAATATGATGTGGCTTTGCACAATAACATGTAGACTATTCACCGTAGAAGAAAATATGGCAAAATAAATAACAAAACCACTTTTCATTGACTTCTCAGTTCATCAGGGTTGACCTTAAATCTCCCTGGTCAGCCCTTTTGTTAAGTGCTGATTGTATAGAGAGATTAGTTTTACAGTTACTGGTTGATTTCCTTCTTCATCAATTTTCTTATTTTTATGTTCCTGAGTCTGTTCTGGTCTGGCAATAAAGACTTACTCCTTTATGAGAATAGAACATATGTCACCAGCTTAGAGATACCACTGGGAGAAACAGTATTTTAAAGACCTACAACTGTGACAGTCTACCCATCAAGCATGCTTAGAGGAGTTTAGGTTATAGAGCTAGAAAAAACCTTAGAGACCATCTATTCTTAAGTGTTCATTTTACATATAAAGAAATTTGGGCGGCTTGCTTAAACTTCAATGCCAATATTTATTTGAATATCATCATTCAACTAAATCCTTCTCACAATGAAATCCCGTGCAAAATAATTTCTATGTTTGGGTGTAATAGTTCATAAGACTGACCTGGGAAACTGGTGACTTTGCTGAGGAGACAAAGAATTCCAACTTAGCTTGAATTGGAAAGATTGAAGCTTACTCCTCCTCTCTTTCCTACCTCCCACTTTCTTTGAAATAGCTGAACTATATTTCTCTCCATCCGTGTGCCCATCAGTGGTATTTAAGGTTATATATTAAATGACCTTCATGGGTACCTGTTTTGTTATCATGAACCATTTAGCAAGTAGAAGGTATGTTTTTGCCAGGCAAGTTATTTGTTTCACAGAGATTAAAGAACTCTGAACCTTCAGTATGCACTATTTGTTGTATTGAGCTGTGTTTAAAGAAACGTCTACTGCTTTTTCATTGATGGGAATTTCTAGCTAACAGCACTTTAAGTAAGTGGAAAATGCTCAGTTATCACCCAATGTGAACAAGATCAATAATAGTTTAGTAGTGTCTGATAATTGTAGTAGCTGCTATACACAAGAGCTTACATCTTCTGGAGTGACTCTTATCAATCTATTGTCCATCATCATCTGATAATCAGCCTGAAAATATGGTGGGGAATTTTCCCTTTTAAATCAAGCTTGTGGGGGGGGAAAAACATTTGTAATAATGGTTAAAAAATTCTCATTGTTCAGCTCAGCAGGAAGGAAAATCCAGTATCTGGGAGACTTTGCTGTTTGAAAGATGAAAACCAATAGTTACTTTACTCAACTGAGAGAGAAATTTATGGCAAAATCATTCCAGGACAAAATATTTTGTAATATTTAGCACCTGTTTTAAAAAATGATGTGGTCAGCATCTGGTGAAGTCACTATCTAATGTGTGTGGTGGCCAAGGATACTATTTGGTGCTTGATAGAAACCCAAATACTTTCTAATTTTTTTTTCAATTCTACTCTTCTTTGGACTAAAGGCTCTATAATACACTAAAATGTAGTTCTCAAGGAGCATATTATATATCAAAAAGACTTTCTAAGATGTACAGAAATGTTGTCCCTACTGATTTCTTGTTATAGGTCTGAAAAGAGACTTTAATAGCTATCCCCTTCTGGCCCTTAGTCATGCTAAGCTAGTGAGAAAAGCTTTGTCTAGATCTGCTGTTTGTTTATATATTTTTTAAATATATCAAAAATTCAGTTTTCTTTTGCATTTTAGAAGTTCTTTGTAATTGTGGCAACTCTACTAACTGGTGTCAGTATATCCTAATTGGGGAGGGAGAAAAGAAATAAATATTTATTTAAAACATACTGTGTGTTAAGCATTGTGGTAAGAGCTTTACAAGTATAAACTCATCTGATCTTCACAACAATCCTCCAAAGAAAGTGCTATTATTATCTCCATTTTATAACTGAGGCAGACAGCTTTTAAATGACTTGCCCAGAATCATACAGCTAGGAAGTGTTTGAGGGTGGATTTGAATTTAGGACTTCCTCACTCCAGGCCCTGACTCCAGGCCCAACCCCTCTATCTACTGTACCATTTAGCCATAGGTCATAACATAAAAAGTGGCTTAAAGGTTACAAGAGCAATTGTCATACAACAGTATTCACAGATCTGAAGTTTAAAATGTAGATATTCAGGAATAAGGTAAAATGTCATGTTGCTTCATAGTTGACTGAATTTTAAGGTCATGGTAATATTCCCAAAGGTTTTTTAGAAATGTGTTTGATTATGGTTTGGTAAACCTTAATTACTAACTATAGTGAAAGCACTATGCTAGGACCTGCAGAAAAACTTCATGAAATTCTTTGAACTGATCTATATCTTCTGTTTCAGGTTATACTCTTTCCTCTAGGTTTTTAGATATTGGGAGGAACTAGACTCTATCCCATCTATACTTTGACTTCATAGCTCAGTAAATTGTCTCCTGCAGGTACTTTTGAATAGACCAACTTTTTTAAAGAGGAAGTTTCCTTTTTGATGGAAAACTTAATGAAGGATAGGCATAGTAGGAAGACTTTAGCACAGTACTTTACATATTTATTGTTATTTAGTCATATCTGAATCTTCAGACCTCTGTGGATCATATTGACCATGGAGTTTTTTTTGGCAAAGATACTAGAAGTGTTTGCCATTTCCTTCTCTATTGAATTAAGACAATCAGAGGTGAAATGACTTGTCCCCTGACACACAGCTAGCAAGTGTTTGAGACCAGATTTGAACTCAGGTTATCCATCCACTGAGTTATCTTGGGCATTTAAATAAATTCCTGTAGAGTGACTGGACTGGAAATGAGTAGATGTGGACTTTAGTTTGGCTCTACCATTAACTCTGTTACCATGGGAAGTCACCTTCTGGGATTCAGCTTTTTTCAAATGATGTAATTGTCTGAGACAATCTTTAAACCCTCTTCCAGTTCTTGGATCCTGTATTAGGTCTTCTTTAAATGCAGTTAGGCATGGATAGTAACTTGGTACATTGGAAAGAGCCTCTGGTGTCAGAAGACCTAGGCTCAAACCCAGCTTCTGTTGTCTACTGCTTTTGTGATCTTGGACTATTGAACCCCTCTTGGTCTCAGTTTCCTGTTCTATAAAATAAAGAATTTGGACTTGAGGGCTTCTGAGGTCCCTTCTAGCTCTTGACCTATGATCCTATGATCAAGGCACTACAATGCATGGAATATGAAGTGATTGTATCCAGGGGTCATAACAGTTGGTACTGGGATACAAATTAACATACTAAAACTCTCTCTGTATGGAGGAAACATTAGGATCATAGCATTATTTAACATGGTAGCCAGAGGAAACTCTAGACTTAAGAACATTTCATCCAGCTTCTTCTTTTACAAATGAGGAAACTGAGGTCTAGAAAAGTCAATTACTCATTATTTAGTATAATATTTGGGACATGGACTGAAGTGTTTCCTTTTCCTAAGTTAATGGTTCTACAAATTTCCATCTTTGGGGATTTTAAATACTGAAGCTATCTTAAGGATTTCTTAAGTCAAAAACAACTTTTTTCAGTCTTGGACTACTTAAGTCCTTGTCTTTTAAAGGTGAAAAAAGTAATTGTCATACAACAACATTCACAGGTCTGAAGTTTAAACTTGTAAATCAGTCCTATAGACAATCTGAAGATGGGATTATCATGAGTCTGCAAAGTCTATATGAGAAAGAAGGGAACAAATGGCTATCTTATCACCTGGCAATTATTTGGAGAGGGGAGCATTATCTGCCCCAGAACTCATTATCTTTTGAAAGTTAATTTCCTATCTAGCCATTTGTGGCTCTGCCTCAGTTAAATCCATTCATGCATAAGATAAGCTATCCCCCTTGTGATACTATTGGTCCTCTTCAAGAATGAAGAATGAACAACAACAATACATAATAGTAGTCCTAAAAATAAAATAATCTAATGTTGCTTCTCCTTGAAAGGCAGCAGTGTGTAGTATCACTTAAGCTGGACCAGGAGTCAGGAGAATCTAGTTTAAGTCTTTTTCCTGACATATACCAGTTATGTGACCCTGGGCAAGTCACCCTAATGTGCCTAGGCAGTTTTGTAGAACACTAAGTCTCAAGAAGGTGCAGGTCTACACTGGCAGAAGGAATTCTTAACTAGGAATGTATCCTACACTGTTGAAATTTTGGATCTGGCTTAAAAAAGAAATTTTCTGAAGCATTTTGAAGATTTTTCTTTAATCATCTCTAACCTTTGGTGCTCTGCATCCTTCTTCCTCACAATCTTCTAATCTTCCTTCTAGTAAATGAATGCTATGATGGGTGGTTCTCAGTATTTGATTTCCAACTCTCCTATGCCTATGTGTTAATATCAAGGTGATCTGAAAAATGAAACAAATGGCAATTTTTAATTGGTGCATTCCTAGTCTTTATTTTAAAAAGAAATATGCTAGAAATAAAGATACTTTTCTTTTCTCCAGAGTTTAAATCCACAATCCTCCCTCTACATTTATTTTGGTCATTTTAGCTCTGAAAATAACCATTACTTATTCCTCAGTTTCACATAAAATGATAATTACACACAACTCAGTTTTGCTTTTCTTCAAAAATCTTTTTCTAAATGGCAGCTCTCTGATATGCACTATTGAGAAGGTCACTAAGTAAAATGAAGATATTTTATCTACCTAGAAATGTGGATATCAACATTTTTATTTCCCTTTTGATCTTTATTATTTATTTATTTTTAACATACTTTAACATACTTGATTTTTTTGTTTCATTTACTCTCTCTCCCCTACTGCTCCTCTCCTCCCTACTGAGAATGCAAGGATTGATATCAATTATATATGTTAAATCATATATTTCCATATAAGCCATATCACAAAATGGTTAGAAAACCATAGCTTATAAGTAAGACAATTAAATTTCAATTTGTACTCAGAGTTCATCAGTTCTCTTTGGCAGAGGGTAACATTTTTTCAACATGAGTTCTTTGGAATGTCTTGGATTATTATCCTGATGAGAGTAGCTAAGTTTTTTGTACATGATTGATCATCCTTATAATATTGCTGTTACCATAAGCTTCTGCTCATTCTAGGGGAAATAAATGAGAAATTTTGCAGAAGCTCATTCATATAATTCTAGATTTCTCTGAAACTATCATATTCATCATTTTTAGTATATATGTATAGTTTATTTTAATATTTTTAAATTACATGTAAATAGAATTTGATTTTTTTAAAATTGTGAGTTCCAAATTCTCTCCTTCCCTTCCCCCTTGAAAAGATATATAACTTGATATATATATATATCTATCTATATTCAGTCCTGTAAAACACTTTAAATTTGTTGCCAAAATAAACACAGATCAAAAATAAACAAAACAAGAATAATAAAGAAGAGAAAAATATGCTTCAAACAGTATTCAGACTCCATCAATTTTTGATTACAAATTTTAAGGGGGAAATACGGTTTGGTTGGCAAGAGACCTAAATTGTAATGAGGAGACTTAACTTCTAGTTTTGACTGGATTGCTAACTTGCTATGTGATTCTGGACTAATTAATTCTCTTTGTGAATCAGTTTCATGATCTGTCAAATGAAGGAGTTGGACTAAGTGACTTTCAAAGCAGCTAGGAGAATTAGAGTTTGAGGGGCAGCTAGGTGGCGCAGTGGATAGAGCACCGGCCCTGGAGTCAGGAATACCTGAGTTCAAATATGGCCTCAGACACTTAATTACCTAGCTGTATGGCCTTGGGCAAGCCACTTAACCCCCTTTGCCTTGCAAAAACCTAAAAAAAAAAAAGAGTCTGAAACTCAATTTTATATCCTGCTCAAAACACTTTCTAGTTCTGTGACCCTGAGATACTTAATCTTTCTCAGTCTCTGTTTCCCTCTCTATAAAATGGGAATAATTGCAATATCTAATTTAGAAGTTGTTGCAAGGATCAAATTAAATATATAAAGTTATTGTAAACCTTCATATCCTATATAAATGGTAGAATGGTAGCTATTATTAACTAATTCAGCAAATATCTACTATTTAAAAATGATCTTTTAAAAAAATTTATATATATATATATATATATATATATATATATATATATATATATATACACACACACTTACAAACCTATACCCACTCAATGTAACAGACTCTTTGAGGGTAGGTACTATTTGATCTTTGCATTCCTTGCTCTTGCCACAGGCCTGGCACACAAGAGACAAAATATTACTGATTGCCAAGTTGAAATTTTCACAAAGACCACAGTACAAACAATGCCATATGCAAAATTTAGTTTTATCATCCTACCTAAAATCTAGCTGAGACTCCTGAACATGTCCTCTGTTAGAATTAATAGTTATTCTTTTAAGTTACTGTCAGAGGAAGTTGTTCATTGTGAATGTGGAGTGAAGAATGTAAAAATGCTTCTGTCCCAGGACTCATAATGACTTCGCCCCAGGAAAGGGCTAATATAAAGCCTAAAGTAAAGAATCTAATGTTCTCAAATATTGCAGTTCAATTTCTGGTGTTAACAGTTGAGTTGAAATTCACAAAAGCAGAGAATGGCAGTTTTCAGACATTATTACTAAAAGAAAGAAGATTTCTTCTACCATGCTCATAAGCTTTTTTTTTTTTTTTTTAAATTGAGCAGGAAATACCTGAATCTTTCTGTAGCTCAGAATAACTGACCAGGTACAATGCTTCTCATTTAGAGTTAAATGGATAATAACTAGCTCATTGTCATTCAAGCCTTCCTTTGGAGGAATGCAGATTTCTTGTTCAGTCATGTCTAGCTCTATTTGATCTTAAAGATCCTGGAGTAATTTGCCTTTTCCTTCTCTGGTATGAACAGATGATGAATTGAGGCAATTAGAAATTAATTACACAGGATCAAACAACTAATAAGTGTCTGAGGTTGAATTTGAACTCAAATCTTCCTGCCATGAGCCCTAGGGCTCTAACCACTGTGCTACTTGGCTTTCTGGAATGCTGATTACAAATATATATGTGTGTGTGTGTGTGTGTAGATACATGCTTATATGCATCTGTATGTATGCTTATATATCTGAATTTATGTATATATACAGAAATAGAGATAAATCTCTGTCTCACCTATCTACAACTCTATCGACATGCATATATACATGCCTAATATATAATATAATATTATTATATTATTGTAATATAAAATTACCATAATATAATATTATTATATATTATAATATTATCCTATTTGATCATCACAACAATCCTGGGAGGCAGATACTATTATTATTCTTATTCAATCATTTCAGTTGTTCCTGACTTTTTGTAATCCAATTTGAGGTTTTCTTTTTTATCAATTTATTTTTTCCTCTTTTCTTTATCATTTCTTTACTCTTAGTTTGTACAAATAATATTTTTTATACATTACTAAAATATTCTTGTTTAAGAGTAAACATAGTACTCCCTCCCCCCCAAAATATATAGACCCGCATGAGCGATGAAGCAAAAATGAGAGAAAAAAATTAAAATAAAAAAATAATAATAGTAGTAGGGGCAGCCGAGTGGTGGACAGAGCACTGGCCCTTGAGCCAGGAGCACCTGGGTCCAAATCTGGCCTCAGACACCCAACAGTCACCCAGCTGTGTGTCCCCAGGCAGGGCACCCAGCCCCATTTGCCCTGAACCTCTCCAAACAAATAATAATAATAATGATAATAATAATAATAATAATAATAATAATAATAATAATAATAATAATAATAATAATAATAAATGTGCTTCAGTCTGTGTTCCAACACCACCAGCTCTGTCGTGGGTGAATCACATTCTTTATAAGACCATCACAAAAGTTACTTTCATATTTTTCCACCATTGTCAATGCTGATCGCGACTCCCTCCATTTGTACTTCTCCATTACCATGTACTATATTTTCTCTCTCCTTTCACTGACTCTGCTGTAGAGTAGCTGAGAGGTGCAGCAGACAGATCCCTGGCTCCGGGGCCAAGAGGCCTGGAGCCCCCATACCATCACTTAGGCCCAGCATCCACCCGGCCCTATAGTCCTGGACAGGCCATCCAATCCCAGCCCCTTGCAAGAAGTAAAAAAAGAAAATGTGTTATATCTGACCACTCTCCCCCCCCATGGTCCATCCTCTTCACCATCACTCATGTTTCCCCCCTTCCCCCATCCCCCTTCTCTCCTTCTTACTCCCGATGTCTATACCCCATTGAGTATATATGCTGTATCCTCTCCTAGCCGCCTCTGATGAGAGTGAAGATTCTCTCATACCCCCTTGCCTTCCCCCTTCCATATCATTGCAATAGCTCATTTTAATAAAGAAAAATCTTATTATATGAAATATCTTAGCTTATTCCTCCTCTCCTTTTTCTTTCTCCCATTACATTTCTCTTTTATCTATTGACTCCATTGTACACCATATTTTATCTTCAAATTCAGCTTTCTCCTGTGCTTCATCTATAAAAGCTACTTCTACCTGCTCTGTTAATTGGGAAGGTTCATATGAGTATTCTCAATATCATTTTTCTATACAGGAATACATGTAGTTCATCATCATTAAGTCCCTTATATTTTTCCCTTCTCCTCCACTCTCTATGCTTCACCTGAGTCCTGTATTTGGAGATCAAACCTTCTGTTCAGCTCTGACCATTCCAACAGGAACATTTGAAATTCTCCCGGTTCATTGAAAGTCCATCTTTTCCCCCGGAAGAGGACGTTCAGTTTTCCTGGGTAGTTGATTCTTGGTTGCATTCTGAACTCTTTTGCCTTCTGGAGTATTATATTCCAAGCCCTATGAGCTTTTAATGTAATTGCTGCTAAGTCCTGTGTGATCTTGACTGCAGCTCCACGATATATGAATTATGTCCTTCTGGCTGCTTGTAATATTTTCTCTTTGACTTGGGAGTTCTAGAACTTGGCTATAATATTCCTGGGGATTGTTTTTGGGGGATCTCTTTCTTGGGGAGATTGGTGGATTCTCTCCATTTCTATTTTGCCCTCTGCTTCTAGGATATCAGGGCAATTTTCCTGTAGTAATTCTTTGAAAATTATGTCAAAGCTCTTTTCCTGGTCATGACTTTCAGGCATGCCAATAATTTTTAAATTATCTTTCCTAAATATGTTTTCCATATCTGTTGTTTTTTTTTCAGTGAGATATTTCACATTTTCTTCTAATTTTTCATTCTTTTGGTTTTGAAATATTATGTCCTGATTTCTTATAAAATCAGCAACCTCCCTCAGTACCATTCTTTGTCTGAAGGATTTGTTTTCCTCAGAGAGCTTTCTTATCTCTTTTTCCATCTGGCCAATTCTGCTTTTTAAAGCATTCTTCTCCTCAATAACTTTTTGAACTGTTTTATCCATTTGACCTATGCTGGTTTTTAACATGTTATTTTCTTCAGCATTTTTTTGGATCTCCTTGACTAAGTTGTTGACTTCTTTTTCATGTTTTTCCTGTATCTCTCTCATTTCTTTCCCCAATTTTTCTTCTATCTCCCCCAATTGATTTTCAAAGTCTTTTTTGAGCTCTGTCATAGCCTGAGCCCAATTTCTGATTTTTTTGGAGTCTTTAGATGCAGGAGCTTGTGCTTCCTGATCTTCAGATTGAGTGTTTTGATCCTTCTTGGGATCACAGGCAAAGTATTTCTCAATGGTGTTCTCTTTTTTCTCTGCTTACTCATTTTTCCAGCTTGTGTCTGGTTTTGGGGTGCTTCCTGAGCTTTTGATTATTATTGGGACACCCTCCCACAAGGATCTTGGTGTGTGAAGTTCTGACTTCCCTCCTGGTCTGTGAATGATCACAAGCATACCCCTCTGCTATGGGGCTGAGGTGGGGGGGGTGCTGCTGTTCTATGGGGGGGCCTAGACTGCAATCAGGATCTGAATGTGGTCAGAGCCCCAGAGTCCTGTTCCAGGGACAGAAGACAGGGCTCAGCAGTCTCTCTCTACTCCCCTCCCTAGGCTCAGCACTCATGCCTTGGGGGCTCCTGCTTACTGGCTCTGCCTTCTTCCGGTTCCTGGATCTGGGCTGCTCTGGCCAGCTGCTTGCTGAGTGACCTGAGGGCTGGGCTTCAAGTGATCACTCTGGCAGAGGTACCCCGCTGATCTCCCAAGTTGTTCCTGGTGCTTCCTGTGGTGTAGGTCAGGAAACTGCACTTGCTGCTGTGAGCCCTGGCTCCCAGCGCCCTGGGGCTGCCTCCAGGAGGCTGAAGTTCCTTTGCCCTGGTGGGCTGCCCCCCCAACCCTTTGGAGTGGAACTTTTCTGTTCTTTTCTAGGTTACCTTGGATTGGAGAACTCTCTCACTGGATCCCTCTGTGGGTTCTGTCTCTCAAAATTTTAGTTAGAGTCCTTAGCTTATAAGTTTTGAGTGAGAGCACCTAAGAGATAATCCTCTCTTGTCACCATCCAACTTGGGATTTTCTTGTCAAAAATACTGGAAGTTATTTGTTATTTCCTTCCTCATTCATTTTACAAATGAGGAAACTGAGGCCAATAGGTTAAGTGACTTCCTAGGATCATACAACTAGTAAATGTCTAAGGTCAGATTTGAAAATTTCAAGATTTGAAAATTTCAAGATTTCAAAATTTCAACTCTACCACTTCATTGCCCCAACTGCTATTATTAGCCTCATTTTTACAGATAAGGAAACTGAGGCAGACAGAAATTAAGTGACTTATCTAGGACTGTATTTGAACTCCATTCCTCTTGACTCTCTAGGTCCATGTTTTTATCCACTGTAAAACTTCACACTTTCCAGGATCATGACAAATCATTTAACTGTCAGCACTCTGAGCATCTTTTAGAATATAAATTGCAGAGGGAATGTTAATATAGGTATGGAGTTCCTTGTATCAGTGACCTCACTGGTCCAATCCCTATCACTGTGTTATATGAATACACTAGAATGGAGTAGGAGAATAGACAATAAGCCAAGAAGACCTTGGTTCAAATTCTGCCTTAAACACTAACCATCTATATGACCTGGAATCTTCCTTTAAGCCTTCATCATCCTAGACAATTCCCAATAACCATAAGTCATAAAGCAGTTGTTGATCCATTGGTAGAGGAGTTTGTTGCCCCAGAGAAATTAAATTTCCAATTAAAATGTAAATTTTTGTTCAGTCTTTTCAGTCATGTCCAACTCTTCATGATCTCTTTTGAGATTTTCTTGGTAAAATAAAGGAGTTTGTCATTTATTTTTCCAGCTAACAGGGTTAAGTGACTTGCCTAGGGTCACATAGCTAATAAGTGTCTGAGGAAGGATTTGAACTCAGTTCTTCCTGATTCTGGGCCTGGTGCCCTATCTGCTGAGTCACTTACCTGCAAATAATTTTTTTATATATCTATATCTATCTATCTATTCATGTTTTATGTATATATATACATACTTATAAAAATAAATTATAATACCTATATACATATGTGAGTATATATATATATATATATATATTCATCAAATATATGTATTATTATGTGGGTGTTTATTTCAGTCCCTGAATCGACACATGTTTATTAAACATCTGCTAATATGCTTATAATAGCATATAATTATATTATATATTATCATATAATACAAGGTACTGCATCAGGCACTGGAAATACAAAGACAAAATAGAAACTGTGGCAACATGAACATATATAAAGACATACAAAATATATGCAAGTTAAATACAAGGAAATTGCTAAGGGGAAGACACTAGATCTGGAAAGACTTCATATAGTAAATGTCACATAAGCTAAGCTTTGAGAAAAACTAGGTGTTCTCAGAGGCAGAAGTAAGGAGGGAGTGCATACTAGGCATGAGGGAAAGCCAATACAAAGCATCAGAGGTGGGAGATGGAATGTTGTGTTTGAGGAGCAGTAAAAACAAAGTCAGTTTGGTTGGACTAGGGAGTACATTCATAAGGTAATGTATACGTGTGATTTTGCTTTGATTGATTTTTTTTTTTTTTTTTTAGTTTTTGCCAGGCAAATGGGGTTAAGTGGCTTGCCCAAGGCCACACAGCTAGGTAATTATTAAGTGTCTGAGACCGGATTTGAACCCAGGTACTCCTGACTCCAAGGCCAGTGCTTTATCCACTATGCCACCTAGCCACCCCTTGATTGATTTTTTTACTGGTTTAGGAAGTTCTAAGAAGAGCAGGTGCCATAATGGTCCGGAGTCAGGAAGACCTAAGTTCAAATCTAACCTCATACACTTGCTAGCTGTGTCTCTGGACAAGTCTTATTGATCTCAGTTTCCTCATCTGTAAAATGAGCTGGAGCAGGAAATGGCAATCCACTTTAGTGTCTTTGCCAAGAAAACCCCAAGTGGGGTCACAAAGAGTCAGACATGATCTTAAGGGAAAAAATTATTTCTGTTACTATAGATGAGCAAATTCTAGTCTCAAGCAATTGCCTTTGCTCAGTGAGATTAAGGAACTTTCCCAGAGTCACACAGTGAGTTAGCAGGGCTTGACTCCATTCATCTTGCATCACTGTCTCTCTGTAAAAATTTAAATACTAGGATCCTTATACATGGCTTAGTGGTCTCTCATTCCAATTTGAGTTTCCTACTACAGGAAATCCCCTCTAAGAATATAGATGAGAACTGATTTGTAATTTTATCCTTTTGGAGAATTACCTGGACCTCTGAGAGGTCAAATGATTTAATTCATGGTCACACAATAGATGTACATTACAGGTGGAATTCAACACCTGGCTGATTCTGAGCCTGAGTTTCTATCCATTATACCATGCTGTGCATTATAAATGATAAAGCAGCTCTTGTGTATAAATTGAGAAACCCAGTAAAAGTGCATTGTTGGGGACATTTTTGTATGATACTTGACCAATGACCTGATAATTCAAAATTACTGCCTAAAATAATTGAGAATGCTAGTATGCAGGTGACATCATAGAATTGAGGGTAACATGATTGGTTATATAGCTGAGGCAAGGGAAACAATATGATTAGTTGGAAGTTTGGTAATGAAAGGTTAGTAAAGAGCTGCTTCTGTTTGTTGTTTGAATCCAGCTGCATGGTTCAGAGATAGATTTTTTTTTTTGGACAGCAAACCAGACATCCTTGGGGATAGCTTATTGGTATAAAGATATTGGACCAGATTCCCTTATGATAAACTGCATTTCTAAGATCAGCTAAATTCCTTGAGGCAAGAATAGAACAGTAATTAGCAAGACAACTAATATCTAAACTTAACTCATTATAGACCAACTGAATTCTGAACTGTGTTTAGAGACAAAGAACCATGATTTAGGCAGCTACATAATGAAATCAATTAATTGTATGTCTGTCCAATAAAAGAGTGATACAGAATCAAGGTAAACTTCTTAGTTTCTCTTCATCTATAAAAACTAAATACCAAGTGGTCTAAAAGCTTGGAATGCTAAGGTTCCTTCCAGCTCTAATGCATATCAATTCAATCCACTGATAATTCCATCTATAACTCAATTTCTTTTGATTTAAGCAAATTCTGTTAAACATGGAGCTGCTTAATCAGAATGAGATCCTAGAAATATAGTGCCCTACCCTTTTACAGAAAGAAATTATTTCAAGGGCAATGATGAGTACCACTTAAGTTGTAATTTGAAGAGATAGGCAATTTCCACTTTATATAGGAGGAAGATCTCTGATTCTGGAGTCAGAGGACCTGGATTCCAATTTCACCTTCAAATCAACCTGTGACTCTTGGTCAAGGCATTTAACTACTGCCAGTCTCAATTTCCTCATCTGTAAAATGGATGGGTTGGATCTATGAGTCTCTGAAATCATCTTGTGTTTACCTTGTCATTAGTGACAGCTTCTTGAACTAGTCAGTGATTGAAAGAATCATAGAATATTTGAGCTAGGAATAATAAATGAAGATCATCTGTTTCAACTCCCTTCATTCTTCACTGAAGATAAAACAACAGAGGTATAAATAGTTTTAGTGACTTGCCCAAGGTCATGCTTCTAGGATACAGTCAGAACTAAAATCCAGGTCTCTTAGTTTCCTGTTCAACTTCTCCTTTCCCACTGCCAAACTGCTTAGTGCCCTGATAATAATTTTAATTGAACTAAATGCCTTACAGGAAAATTAGAGAAAATAAGTAGCCTTCAGCAAATTCAGGGAGAAATTCAGTATGAATTAAATGGTATACTTATACCCCCAAATTGTTACTTATATAATTGCCTACACCATTTCCTCCTGGCTTCATTCCTTCAATAGCTTTGCTACAGTCAGTCCCAATTTGGTACTTCTGTTCAGTTCTTATAGCACCTCAAATACATATATATATACATATATATACGTATATATATGTATATATATATGTATATATATATATATATATATATATATATATATATGCACTCTCTGTGGGCCAGAGTGACTTAGAATGGGATTGGTACCTTTAGCATTGTATTTCCTGGCTTTTTGTTGTCACAGTGTAAGACTACTTAAGTAAAGGGTGGCTTTTTGTTTGTTTTTTTGTTTTTTTGTTTTTTTTTTGTTTTTTGTTTTTGTATTTAATTGACAAGCTCTTTGGAAAAGTATGTGTGAGCTTAGGGGTGGGGTAGGCAGTTCAGTGCTACTTATAAAATGGAAATGAGGCCGACCCTGCTTGGGCTTTTTTGGCAAATGCTATGGGCAGCTAGCAAAACAGTTTTTTTTTAAATGCATATCACAAGCCTGAGAGACTGAAATGACTACTTCAGAGCCATTCTGGACTCCCAGATAACTACATAATTAGCTTGCTTAAAGAAAGTTATGTAAAATAGACTCCAGAGACCTGTACAAACTAGGTAAATATATCCTATGTAATTAGAATGATTAAAAAGATATTAAATCTTACATTGGGAATGCTTTGAGTTAGTGTAATAATTTTTAAAAGGCAGTTTAGGGAAGATTGATTCAAGCATTATAGCCTCATATGTAGTAATCCCATATTTAGTTTTCTTGTTATCCAGTACAAATCATGGGTGAAATTAATTGCTCATTCTCATTCACACAGTCCAATTCTTAAGCAACAATATCTCAGCTGTTATTACAGCATATATGATTTTGAAAGCTTATGAATTCACATTAGTTCTATTAGATGCATTTTTTGAGTTGAATTGAAACTAGCATTAAGATGTTTCAAAAAGTCATGAAATGAGAAGCTTCCAAATATCTCATTTGTGACTACAAAATTTCATCCTAACAATGGGAAAGAGTTCTTTCCTGTGATGAGGTCCTTGTTTGCTACGTTTCAGCATGAAATGGATGGCTTTTTTTATTCCCAGCTCATGATAGTATAGATCTTTAAACTTTCACTGCAGTCTAATCTAGCTCCTTTAGCAAGAGAAGTCTTTTTCAGCTTCCAAATTAGCCAAGATTCAATACCAAATTTTAGCTTCATGTCACTAAAACATCAGCAGCTTTAAAAGAATCTCTGATGGGCAGAATGCTGCATCTATAGTCAGATACTAATTCGTATCTATTTTTCTGGAGGGGGGTACTTTCTGGCATTTCATGTGGTGTGTCTTAGCTTGGTGTTCAGTAGGCATGATGGGGGAATTTTGAGAAGACAGTAGACATCTATGTCACAGAGCTCTCTAGAGATCTTGGGCAGAGATATGAATTATAAAGGGGCTTTATGACCAAGCCTGCCTTCTTATCCTCTGATATTGCTTACATTTCCTACATATTAGCCTACAAGGTATTCTGTGAGAATGAGAAAATGGAGTCAGAGTCCTAAATATCTGATTTGGAGAGATAATACTTATGCTGTGAATTATGGATGTGGAGATGCAAAACCCTTCCAGGAAAGTTAGATAAAAAACACCTGAGGACCACTGATCTAAAACCTAAAAGACTCCTACAAATTCATTCCTAGAACTGACCCTTCCAGTCTTAATTATTTCCTTCAAGTCTTAATTGAAATTTTATCTTTTACAAGAAATCTTTTCTGGTCCTCCTCAATATTGTATATACATAGCTGTTGGCATGGTCTACCCCATTAGATTTTGAGTTTCTTAGAGGTCTTTCTTTATATCCTCAGAGCTCAGCACATTGCTTAGTTGCACGCACACGTATATTTGTTTATATGGTTTGAGCTAATCTACATATCCAATGGAAATTCCTCTTGTTCTAAAATAATTATTCCTTCCTTCCTTCCTTCCTTCCTTCCTTCCTTCCTTCCTTCCTTCTCCTGGTCACCATCCTGAAGAGTATATCTGCATTATTTTTGTTCATATTAAATAATTGAATAAACTGTTATAAACACTCACTATAAAGAGCTAGATGGCACAATGGATGGAGCCATGGCCTTAGAGTCAGGAGAATGTTAATTTGAATCCAGACTCAGATATTTGACACTTACTAGTTGTGTGACCTTGGGCAAGTCATTTAACCCTGATTGCCTTGCATCTAGGGACATCTCTCATGGTCCTGATTCATATTTGGTCACTGGACCCAGATGACCTTGAAGGAGAAAGTGAGGCTGGTGACCTAATACAGCCTCTCTAATGTTATAGTCTATTCCAAGAACAAGGGACAAACATTATCATGATAAGGTCAGATGAAACATCTTAATTGTTTTTATTTTTATTTATTGTAACAAATGAACCCCAGAACTAATATAGTGCCTAACACATAGTTTTTTTTTGTTTTTTTTGCAAGGCAATGGGGTTAAGTGAATTGCCCAAGGCCACACAGCTAGGTAATTATTAAATGTCTGAGGCTGGATTTGAACTCAGGTCCTCCTGACTCCAGGGTTGGTGCTCTATCCACTGCGCCACCTAGCTGCTCCCCCAACACATAGTTTTTCAGAAATACTTATTAATTCATCTCAGCACCCATATTTCACCCAAGGCTTTATTTTTTAATTTAACTTTGCTTTGGGTACCATAAAAGTGATTTACATTGTTAGTCCTTCAATTTCCTTTTCTTAGGACATTAAACAGTTGTTTGATCAACTAATATACACATTTATGTATGTATACAAAATGTATACCTATAAAAGGACATGTAAATATGGATATATAGTTTTTTTTTTTAAGTTTTTGCAAGGCAAATGGGGTTAAGTGGCTTACACAAGGCAAGGTAATTATTAAATGTCTGATTCTGGATTTGAACTCAGGTCCTCCTGACTCCAGGGCCAGTGTTCTATCCACTGTGCCACCTAACCGCATGATATATAGTTTTTAATCAGCCTTTAATCAATGGTTCTTTTTAATGTTGCTCCTCATCACTATTATAGGGGCAGCTAGGTGGCACAGTGGTTAGAGCACCTGCCCCGGAGTCAGGAGAACCTGAGTTGAAATCCAGCCTCAGACACTTAATTATCTAGCTGTGTAGCCTTGGGCAAGCCATTTAACCCCATTTTCCTTGCAAAAACCTAAAAAAATTGAATTATAATATTTGTTATGAAACTCAATTCCTAGAAGCAATAGAAGCTATTTCTCAGTTCAGAAGCCTGAAAGATACTAAACTCGTATATTTAATATATTGTAGATTTAAAAAAAAACCCAAACTCTCAATTAAATCCATTCATATTAGAATAGAATTTATACCATCAAAATTAATTATTCCTTTAAAAATAGTATTTTCAAACTAGTACCTCATGTAGGAAAATCCAATTTTTGAAACTTTCTGCTACTGCTTCTCCCAGATATAATGGAATCTGAGAATTTCCCAATTGCTGGGAGGAGTACTGAGACAACCTGCCTTAACCTGTTGGAAAAGGTCTCTTTTGACATGATGCTACCCCATTAGGGAATGAAGGAGCAAAAAAGTTTGAAGTAAAGATGAATGAAGGAAAGTTTGAGAGACAGTGAATAGAGAAATCTTAGAGAAGTCCTTAATATCTGCTAGGAGAAGACAATATGAAAAATTGGTAGTACAAAGAACATCAATAAGGTACTAAGAGAATTTCACAGAAAGATAGTTTATGAGAAAAAACTTTTTAAAATAGCAAATTCCAGGGCAGCTAGGTGGCGCAGTGGATAGAGCACCGGCTCTGGAGTCAGGAGTACATGAGTTCAAATCCAGACTCAGACACTTAATAATTACCTAGCTGTGTGACCTTGGGCAAGTCACTTAACCCCATTTCCTTGCAAAAATCTAAAAAAAAATAAAATAAAATAGCAAATTCCAATTTTCTAGGCTGATTTATTTATACAGTGATTTTTCATGGACTCTTTGAATACTGCCATTTTATATTTATTTTAATACTCATTGACTATAAGAAGCTTTGCTTCTCTCAACAATATAGAATCTTAAAACAGCATATTCATTAAAAACAAATGTGGTGATATATTATCTACGTACAACATTATCATAAGTAATTATAACTGAATTGTGCTTGGCCAAATAAAATAATCTAGTATTTGATGTATTATACTTAGATTTTAGGACATTGGTTAGAATGAGACACATTAATATGAAGAGATTAATAATTCACTATAGGACCACAGATAATCAATACTAAATAAAAAGGTTCTTGTATATGGAATAGAATTTCACCCTAGCAAATTTAAAAGAGTAACCTTAAAATTGTACCCTGAAATGAAGAGGATGGTCTCTTTGAGATACATTGCAGTGGCTAGTAGAAAGAAACCAGGTTTTAAAGAGAGAAGTTGTTTGATACTCAACTCTGCTGCTTCCTTGCTGTGTGAGTTTGAGTAAATCCCATTACCTCACTGAGCTTCAGTTATTATCAGTAGCAGCTGTGGTCTAGTGGAAAGAACTGTGTTCAAATTCAACCTCAGATGTTTATTGGAAGTGTGACTGGACAAATTTAAGATTCAACTTCTTTTTTCTCTGAAATGGGGACAATAATAGAACCTACCTCACAGGAGTGTGATGGGTATAGCATTTTGAAATGTTAGCTAATAGATGATTTGATTGATGCTAGATACCTCTTGGGTATCTTTCAACTGTAAAAAAATAATTTCATCCAACTTTGTTATGATGGTGCAAATATTTGCTACAAAATATCAAATACCACATTTTTTGAGGGGGGGGGAAGGATAGTAATAAAAATGTTTCATTGCCTGCTATGTACCAAAATAATGTTAATGCTGCGTGATTTGGAAGGCAAAAGATATAAATGAGAGACATACTCCCTCCTTACAAGGAACCTAATTTGAAAAAATAAAACTTGGAATAATTAGTGAATGAGACATATGTTTGTGTGTGTGTGTGCGTGCATGTGTGTGTGTATGTGTTGTAAAGGAGGTGAGTAGTTCTCAAGGAATGAGTCTTGAGTTTGTCACAATGTGTGAGTTATACGCTCAGATCCACCATTTACTTTGTGACTAAGGGCTAATTCCTTAACTTCTCTGGATTCTTCTTCTCTAACCTGTGAAATGGAGATCCCAAGACTTAAACCATCAACATTAAAGGATTGAAGTACTTTATAAATTTGAGTTATTGGGGGCCACTAGGTGGCACAGTGAATAGAGCACCGACCCTGTAGTCAGGCGTACCTGAGTTCAAATCTGACCTCAGACACTTAATAATTACCTAGCTGTGTGGCCTTAACCCCATTTGCCTTGTTAAAAAAAAAAAAAAACAAACCAAAATAAAATAAAATCCTTTAAAAAGTAAATGTGAGCTGTTGTAATTATGATTATCAATATGGAGTGAGTTTTATAAGTGCCATGAAAATAAGGACTATTTCATTTTCATCTTTGAACCTGCCATACATAATCCAGTATATTGCATTTTTTTCTTCAGGAAAGCAAATTCCTTCCACCGTGTTGGAATTAGCAGTCTAGGAGAGTTGTCTGAGACATTGAGGGGTTAAGTGACGTACCCAGAATGAGAGTTTGTCAAAAGAATAACCTGAACTCAGGTCTTTCTGACTCCTCAGTTGGTCTTCTATGTGCTCTTCCTCTTTCCTTGCAAACAGATGATACTCAATAAATGTTTTGTTCAATTTACATTCATTTGACTAACATTTATTAAACACTGTTTCTGAGACACAAAGGCTTCCTTTGACTCTATCAAAATCTATGATTGTATGATTCTAAGCATGGGAATGTAGTCCTATGATGACAAAGTAGATGGCAAGGTGTTGGTCCTGCCTGAAGAGGAATGTGAATGCCTGAGACCCTGCTGGTTCAAAAAAAAGGGAGAATCAAGTTTGGGGTACTCAGGATGGATGTGCCACAAGGCTCACTGTAATGGTGAATTGATTATTGAACAGATGAACAGAGTAGGTTCTACTCTGAGATTCTTTGAATTTGAGAGTCTGTAATTTTCTGGGGAAAAAATTCCTTCCTGCTTTCATATGATATCCTAGCCAAGTGATCTTTCCAGCAGGTAGAACCATGTTTGAGAAATTCTGTGGTTTGCTTGCTTGTTCTCCCCATGGCCTGATAATGAATAGCGGGTTTATTTCCAGTGCTTCTAATTACCCATTTATACTTTGCATACCACTTTGAGTACTGCTTTTTACACAGACACCTACGTATATTTCTGAACATTTCTGGGCCATTTTCCCAGAAATGTTCAGAAAAAATACGTGGGTGTCTGTATAAAATGCAACTCCCTAGATGATGTGAGCAAAATAAATTCCACTGAGTGTGTGCAAGGTATTGACAGTGGGAATGGACAAATCACAACTTTTATTTACCATGTAGCCAGCTAATATAATCATCCTTTAATGGGGGAGACTGCCATCTTACTTTCAAAGAAGGCCTTGGCAGGGAGGCCGGGACAGTACCGTGCATTTCCTGAGCATACAAGATAATAATATACCTCCTACTTGTTTGAAATAAACTAGACGCAAGAAGTGAGATTAATGATATGTCCAGTCCAAATGTAATCACTAAAATTAGTAGAGGCAAGTAGCATAATGCAAGTGGTAAAAGTCCTTTTTTCCTGGTGCTCCTGTACTGAACTGAATGGTTTGGGTAATGAATAATGCTAGGCCTGTTAATGAGCACACGAATGCTTAAATAGGGAGGCAGTTAGTGTTCTTTGCTTAGTATTACACACTACTTACAGATGAATGGTGTTTGGGGTTAAATGCAAGAAACCCTTCTCTCTTGTGCTTCCCTCCCTTCTCTTCCCCTCCCCTTTCTTTTTTCCTTCTCCCTCTCCTGCTCCCCCCCCCCCACTTTCTCTCTGCTTCTAAACTGGACATTTTATAAATAATGCTCTGGGTCAGAGGGATTTTTTTTTTTAAAGAGAACTGTTAAATGAATGTAAGAATAACTGTGGCTTTGAAAAGAATGCTAGACCCCAATGAGGCCACAAATTTAAGAAAAGTGTGGCTTTGTTTTTCTTTTTTTTTGATTATAGACATATTTACCTGACATAGGTAGAGTATCGATCTACCCACTGGTGGTATAGCTGACTTTTTGTTCATCTGGTAGTTGTGTTCCTCTTCAGTTGCATGTCAGATCATCAAAATCAATTCCCTTTTGATTTTTGCAACAGCTGAGATGGGTCAGCTAACAAATGACAAAGAACCCTATTCATGACAAAGCGGTTGTTGCATTACAAGTACAATTTTGCAGGAATTTGACCCAAAAAAAGAAGCATAAGAACACAATTTTCCTGCATCATTTGCTATCTCACACGATTCATCAAACCTCTTGAATGCTACATAATACAGTACTTAGGCTGTCTTCAGAATAGACGAATCACCTTCTTAAAACTACATATATACACATACTGTGAAGATGTCAACACCCTTTCCTCCATGTTTTGTGGGTAGATGGGTTTTGAGTTTGTGTTCTCTCATTCTACTCTCCCCCCTCTACCAACTTCAGAGGAGAATTAATCATGGATTGATCTTTGTTGCACTCACTATTATTTACCTCTATTCTCTCCCCCACCCCAATTTAGATTGTGGTAGTAGTATCCAGTGCATGTGTTAAGAGCTGTGCCTTTGAGGATTGGATGGTTCCAGTTCACTGTGAGCTGGTTCTGGTCATTTTCAGGTTTTGCTGGTGACCTTGTAGCTACATCTTGGAAAGAACTGTGGGGTTTGCTTTATGATGGGAAATTTTAAAGTTCATTTAATTCATCCCTGACCACATCATTACAGGTGTGTGTGTGTGTGTGTGTGTGTGTGTGTGTGTGTGTGTGCTTGGATTCCACTTTTCAAATGAGATAATTTTCAATAACCAATAAGATTTTTGTTTTTGTTTAATTCAGGAAGGTCTTTTTTTTTGCTGTTTTCAGACAGTGAGTTTTTTTTTTATCTTTTAGATTATGTATGTTTGAAGCCCAGCCATCCTAATCAATTCTAGAATAAATTAGATAATTCAATGGGCCAGAGCTGGGAAGCTTCTATGTGAGTTTGTAGCTATGAGTTGTAATAGTAATAGTAGCAACAACTAGCATTTCTATAAACATTTAAAGGAATTTTGCATGCATTGTCCTATTTGAGAGGCAACATAATATAGTGAATAGCTGGTCTTGAAATAGGTTACACATGGGTTCAAGTCCCACTCCCAGCTCATACTGACTGTGTGACCTTGGAAATCACTTAATTTCTCAGTGTTGTCTGAAACTCTTTAAGCTTATGACTTTCAGAGAAGGTACTGAGGGCCTTGGAAAAGAGAATTTCCTTATTAGAAATTCCTTCTATCAGTGAAATCGCAGACTTGGTCCCTATCTGTATTCTAGCTCATTTGAACATCACAATAATTCTGAGGTCAGAGCTACAGGTAGTATCAGCCTGATTTTTCAGGTGAGGTAACTGAAGCCCAGAGAATTTAAAATGACTTGCTTAGAGTTATACCTCTAGTGTCAAAGGGAGAATTTGAACCAGGTTTTCTTGATTTCAAGTCTAGTTCTCTATCTACTGTTGTTTTTCATAATCTTCATAATTGTGTGTATATATATCTATGTATATGAGTGTGTGTGTGTGTGTGTGTGTGTGTGTGTATGTGTGTAAGTGTTTTATCCTTGACATTTTCCAAGAGATACAAATGTTTCACTGTTAGTTGGGTATAACACTCATATTAGAGATGTTGTCCCTGATTCCTTGTTATATGAATTATGGTTCTCCCATTCCTAAACTAGAGCAATTCTTCAACTGTGTAAAACTATGGGTTGCAAAGATGTATTGACTAGATCACTGGTCCTATGGTCATCAGCAATTGCTTTCAAAATTACATGTACAATTGTTTAGTTTTTTTGGCCATGATGGAGGTCTCTTTCAATCCAGGGAAATTAATGCCATTATACATACAATTCATAAATTCTACTGATTTCCAATCTGGGATTGTGCATAATAGCAACTTTTAAATGTTGAAAATTCTTTTGGAGTTGGGATTATTTATCTATTGGTTCTTGTTATTATTGATCATACTCAATAGAAATATTGACTTTTATTAATTCATCCTAGAATTATTATGAATTCACCCTAGACATATAGATGGTTCAAATGCAGAACCACCTCGAATTCTTCCATATGGAACATCTTTCTTTTTGAACTCCCTTTCATCATAATATACCTGTAACCTCTCTTGCCTTTTATCTATCTTTTTGCTTGGGTAAAATAGATGGGAAGTATAGTGATACTTAACAATTCCAACAAGTGTTTCTTTTCTTGGCAGAAATAATACAATATTCAGTTGTAAAGAAAGTTCCAACCTTTTCCTATCCCTGATCCTAAGGTAATACCTTCAGTATTACTCTAAGTATTCTGCTAACACAATCCCTTTAGATATATACAAAAATGTTGCATGAGGTATGGTGAATAACTATTAACCTATTTGTACTGAGACCAGAAAAAGAGATTCAGATTCAATAGTGGGGAAGAATTTGTAAGTTATGGTAGTGATTATGGTAATGGCAACAATATAAGCCTTCAGAAGATGATCTTATATCCCAATATTTTAAATTCAATGACAATTATTTTAAGATTAAATTTTATTCAGTAACAAAAAGCTTTGTCATTTTATAGACTCATGCAATAGTTCATAGAAGACAAATAGGTATAGGGAGCTCCATGGTTTGAGGAAATGACTACCAATGGGATCTAGTCAATATATCTTTGAAACCTATAATTTTAGATAGTTGCAGGAGACCTAGAGGTATAGTGACTTGCCTAGAGTTACATAGTCAATATGTATATGAGATAGGACTTGAACTTGATTTTAAGGCCATTTCTCTAAGCACTGTTACTATATGAACTTTCAGAACATTAAATAAAAAAGAATTATAATAGGATAGTGACTTGTCCCAGGAGAAGACAACTTTCTCAGAAAATTTGACTTGAATGAAATTAATAATAATAATAACAATATCTCACATTAATATGGATCTTTAAGTTTATATTTATTTACTCATAAATAGCACCTGAGATGTAGGTGCTTTTATCCCAGTTTTATAAATCCCATTCCCCACCTAACTTCCCTGCCCCCCCCCATTTGTGTATCTCAGAAAGTTTTAGTAACTTACCTGGAATCACATATACCTAGTCTAATGGTAGAATTGAACCTACTAAGTCAAAGTCTCTGTCTATCTGTCTCTATCTCTGTCTCTCTTTTTTCTGTCTTTCTATCTCTTCATTCTTCCTCCACTCCTCCAAAGTAAAATAAATGGCCTCTGTGTTCCTTCCAATATTGGCCTCCTGCCTTTTGTCACCCCGAAAAGGAGATACTACAAAGCACAGCAGCCATTCATTCAGGCACTTTCTTTAAAGGAGAAAGGAATAATGTTTTTAGGACATTGACTGTAGGAAGAGGGAAGATGGTAGGTATTTGGACAGTGGCATTAATGTCTGTTCCAAAGACACTTCATTTATTTCTTCAATATGTGTGCTAAA